>NW_006408727.1:585221-593787 GCF_000296735.1 Chrysochloris asiatica
TGGAATGTCTCTAACCTTTGCATTCGAACCACCAGTAATTATCAGTACTTCTTGATTGCATGTTTGATTAATTTCAGACTGAAGAAGTTGGTAGAATTTTTCAATTTCCTCATCACTGGCTTTAGTAGTTGGCGCGTACATTTGAATAATAGTGGTATTGACTGATCTTCCTTGTAGGCGTAAAGATATTATCCTATCACCGACAATGTTGTACTTCATAACACTTCTTGATACATTCATTTTGATGATGAATGTGCTATTCCTCTTCAATCTGCCATTCCCGACATAGTAAACCATGTGATTGTCAGATTTGTCAGATTCAAAATGGCCAATACCAGTCGATTTCACTCACTAATGTCTAGGATATCGATGTTTATGCGTTCCATTTCTTTTTTTTTCCATTTCATTTTGAGTTTCCAATTTTTCTAGATTCATACATCACACATTTAATGTTCCAATTATTAAAAGATGTTTACAGCTGTTTCTCTTCATTTTGAGTTGTGCCCACCAGCAAGTAAAGGTTTTGAGGGCTTTACTCCATTAGCATCATCACGGTCAACTCCACTATGAGGAGGCAGTTCTTCTCCACTTGCATTTTTAGTTCCTTCCAATTTGCAGGCCTCATCTTCTGGCACTGTATCTGACAATACTCTGGTGCTCTTCATCATGTTTCAATATTAATAATCTGGTGGTGACAGTGTTCTACTTCATACAATTTTCAGTGACTAAATATTCGGAAGTAGTCCGTCTTTCTTTCTGCCTAGTTTGTCTTCGTCTGGAAGCTCATCTGAAACCTGTCCTCAGTGGGTGACCCTTTTGGCATTCAAAATACCCATGGCATCGCTTCCAGAACCACAGCAACACATAAGCCACCACAGACAAACTGACAGATGAGTGGTGGGCACACTGTAGACATTAATACATATTTTAAATTTAATTTTGTCTGTCTATAATGAACCAAATACTGAATAGTAAACTAATACTGTGTTTGATTTTCTTTGTCAACATTTTAAACATTAACCATGCAATGTCCCCCCAATGGAGACCTATGCATGTGAAAGGTTAGCAATGAATATGGGAGACCAGAAAAGAATCAATTAATTTGAATTATGATGTTGACAAAGAGTATTTAATATGCCATGGACTTTCAAAAGAATGAACAACCTGTCCTGGAAAAAGTACAGCCAGAATATTCCTTGGAGTCAAGGATGGTGAGACTTTGTCTACATACTTTGGACATGTTGGCAGAAGGGATCAGTCCCTGGTGAAGGACATCATGAATGGTAATGTAGAGGGTCAGCAAAGAAGAGAAAGACCCTCAGTGAGGTGTACTGACACAGTGGTTGCAACAATGGGTTCAAATAAAATCATTGGAAGGAAGACACAAGACTGGGAGTGTTTCGTTCTGTTACACACAGAGTCAAAACCAACTCAATGGCACCTAACAACAACAACAGAAATAAAACAATTGCCTCAACTATTAGAACAAAGCGTTTTGGAAATTCTACCTATTGAACTATCTTACTCATATATAAGTGAAGTAAAATGAATATAAAAGTATTTAAAGTTCTTCAGGGGGGAAAAAGGTCTAGAAAATAGCTGTTAACAACACTGGTAAAATGTTGATAACTATTAAAGTCATTATACTCTTTACTTTCATCTGTGCTTGAAAACATATGTAATAAAATGTTTTCTAAAACGCATAGAACTATACTTACAAAGTGTCATGTATTTTTCACTCTTCCTGAAGAGCATTTTAGGACTATTTTTTGTTTGAAGAAGAAAGCCAAGGCTTTTTTTAGGACCAAGTAGCATGTTTAGTCCAATGATTAACATCATGGTCCCTATTAAAAGAGAAACAAACAATATATTATATTTCATCCCCAAATCCTTCCAATGGTATAGTCCAGGAGCTGACATGTAGTGTAAATGAGAAAACCTTGGAAATTTAGTCACTGAGTTAATAATTTAGCTCATTACCTTATTCAGTAAATTACTCTAGTAGTAATTGTAATAATTAGAGCCATTATAAGAAATCTGTTAGAGTTCTAGGACTCATCCTCTAATTGAGAGGACCCTAGTTTTTCTGTGATAAGAGATTTCTTTGAATTTCCTGAGTGTTTTCTAGTTGTTGCTGACAGCCTAAGTCACTGGCTGCTGACTGGGCAGGGGACGCAAGAGCACAAGAGAACGGAGCTTTCAGAACGGGCTGAGGGACTCACTGTTCTCCACTGCAAGGACTACACATTTACCAAGTTGACGAGGACAGCAAAGGATGTATGTGTAGGTTCTACACATGACAGCACTTGTGGCAATACTTCTGACCTGGGATTCAGGAATTCTGAGCACAAGGTCCTTGTAGAAAATGCATGTTAGAACTCACACTGTGCCAATAAGGCTGGTTAATAAAGTTGAGCTAAATTAAGATGCTGTGCAATGTAGTTACATATACAGTTTACATCCTTCTAAAACCATACATAATCAGAGTAGAAACAGATATGACTGAGTAATATGTAAATCAGGAAAGTAAAGTTTAATCTAGCAAAAAAGTTATGACTAGTTTCTAAAAAAAGCCTAGAAAGTAAATATGGAGCTAATTTCTAATATCATGTGGAATCTTTGCAATTCAGTGGTGGTAAAAGCTATTCTGAACATTACCAGTATCCCTGGTTTTCTTTGTGCCTTATCAGTATGACGTCAATGCTTCCTAAAAATGTCTTAGGTGTATGAGGCACTAACAAATCAAATTTAGCATTCCCCATAAGCAGTGAGAAGCAGCTCTGGTAGCGTAGTGGTTACGAATTGGGCTGCTAACCTCAGGGTCAGCAGTTCGAAACTGCCAGCTGTCCCGTGGGAGAAAGATGAGGCTTTCTGCTCCTGTAAAGATTTATAGCCTCGGAAACCCTGTGCAGGGTCACTATGAATCAGAACCAACTCCATGGCACATAACAACAACAACAACAAATAGCAGTGAGAAGGAATTTTAAAAGCTTATCACATAACTTTCTGAAGAAACAAGTTTATGCACAGAATGGAATGGAATATTTGGGGACTCTTACATTTATCCGTTTTCTCCACACAGCTGACCCCTAATCAAGTTGGAGTTAGAAAAAAGCAGGGCATCGAACAGGAAGATAGAGTAGGACAGAGTACAACCCCTGAAAGAAACCAGAAAAGATACAAAGTTTGCAAAGCCAAGGTTATCCCAGAGGAAATGCAGCAGTGTATTTCCAATCAGATGAGAGCTGGTAATTAACAGAGATACAAAATCCTCAAAAGGTGTTTCTAAAATATAGTTTATGACACTTAAAATCAGCCTGTCCTGCCAGATGTCTTACTTGTGGGATTATAAAAGTTTACCCCACCAGGGTAGTGGTGCGGTGTTATAGGATAAGCACTAGACTGCTACCATAAGGTTGGCAGTTCAACCCATCAGCTGTTCTTTGGAAGCCCTATAAAGGGTCAGAACGGACTCAATAACCCTTAACAACAACAGTAATTGGTTATACGCAGAGACATAATAAGCAAACAAAACAGAACACAAGTACTATGCAATACATTTCCTTTGTAGAACTCATTCCAATTGTATTTTCATATTCACGTGCGTTTGTCTCTTTTTATTAATGGTGTTTCCCCCACTAGACTTAAAATTTCAGGTGGGCAAAAATAGTGTCTTGGATCTGTTGTTGTTGTTGCTGTTAAGTGCCATCGAGTTGATTCTGACCCATAGCGACCCTCTAGAGGGTTTCCAAGGAGCGTTCAAACCGACTGTGCAGCTTAGCTCATTAACCTACAGTGCCACACCAGGACTCCCTTGGATCTGTAGCACCTGGTAATGTCCCTGTTTTTAAGTGAATAAATGACTAAGTAGAAAGATAAATTTCTACTTAGTGAGCAACATGAGTTGGCTCCCTTATTAATATTTTTTGTCTCCTCATTTCTCAAAGAGATTATTCTGGAAACACCTGATATATTTTAAACTAAAATGATAGAGAACATTTGATTTACGTATGCCTGATCTACATCGATAATTTCATTACTGCTAGATGACAATTTAAAAAATATTAGATACATATCTTATATGTATCTTGATTATATCAGGATTGTATCAAGATTATTAGACTAAGCTAGGTTTTTGAAATCTTAATCTTAGTATATAAATTCATAATCACTGAAATAAAAAGTGAATTTATTCTATAACTTGAGGCTTTGTCATTTAAAATGAGATACCTATATGCAAAATATGTTTTGAAAGATAAATTTCAAGGGAACCAAAAAAACCCCAAAAAATTCAGTCTATTTTTCAACTTATGGAGTAACAACATGAGCACACGATCAAATCTTTTCCCAACATATCAAATGCCGCAAATGTGACATGTTGTTACTATTAAGTGCCATGGAGTCAGTTGCGACATATAGTGACCCTGTGTAGAGTTTCCAAGGAGTGACTGGTAGGTTTGACCTGCCGACCTTGTGGTTAGCTGTCCAGTGTTGATCCCACAATGCCACATCAGGATCTGATTTATACTTTAGTATAAATTAATTTTTTCACAACTAATCCACTAAAATCAACTTTGCAGTAAGAGATATTATGGACACTCACTGACAGATTTTTCTAAATTTGTTACTGTAATAATTTAGACACTACTCATGTTTTTGTTTCTGGTTTTTTTGGTTTTGTTTCATAATTTTCCCATCTGAAAGTCTATTTCCTGAGAAAGGCAAGATTATCCTATTTAAGTTTACCAACCCAAACCCAAGCCCAAAGCTGTTGAGTCAATTCTGACCCATAGAGATCCTGTAGGACAAAGCAAACCTGCCCCCAAAACTTTCCAAGGCTATAATCTTGATGGAAATACACTGTCATACCTTACTTCTGCAGGGCAGCTGGTGGGTTCAAACAGCTGCCCTTCCTGTTAACAGTCTAGTGCTTCAATCAGTGTGCCAGTAAGCCCTCTTTTATTTCCACCAGGCATATACATTGGTAACTCTTGGTCAGATCTGAGGTGTATTTTTACATAGTTAATTTAATCCAGAACTTTCAAGTGTACTTACCCAAAAGCACATCAGATCTTTCTCTAGCATAGACACCTCCTGGAACAAACTTAAAAGCTGTGCACCATGCACAGAAAAACATTTCTAGAAGATAGAATACCATGGCAACTGTCATGGCTTTCCCAGGACTTGTCCCTGAGCTAATAAGGTGTCCAAGTACTTGTGGCCAGAGGGATGCCGTGAAGATGGCAAGCACGCAGCCAGAAACAGCAGCTGACCACGTGGGCAGGTAAAGGAGTCCTGTAGCTGAAGCTGCTCCTGTTTGTGAAAGAGAGAGAAAAAGAAGAAGAATCAGACCGAAAAGCACCAATAGCCTCTTCTATTTTAAAAAAGGCCAGGAGGGATAATGCTGGTGGTGGTTGTGTGCCACCAAGTTGGTTCTGACTCATAGCGACCCAGTATAGGGTTTCCGAGGAAGGGATGATGAGTTTGAACCATCTACCTTGTAATTCAAACAGATGATGCAGTCCTGCACTTAACCTACAGCGCCCCACCAGGGTAGAAAGCCTCATCTTTCTCCTGCGGAGCAACTGGTAGATTGAAACAACTGACCTTTCAGTTAGCAACCCAACTCATAATCCAACTCACAGCAACCCTGTATAGGGTTTCCTAGGGGCTGCTAGCTGGTGAGTTTGAACCGCTGACCTTTCAGTTCAAATCGACCTTGCAGTCCAGTGCATTATCCTATGGCACCACACCAGGACTTCAAGGGGAATAGTAAATTTATAGAATTTATGACCTTTTAGAACATGAGGACAACTGAGGGGAAAACTGATCTAATCTCCTGACAGATGAGAAGACTGAGGTTTATCAAGTTTAAAGATATGTCACAAATTGTTGAAGAACAGGATTTCAATCTACCCAAAGGTAGCATAGTGGTTACGAATCGGACTGTGAACCGCAAGGTCAGCAGTTCGAAACTACCAGTTGTTCCACGAGAGAAAGATGAGGCTTTCTGCTCCCGTAAAGATTTACAGCCTCAGAAACCCTGTACAGAGTCGCCATGCGTTGGAACCGACTCCACTGCACATAACCACCACCACCATGGAGTCCTGGTGTGGCGCTCTGAGTTAACGCGCCAGACTGCAAAGTTGGTGGTTCAAGCTCACCAGTTGCTCCTTGGAAACCCCATACAGGGTCCCTATGGGTCGGAACCAACTCAATGGCACTTAACAACATGGCACCATGAAATAAAGTTCTGGGTATCTGCTTTTGTAGATAATATAGCCAAGAAAACCCCATGGAACACAGTTCTACTCTGGAACACACAATTCAACAGCAAACGGTTCAGTTTTTTGTTTTTGGGGGTTTTTAAGGCCAAAGTGTTTTGTTCAAGTCACACAACTAGTTATTGGTACAAGTATCCTAGCTAGTTACTGACACAAGTAGAGGTGGAATGTAGGTCTAGTAAATCTCAGCAGAATGCTAGTTTTTACAAGGACAGGGGCAGGAAGGAAGCAATTTTAGATTATTTGTGTTAAGATTTTAATATTGAAGAAAACAGAAATTATTTGTAATTACCAAAAACATATTTTCTATATTTAGCCACCTAGATCCAGGACATGACCAAAAAAAAAAAAGCAAGATGGTTTCTAGAATGTTTTTTTAAGGAACTTCCTGAAGGAATAAAGATCCAATATAAATGCTGCTCCTTAGTCCTACAATATGTAAATAAATGTACCCAACCACACATTGGGATGGAGCCAGTGAAGCGCAATATTAGTTAAAAATTCTGAAGTCAGTTATTTAATGGCTCAACGTTATTGGAGACTGTACAATCTGCCCCAGTAGGTACTTAGTTCATGTTTGTTAGTTTGTTTAGTCAACGCTGAAGTAATATAACATTGCTCCTAATTCCTATGAAATCAACTTTGAGATGGTATTTCATGGCCCCAAGATACCCTATTTTGAAATTATCATAATAACACCTTGACATAAATGATATTTTCTAGACTACTTGTGGAGTGTTGTGGAGTCCTGGTGTGGTGCTGCGGGTTAATGTGTTAGATTGCAATACTGGTTTGCACCACAAGGTCGGCTGTTCAAGCTCACCGGCCGCTCTTTGGAAACCCTATACAGGGTCACTATGAGTTGGAAATGACTTGACAACACTTAACAACAACAGTCAGTGTACAATTGTCACCCATGTATTCATGGTATCTATAGTAGACTCTCCACTATTTGGGATATGAACTCCAAAAAAGGAGAAGTGGGGAGCAGAAAGTGGGGAGCAGAAGTGTGGAAAGAAAGCAGCTTTCTTGCCACGTGGCTCATTTCCATCACAGTGCCTCTTGTACCAACATCATAGGGCAATGCCATGTGACTTTCTATTCATCCTCATTCAAAAAGAACATCACAACCTAGCAACCCCACTCCTCAGATACAGATTCACAATTGCCAAAAGGTGGAAACAACTCAAGTGGTCATCAAGAGATGAATGGGTAAACAAGATAGGGTCCATACATACAAGGGACTGTTACTCAGCCATAGAGAGAAATGAAGTGCTGATGCATGCTATAACATGGATGAACCTTGAAAACATTATTTTACATGAAGAAAGTCAGACACGAAAGAAAAGCCACTGTATGATCCTCACTTGTCTGAAATATTTAGAACAGGCAAATGCATAGAGGCTGAAATTAGAGTCTAACAAGGGCAGCGGGAAGGGTGAAACGGGAACTATGCTTAAGAGGTACTAAATTTCTGTTAAACAAACAAAGTTACTGCCATCGAGTTGATTCTGACTCATTGCCACCCTATGGGACAGAGAAGGTTTCTGAGGCTGTAAATCTTTACAGAAGCAGACTGCCTCATCTTTCTCCAGTGAAGAGACTGGTGGGTTTGAACCGCCAACCTTTCGGTGAACAGTCCAATACTTAACCCACTTTGCCATCAGTGCTCCTTAGTTTCTGTTAAAGATGAGGAACAAATCTGGAAACAGATAGTTGCACAATATAGTGAATGTGGCTAATGTCACTACATTGTACACATGACAATAGTTGAAAAGACAAATGTTTTGTGACCTATATTTCACCACAAAAACAATTTTAAGAAAGATCATCATACAAATGAACATAAGGACTAGACTTCAGGGTCTTCTACAAACTATATGGTTTAGCTCCATGTGAGATTTTCAAACATTTAGATCCTAGAAATGGTTATTTTCATGAATAAAAGAATTGTTTTCATTTGGAAATAAAACAAGTGTAACGCCTAAAAGAAATGGTTAATGTTCAATCATTTCAAAAGGTAGCATATGATCAAGAGACAATGATGCTGGAGGAAGAAATCCAGGGTGCATTGAAGGAATTGGCCTTTGGATGAGTGAAGGTCACTTATATATAGCCACTTAATATCGAACAAGGCACAAGGAATTGAGGGGAAAAAAAATGGAAATCTTTCAACAAAGTGAAACAGCGCTCGAGGCACTCACTCATCTATGCAAAAAAACCTGGTCAATTGACTGGAAGAGATCTGTATTTAAGCCCATTCCAAAGAAAGGTGACCCAAC
>NW_006408727.1:594577-596420 GCF_000296735.1 Chrysochloris asiatica
CCAAGCCATGGTATTTTCAATAATCTCATATGCTTGTAAAAGTTAGACAGTGAATAAGGAAAACCACAGAAGAATTGATGCTTTTAAGTTATGGTGTTGGAGGAGAATATTGATAGTACCATGGGCTGCCAGAAGAACCAACAGATCTGTGTAGGAAGAAGTACAGCCAGAGTGCTCCTTGGAAGCCAGGATGACTAAACCTCATGTCTCACACTTGGGCATATTGTCAGGAGGGACCAGTCACTGGAGAAGGATATCATGTTTGGTAAAGCGGAGGGTCTTAGAAAAAGAGGGAGAACCCCAACTAGATGGCTTCGCACAGTGGCAGCAGCAATGGGCTCGGGCTTAACAATGACTGTGAGGTTGGCCCAGGACCGGGCAGTGTTTCATTCTGTTGTGCGTAAGGTCACTATGAGTTGGTACTGACTCGATGGCACCTAACAACAACATCAACTACAATGTCTACTAAGTGTAGAATCTTGAAAAATACATAATCATTGAAGAAGCAGTTTAGAGATAATCACCGCCAATACTTACATGCATGGGTATGCCTAAGTCTTTTTTCTGCATATAGAGAGAAGTATTTTATACAAATGGAATCATATAGCGTATAAGGAATTCAGCTTTTTATCTGACATTGCATCAAGAACATTTTTCATGTTACTAATTTTTTATAATTTTTTATGTATATATGATAATATCCCATTGGAGACCTGGTACACTGCTAATCACAATGTAGCTAGTTCAAACCAACCAACTGCTTCTCGGAAACCCCATACAGGGTCACTTTGAGTCAGGACCAACTAGATGGAACTTAACAACAACAACAACAATATCCCATTAACTATATATAAAAATGTGAAAACAGACCTAATGTAAAAGTTGAACAATGAATAAGGAAGATCATAGAAGAATCAGTGCATTTGTATTATGGTGTTGGAGAAGAAGATGGTTTGCTATGAACTGCCAAAAGAACAAATAAATCTATCTTTAAAGACATTCAGCCAGAATGCTTTTTAGATGCCAAGATGGCAAGACTTCCTCTCATACTTTGGTTGTATTATCAGAAGGGACATATTGTCAAGTATGAAGAAGGACATACTTGGTAAAGTGGAGGGTTAGCAAAAAAAGGAAGACCCCCAACGAGATGGAATGGTCCAGTGGCAGCAGCAATGGGCTCAAGTGTAACAACAATTGTGAGGATGGCGCAGGACCGGGCGGTGTTTCATTCTGCTGTGCATAGTGTCACTGTGTCCTAACTGACTCGACGGGACCTAACAACAGCAACAATATTCCATTGGGTGAGTACAAGTAAACATTTTTCTAATTCTAGCCATTTATGAAGTTTCCAATGTTAAGGCTTTAAGACAATACTGTGATAGTTATCTCTCTTTTTCAATAAATCTCTTACCACATCCCTGCTTATTTCCTCAAAACAGATTTCTAGAAGTATCACTACTGTAACAAAAGGTATCAGCATTTTAAGGAGTCTTATTTCTTGTGGTCAATCAATTGCTTCCCTGAAAGTTTACACCAATCTTCACTTTCAGTAGTAACCTTGCTAAGAGTCTCTTTGGAGCCTTGCCAAAAGTATTTCTTTTTACAAATCTTTGCAAATTAGTGATGAAAATAGCATCACACTTTAAATTGCTGTTATTTGATTATTAATGAGATTGAATTTTTCCTGTTTATTAGATTACCATTCCTATTTACAAGAAGAAAGAATGAGTCCTAATTTGATATTATAATTGAATCTCTTCGTTATTGCTCTGCGTGTAGAGAAATGTCTGGAGGAAAAGAAAGCATCTGTTCAAATTTCACTTGCTAGTTTTTGTTTTTTTTT
>NW_006408727.1:597805-599621 GCF_000296735.1 Chrysochloris asiatica
TCATACTTTGGACATATAGTCAGGAGGGACCAGTCACTGGAGAGGCACCTATCTTCTCAGAAACCAGGGGTTCTGAGCAAGGACTTTTATTTAATACCAAAACTGGCTATAACCACATCTGCTTTTCAAGGGGGAAGGGGGATGACTAACACCACTCATTCAGAGGAAAACGAGTATATTTCACCCTCCTGTTCACAAAGACTGATGAAAGAGGAGAAAATGGGAGTCTCTGGGTGGTGCCAACAGTTTATGAATTTATTTATTTGAACTTTTGATTGTGAATTGAGTGAAGAGTAAAAGACAAGATCATCAGATTTACAGTCAACAAATTATACACTTTGTTTCAGTGAATGAATTTAGGTGCTTTCCAAAAAGGCTGGAGGTTCAAGTTTACCCAGAGGTACCTAGTGATCTATTTCTGGAAAGTCAGCCATTGAAAACTCTCGGAAGCACAGTTATATTGTGACAGACATGGAGTCACTGTGATTTAGAATTGACTCTACAGAAATTGGTTTGAAATATAATAGTTTTCATCAATATTTCTGAGATTCTAAAGGGTGTGACTGGGAGGAGATGGTCCAAGTCTTTGAATAAGCAAACAGAGAAGCAAAACCTGGGTACAGGGCAGGGCACTATAGTGTTGCATGTAAAGGAGAAAGGGAAATTACGTTTCATAGTTTCATTATGGAGGTCCAACAGGACGTCCAACTGCAAAACAGAAATACAAAGAAATGTATCCTCTTCAAGAGGAAATGAGATTAACAACCTAGCAGTGAACTGCCCTTTTATCTCCTCAAACTTTCAGTAAAATCCGCTATCATTTAGTAGCATAGTCAGGGGGTGGGATAGCCGCAGGGGGAGAGCAAGAATGAAGTAGGAAAAATTAGGAACATGGAAACAGTGGTGACCGGTGACCTTGGTTATATTTGGGTTAAGTTGCTACAGCTGATTGGAATAGCCCACTTGGTAACAGTATGTATTTGTAAAACTATTTCAGTCATTTACTTCCAGTCCAGATGCACATGCTTGCAGGTATATTGATTGAATGACCAAACAGAATGACTAGCATCTCTACAGGTAAATTCCACATACCTGTAACCCACCAGATTATACTGGAACCAGGAAACCATGAACAAACGGAAAGCATCAATCCACTCGCCAAGCACAGTAGAACTACTCCTCTGTCAAAAAAAAGAAGCCATAAACCATCAGGATTATTAACATTTTCACTATCTCAGATATAAGACAGAAAAATACTTCTTGCCTCAAAGAGTTAATACAGGTGCAAAATATCCAGTAAAATAATGAGAGCCCATTGGGAGCCAACACTCAGGATGTCAAAACTATAAAAATTCTAACTTGAAAAAAATGGTATTTGAAGTCTTTTATGATCAGTGTAAACACTGTAATTGAGTTTTTTCAGATTATTATGGTTCATATTGGCTTTCTGACATTTTAAATGACTGCCAAAAACAACAAGAAATTGGCTCTATTTCGTTTGCCTTTTTGTCCTTTCTTTTCCATTTCTCATCACTGCTTTTACCTACAGTTTTGCATTTCTAGAACTGGGATCAGTTTGATAAAATGCTTTTTTAAACACCCCCTAACTATTTTATTCTTTTGTTATTTTGTCAAGAACTTGTAAGAGAAGGAAAAAACAAAGAATTTTTTTAAACTTTCAGGGGAAATCTCCAGCAGCAACAATAGTTACAGCACTGCACTTAAGTTGTTGTTGTTAAGTGCTGTCAAGTTGGTTCCACTCACAGCGACCCTGTATAGGATTTTCAAGGAGTGGCTGGTGAGCTTGAACCACTGG
>NW_006408727.1:600706-602183 GCF_000296735.1 Chrysochloris asiatica
ATAACACATAACCACCACCACCACCTTTGACAGAAAAGCTTTGACACATGAAAATAAACTTCCTTTCTCCTCTCTCCCTTTTCTCCTTTCTTCCTTCTCTTTCTTCCAGCTGTGCTAAAGCATACAGGATGAAACAGAGATACTGACTCTGGGTGAGATACCATATGTAAAGTTGCTAGTAAACCTACTGACATTGTCAATTCTGACTCATAGTCAAGTACTTAACTACTGTACCACCAGGACTCCTTGAATAATACATATCAGGTCACTTCCTAGTCCCTGCCTTTTAGGAGATTAGAGTCCAGGAAGAAACACAGACATAAAATAATTGTAATGGGGAGAACAAACAAGATAGCAGAAAGGGTGGAAATACAGTGAGGTGCTCCATCAGCAACAACACAGAATACTGGACAAGGCAGGCTCAGGGGATGGTTCCAGAACTCTGAACCACATATAAAGGAATATTTATAACATTGGAAGGCTTACAGCCAGTGGAATTTGTAGCAGAAGCAAGAAGTCCAGTGCTTTCTAATCCAAGGTGCTCAGCTGCTCCTGCAGCCACCATCTTGGGCAAGACCAAGTGGGAGAAGGATCAGAGCAGCCATGGATACCTGACAGAACCATGGAAATAAAGGTGTGGACATTCGTTTTTTGCTTTTTGTATCTGTTCACTGGTCTCTTGCTGTCTGCGCACCTCCATTCTGGTGACTAGAGTGTACACCCCACCCCCACCCACAGAGGGTTCTATTACTATGCTCACAGATCTCCTGAAAATTTAAAGGGACAGTTTCCACTTAAAACCAAATGGCAGCACTAAAGAGCCACATCTGGCCCTGAACTGTATATCACCAGGAAAAAAGCCTGAACAGGGGTTGTGGAGTGGGACAGGCAAACTAAAAAGGAAACAGGATGACAATTAAATCTTGAATTACATCATAACAACAAACAGAGGCATCTTGAAATTTCTCAGGAAGAAGAATGAAAAGAGAAGCCCATCTCCTGATCACATCTAACTGGAGGCAATCAGAAAGCATAAAAAATACCAAAACACCCACCCACCTAAGTATTAAGGCTGCAGATAACTCCTGAATAGTCCCAAAAAACAGAAGCAGATGACCATATCAGCACATGTTTAGAAACGAGATAAAGTGACTGAGGCAAATGAGCTGGAAGTAGACCTACGCTCCATACTGGAAGGAGGGCAGGCTTTGGAAATGCCTGAGAAGGAATTCAGAAAAAAATGATTATAAAATGTATAAAAATACTTTACAGTGGAGTTGAGAAAAATAAGGAAGAAGTCAGGAAAGTGCTACCAGAACAATCAAACAAGATAGATACAGCATTGGAAATAATTCAAAACATACAGAAAGAGATCCAAGCAATTAATAATAGAGTATCAGAAATGGACAATACACTGAATGGACAAAGGAGTAGAACTGAAGAGATGGAAGTTAGGGCTAATGAGCTGGAAGATAAA
>NW_006408727.1:604043-635562 GCF_000296735.1 Chrysochloris asiatica
TGACCTATACTCATGGGGGTAGTAACTCTAAATACCAACAGAGAGGGAAGGAGTCTTCACATCAAGTATCAATGCTATGCCCTCTATACAGGGTAGATAGGGGGGCAATAAAGGCACGAAGTGAACAGCTTACAAGGTTTCAAGAGGCTGTTTAGTTTATGAGTGTGTGGGGAAGAAAGAGTCCCCATTGAATAGTTTTCATCCTGTCTTGATGGATCTGATGAAAAGAGATGGGGATAAGATTCTTATGATTCAACAGTGAGTAATTGTTATCATGACTAATTGCAACTCTAACAATTGTAAAGGTAGAAGTTTTGTAACTAAAATGGGGGAGCAGTTAATCTTACAATCCAGAAACAAAGGACCCTAGGACCATAAAGGGAAAAAAGCACAAGCGGAATGCAGGACCCTATCCAGAGAAGCAGCAATACCAGAGGTGGAGGCAAATATGGGGACATGGAGAGGAGAGCTGCTGAGGACTCTAAATTCATGGAAAGAGAGGGACTGAGAGCTGGCAGCCAGGCAGCAGCCTTGCAGAATGTGCCTTTTGGTGGTGTAAATTATTACATATGCCTGAGTGTTTTCATTTTTTAAAAAAAGAGCTAAAGTAAATGGAGAGAAATCATGGTGCATGGAGGGGATTGTAATCATTGTAATGAAACAAGTTGTATGATTTATTGAATGCAAAACTGGTGATCTGTCCTGTAACCTTTCACTCAATCAACAATAAAAACTTTAAAAAAATAAATAAAATACTGTAATGTGGAATAAAGAGCCTGAGTGGGACTTCAGATGAGCACTCAGCTGCTCACTAAATGAGAAAGATGTGACTGTCAACTTCTATAAAGATTGCAGACAAGAACATCCTATGGGCAGTTCTCTTTAGTCACATGGGGTCACGATAAGTTCAAACCAACTCAATAACACCCAACAACAACAACTTCTACTGAATCAAGTCAGTGACCTTGTGGGACAGAGAACTATTCCATAGGATTTTCCAGGCTGTAAATCTTTATGGAAGCAGATGGCTTCTTTCTCCCCTGGAGCAGCTGGTGGGTTTGAACTGGTGACATTTTGATTCACAGTAACATGCTTCACTCATTATCAAGGTGCTACCAGGGCTCCTTGATAATAAAAACACAGAGTAATAATAATAATAACAATAATAATAATAATAGATAAAACACAGAGAGAGAGAGAGAGAGAGAGATTCAGGTCACTATGTGGCATAAAGGAGAGAACCCATGGGATAATCAGAGATGACTTCAGAGGAAATGCACAGCTGGGTCTT
Source organism: Chrysochloris asiatica (assembly GCF_000296735.1). Classification (NCBI taxonomy): domain Eukaryota; kingdom Metazoa; phylum Chordata; class Mammalia; order Afrosoricida; family Chrysochloridae; genus Chrysochloris; species Chrysochloris asiatica. The sequence continues at coordinate 605,335 of NW_006408727.1, forward strand.
GAAGGATGAGTAAGAGTGTACAAGAACATCAAGGCAATGAGAGCCCAGGCAGAGGACACAGCGTGGGTATACAGATGGCGTCCTGAAGGAATGGCCCAGCACTTTTCCTGGAACTTTCATGGAATTGCACATGGATTCAGCCCAGGTGAAGCATAGAGTGAGGGATAAAATAGAAACCTTTTGGAAAGGTAAGTAGAGAAGTCAGATTCTACCACATTTGAGATAAATAGAAACAAAACAAGAAACTGTTGAACATTTTTTAAGCAAGGGAGTGATGGAGTCAGATATGTATTTTAGAGAAACCAATCTGGGGCAGTGTAAAGCGAGAGGGAAGGAGGCTACACTGAGAGGCCATTGAGAGACAACAGCTATAGCCATGGTGAGAAGTCGTGAACTCCACTAAAGCAGACGAGGTGGAGGCTAGAGAAGAAGGGATTTCATTTGCAAAAAGTAGTGGATATGACATTGCTTGCTGAAAGCAAAGAGGATTTAAAATACATACTGATGAAGATCAAAGACCACAGCCTTCAGTATGGGTTGCAATTCAATGTAAAGAAAAATATCCTCACCACTAATAAACCAATAAACAACATCCACAGAAATGAAGAAAAGACTGAAGTTGTCAAAGATTTCATTTTGCTTGGATCTAGTATTAGCACTCATGGAAGCAGCAGTCAAGAAATCAAATGATGTATTGCATTGGACAAATCTGCTGTACAAGACCTCTTTAAAGTGTTCAAGAGCAAAGATGTCAGTTTGAGGACTAAGGTGTGCCTTACCCAAGTCATGTTATTTTCAAAAGCCTCATATGCATGTGAAAGTTGGGCAATGAATAAAGAAGACCATAGAAAAATTGATGCATTTAAGTTATGGTGTGGGAGAAGAATATTAAAAACACCATGGACTGGCAGAAGAACAAATAAATCTGTGTTGGAAGAAGTACAATTAGAATGCTCCTTAGAAGCCAAAATGGCCAGACCTCATTTCTCCCTGGAGAAAGCTATCATGCTTGGTAATGTGGAAGGTCAGTGATGAAGAGGAAGACCTCCAACAGGATGGACTGACATAATGGCAGCAGCAATGGGCTCAAGTGTAACAATGATTGTGAGGTTGGCATAGGATCAGGCAGTATTTCATTCTATTGTGCATAAGGTTGCTATGGGTTGGAACCAACTTGATGTCATCTAACAATCACAACAATGGAATTGATCAGACTTAATGCCAAATTACTTGGGAGAAATAAAGAGGGCAGAATGTTAGGATGACTTTAGGTTTCTGGCTTGGGTGATAACGTGGCATAGCTTCCAGAATCACAGCAACTCACAAGCCACCACAGTACAACAAAATGACGGACAAGTGGTGGAAAGGTCTCTTAACAGGACACAATCTCCAGTCTCCCTCATCTGAAGAGCATCTACTCTTCAGATATCTTTTCAGATATTCTTCAACATAGAGGCAAATACTCTCCTGGCTCCTTCCTCTCAGAGTACACAGTCAGTTCATACAATGCTTTTGATGTGTGTTGTTATTGAGGCTGACATTGGCTCTGACTCACATGACCCCATGTACACAGAATGAAACACCGTCTAGTAATGCATCATCTTCTCAGTTGTTGGTAAGCTTCAATGTATTGTATCCACTGTGCATTTTGAGTGTCTTCCAACCTAAGAAGGAACTTTTAAGACACAGTGGTTAAGTGCTTAGCTGATAACCCAATGTTAGCTGTTCAAACCCACCAGCCCCTCCACAGGAGAAAGATGGGGCAGTCTACTTCCGTAAAGATTTACAGCCTTGGAAACCCTATGGGCAGTTCTACTCTGTCCTTCGGGTCACTATGAGTCGGAACTGACTCAGTGGTAGTGGGTTCCAACCTACAGCATTCATCTTCCAACACTATACTGGACAATATTCTGTTGTGATTCACAGGATTGTCACTGGGTAAAATTTGGAAGTAAATCCACTGGAATCAGTGCACCCTGGGTAACACAGCTGGTATTTGAAACACGGGTGGCATATCCAGGGAGAATGGACTATAAACTTCCTGGCTGCCACAAACCAAGCTACACAGCAAAGGAAGCATTTCTTCCTCTAGCCATTGCCTTTCCAAAACCATACTCACCCAAATGGGTTAGGATCTGGCCCTGAATCTGGATGCCCACTCACTGCCCATCTGGAAACAAGAGAAACCTCTCCAAATATCCAGTGGGTGATGAACACAAGGCTACCAAAGGCAGCTCCTGTCAACAGCCAGCTTGGTCTCGAGACCATCCCTTTAGCTGCCTCACCATTCTTCTTCCCCTCAAGTCTACCAGAGTCACCATCTAGAATTAAAAATCAGAAAAAGGTCAGTAATACGGCTAATAACTCTCTATATTTACTTTAGCAACCTTTTATACCAAGTGAGACATGGTTCCTGGCTTCAAGTAACTTACTTTAAAACAGGAGATGAGAAGTTGGAAATAGTTGGAAACCCTACATAGGGTTGCTATGAGTTGGAATTGACTTAATAAGCATTGGACTGCTAACCTCAAGGTCAGTGGTTCAAGCCCAGCAGTTGTTCCTTGGAAACCATATACAGGATCATTATGAGTTGGACCCAACTCGAAGGCACTTAATAACATACATATATACACATATACATATATGTAGATACATGGTTTGGAGTCCCAATGTGGCACTATAGAATAAACACTGGACCACAAGGTCGGTTTGGACCACAAGGTCAGCAGTTCAAACTCACCAGTAGCTCCTAAGAAACCCTACACAGGGTTGCTATGGGTCAGAACTTACTCAATGGCACTTAACAGCAACAATTTTATATACACACACACACACAACTGTTTCTTTATGTGGGTAAACCCTGCCCCAAGACTTCATAAATCTTCAGTAAAACCTCAAAATACACCTTGGGTAGCCCGACACCCTGGTAGGTTGGTGAGAAATCTGAGATTTGTACATGGGAGTATTGGGCAGATACAGGAAGGGACTGACAGTCAGCAACTGGGTCACATCAATTTAAAACAGGTGAAAATGAAAAAAAAAACTCAGGTCAGGAAATGCAAACAGTCCTTTGAAGTTCAGCTCCTAATCCAGCTCTGCCTGTGGAATCTGCTGCCTGAGTTTCTACCTCTAGATGCGAGTGTTCTGTAAAATATAAAGCATGTACTAAGGGCCTAGATCAAGGTCTACATATTCTAGCTCATACTAACTAATAGCAATGTCATATGGCCAATTTATTTGCATGATTTCTCCCTATTCTCCTGACTCACTTTATGTCAAAACTGGGGCCAGAAGGGAATTATACAAGCCCTTTGTTCATGGTGAGCCCACACCCTGTAGACTTGCATCAATCTGTGAGATTTCTCCTTGCATTTACAAAAGAACAGTGCCTCCCCAAGAGCTACTGAAACAGCCCGGAGCAAGTAACACTTCTGCCTTCTTTTCAGAAAGGTCTCAAGTAAGCTTGCAAATCAAAAGTCAAAGTTGGGTGTGGATAGGCCTGAGAGAGAGTCAATTCCAGGTGACTTGAAAGGAGGTGTGAATGTAGGAGATTTATTTTTTAAGTTTCAGATTTTGAGCTTCAATATCTTCTAACTTCTTGTGTCTGCTGGGGTAGGGGGAGTGGAACAGGTCAATGCAAGTAGTTTCCCAGCCCTAGCTTTCAGGTAATTTCTCACAGTACTGGAAATATTCTGGGCAGGGCGTGTAGGTGGCATGATGGAGAAGGTCATCCTGGAAAGCTCAATCCAGAGGTAAAGAGGAGAAAAAGCAGAAGCGGCCTGGGAGTATAAGGCCTGCTGGTTCTACTCGCCACTGCTACCATGATACAAGCCAAAGACGATTCTTTTCTTTTCACCTTCAGTCTATATAGGATGGTCCCCAAACAATGCAAAAGATTGGCAATTCAAATCTACCCAGTGGTGCTGCAAAAGAAGGATCTGGCAAACTATGTCTGCAAGATTGGTGTTAAGTGTCATCAAGTCATAGCAACCCTATATAGGGTTTCCCAGGAACAAGTGGTGAGTTTGCTGTTGGCAGGCTGGTGCTTATCCTACAGTGTCAGACCAGTACTCCTCCATGAGATTGAAGACCCTATGGTGTACAGTCCTACTCTGACACACATGGGGTCACCATGAGTTGGATCAACTGGACAGTAATGAATTTGGTTTTATTGGTTTGGTTCTGTACTAACAAATGAAAAAGGTGCCTACTGCTTATAGTAACAGCCCATTGGATGTGTCAGTTACCATTTCAGAAGGAAAGGAAGTTGAAACAGAGGTATAGTGCACAAAAACTAATTGTATGGTTTTTCTTGTGTTTCATTGAGAGAAGAAAAAAAAAAACCGCAACACAGAAAAACCCTAAGTAAATTGGACATACACTTACCTGTGTAAATACGATCAAATGTGGCTACAGCACTTAATGTCAGAATCACGGTGTTAGGCATCTGATAATTCCAGATTGGGTTTAGAGAAGTGTACCATATGCGGAGAACAAGAAGAAGAATATGCCCTAAAATGAATCCCCAGATTCGGAGGTACCTGTAAATGCAAAAGTTACTGTTTTTTTTTAAGTTTTTATTGTGCACTGAGTGATAGAGTACATGGAAGAACATCAGTTTTACACTCATTCTATTGTATTTCATTTCATTGCAATGATTACACAATCACCTCCATGCATCATCATTCAACAGTATTTGCTTCTATTCCTTCTGGGTTTTTTTGTTTTTTTTAATGTACACAAAAATACTCAGGAATATATAATAATTTAAACAACCAAAGACCACAATCTGCAAGCCTGCCTCCTGGTCACCAGCACACAGCCTTTCTCTTTCCATGAGTCTAGAGTCCTCAGCTACTCTATCTCTCTTTGTCATCATCTCTGCCTCCATCTTTGGTGTCACTGCTTCTCTGGATAGGGCCCCACATTCCACTGGTGCGCTTTTCCCTTGAAGGTCCTAGGGTCTTCTGTTCCTGGACTGTAAGATTAACTACTCCCCCCCTTTTTGTTACAAAATAAAATCTTTTTTAAAGACTTTTCAAGTGCAATGTTGGCAGAACTTCATCCCCACACTTTGGACATTATGTTTGGTAGAGTAGAGAGAGATTGAAAAAGAAGAAATCCTTCAATGAGATAGATTGACACGGTGACTCCAGCAATCAGCTAATACATAGCAACAATTAGGGTGATGGCACAGAATCAGGCAGTGTTTTCTCCTTTTGTATATGGAGTCCCTATGAGTCTGAAGTGATTCAGTGGCGGCTAACAACAACAGTAACATGCATAATACTGAGCTATGTACATTTCTAATGTCAGTTTCATAAAATGAGTATCTGAAACCGTGGTCTTGGCAATGCTTCATAATTCATACGACTCAGTTTTTATATAGCCCACTATAGAAGCAACTTGTTACAGTTTTTAAAATTTTCCCAATTGTCTTGACAGCAATTATTCACATCCTGACTTTGTGAAAAGGAAGTAAGAGAAAAAGACTTCTGCAAGGCCATAAACCCATTAAGCCAAACCATTTCAGTCAAGCTGATTCGGCCTTATACTCTATGCTGTAGGACAGAATAGAACTGTCCCATAAGATTTCCAAGGTAGTGAGAAGTCCTGGTATGGTGCTGCAGGATAAGCACTGGACTGCTAATTGCAAGGTCAGCAGCACTTAGCAACAACAACAGCAATCTTTATAAAGCAGATTGCCACATCTTTCTCCCATGCAGTGACTAGAGGGTCCAAACCGCTGACTTTTGGGTCAGCAGCTGAGCACTTCACTATTGTGCTGCCAGGGCGGGTTCCTTTGCAAGGCCATATGGAAGGTAAATAATGAAACTTTAAGAAGTGGAACTTAGATCTTTTGATCTAAGTACACATTTCCTTGTGGATACTAATGTACTTGTCTGTCCATGAGCACACAAGATACAAATCATACCTTTGCAGGCCACTTCCTGACCACCAAGTCACAGCTTGCACGATAAGCGAGGAAAACACACCAAGGGCGAGGACCACCAGCCGGAGTCTGGCATTTGGAGCCTGGAATGAAGCTATGCTCCCTGCAAACAGATTTAAGGAGAGGCAAACATTTCTGACAATCACTCCTTGGTTCTCAATGTTCTGCACCTGAGAAAAGTCACTGATATCACCTTTATACTCATTGTGTGACACTATAGGATAAGCACTAGACTGCAAAGTCTGTTTGAACAGCAAGGTCAGTGGTTCAAACCCACCTGCCGTTCCTCGGAAACCCTATAAAGGGTTGCTATGAGTTGGAACCAACATGGTGGCACTTAACAACAACATATATAAGGGGGCTTCAAAAAGTTCATAGAAAAATTTCGTTATCTTTTCCAGAAATTTTGAAGCCCTTTTTTGTGTGTATGTGTGTGTGTGTGTGTGTGTGTGTGTGTGTATGTACAATGAGATTATATATCTATATCTGTACCTATATCTATATATATATAGTTGTTAAGTGCCGTTGAGTAAGTTCCAACTCATAGTGACCCGGTATAGGGTTTACAAAAAGCAGCTGGTAGGTTTGAACTGCAGACCTTGTGGTTCACAGTCCAATGTGGATCCTACAGCGCCACACCAGGACTCCATATATATATGTGTACTATGGGATTAAGCAATGGACCACAAGGTCAGTTTGAACCACAAAGTCAGCAGTTCAAACTTACCAGCCACTCCTCAGAAACCCTACACAGGGTCACTATGGGTCAGAACCAACTCGATGGCACTTAACAACAACATATGGTCGCTATGGGTCGCAACTAACTTTATGGCACTCAACAACAATAACATATGTGAGTGTGTATGGTGTGTTGCTGTTGTTAAGTGCGGTTGAGTAGGTTCTGACCCATAGTGACTAGTGAACTTGAAAGGCCAACCTTATGGCTCAAACCAACTTTGCAGGACAATGCATTAACCCACAGCACCACACTAGGACTCCACATATACACACACACAAACATATATACATGTACATACATACAAGCGGTCTTCAAAAAGTTTGTGGAGAGTGGAATTACAAGATAAAAACATAACATTTATTTCTCAACATATGCTTTATCAAGGTCAAGACACACTTGTAAGCAAGATACCAGTCATTTAGTCCATCCCTAAAGAACTGAAGGGTTCTGGGAATATAACCATGTCAGTGCATTTTTTTTTTTTTTTTTTACATTATTAAATGATGAAAAACATGGGTGCCGCTAAACATTTTTTCAAGATTAGGAAACAAAATGAAACAGAAGAAACCAAATCAGGACTGTAAGGAGGGTGCCTAATGATTTCCCATCAAAAATTGTCCTTCAAAAAAAGCTAAAGAGGATAGAGAGAAACACTGTTAACTGATGATGTATGGAGGGGATTATAATCAATGTAATGAAACAAGTCATATGAATGGTTGAGTGTGAAACTGATGATGTGCCCTGTAAACTTTCACTGAATCCACAATAAAAACCTTAAAAAAAAAACTCATACTGTCAGGGAAAAAAAAAAAAATTGCCCTTCATTGATGAGAGGAATGAGCAGCAGGATTGTCATGGTGTAGAAGGACTCTCTGGCGAAGTTTCCCTGGGTGTTTTTCTACTAAAGCTTAGGCTGAGTTTCTCAAAACAGTCTGCATAGTTTTTTCATAATAGACATTTTCATGAACTCTTTGAAGACTCCTCGTATATACAAGGATAGGTCACAAATTCCACTATGAGAGTTCCAGTTCATACCTGCATAGCTTATTCCTAACAAAATGTCTTTGATCAGGTCTCTGCAACCCATGGATGACCAGAAAGCTATGGATTCACAAACTACTGTTTTGATATGGAGTAAATCAAAGAGTCCAAAAAGTAAATTGTGGAATTCTCCAGACAAAAGGCTAAAGAGATGGAAACCTTGGTTTCAACAGTATGTAGACCTAGATGAGGATATTATGAAAAACAATAGCTTCACATTTTGATATTTTTGTTAAATAAAAGTTGGTATGAGTTTGTAGAAATGCTTTTTTACTTATATGTATATATGTTGTTGTGTGTTGTCAAGTCAATTCCAACTCAGGCAACCCAATGTGACAGAGTAGAACTGTCCCATAGGGTTTCCTAGGACTTCTGGTGTGGCGCTGTGGGTTAATGCGCTGTACTGTAAAGTTGGTTTGAACTGCAAGGTCAGTGGTTCAAGCTCACCAGCTGCTCCTCAGAAACCCTATACAGAGTCGTTATGGGTCAGAACCGAGAGCACTTAACAACAACAACAACCTTTAAGGTCTTTGTCCTATGGAACCACTGCTGGGTTCAAACTAAGACTCTTTCATTTAGCACTTACACCATTGTTCCACTAGTGCTCCTATACTTGTCGATCTATCTATCTATATATGTCTTTTTATAAATAATTTTGAGATATAATTCATATACCATAAAATACACCATGCTAAACTGCTAAACTTAATGGTTTCAGTATTTTAACAATGTTGTGTAACCCTTTGTTAAGTTGTCAAGTGCCATCGAGTAGGTTCCGCCCCATAGCGACCCTGTAGAGGGTTTCCAAGGAGCAACTGGTGAGCTTGAACCATCAACCTTGCAGTTCAAAACGACTTTGCAGTCCAGCGCATTAACCCACAGTGCCACACCAGGACTCCTTACCACTATCTAATTCTAGAACATGTTCATTATTCCACTTAGCCTCTAATAATCAAGAAGCTATTTTTCATTTCTATGGATTTAGCTATTCTGGGCATTTCATATAAACGGATCATATAGTATGTGGTGCTTCATATCTGGCTTTTTAAACTTAGAATAATGTTTTTTTCAGGTTTACATTGTAGTATGTATTAGTAATTCATTCCTTTTTATGGATAAATAATATCCAATAGTATGGATAAAGTCCTGGTGTGGCACTAAACTGCAAGGTCGGTGGTTCAAATTCACCAGCAGCTCCTAAGAAATCTTATATAGAATCACTATGAGTTGGAGCCGACCTGATAGCACTTAACAACAACAACATGGATAAAGTACACTTTGTTTATTCAATCATCAGTTGATAGACCTTTGGGTTGTTTCCACTTTGGGGTTATCATGATAAACGCTGATATGAACATTTGTACATAAGCTTTTATGTGAATCTATGTTTTACGTTATCTTGGGTATATATACCTAGGATCTGAGTTTCTAGGTCATATGGTATTTTCAAATATCCCCTACCATGTGAAAGTTGTACAACGAATAACGAAGACTACAGAAGCATTGATGCATTTGAATTATGGTGTTGGAAAAGAATACTGCTAGAGGAACAAACAAATCTGTATTGGAAGAAGTACAGCCAGAATGATCCTGAGACATGAGGATGGGGAGACTTCATCTCTCAGACTCTGGACCTGTGGTCAGGAGGGACCATTAACTAGAGAAGGACATCATGCTTGTTAAGTGGAGAGCTGGTGAAAAAGAGACAGCCTCCCAACAAGATGGATTGACACAGCGGCAGCAAAATGGGCTCAAACAAATTATAACAATTGTGAAGATAGCACAATACCAGATGGTGTTTTGTTCTGCTGTGCAGAGGGTCGCTATGAATCAGAAGTGACTCGATGGCACCTAACAACAATGGTAACTCTATCTTTAACTTTTCTTTCTTTTTTTAATACCAAGTGTTTAAGGCACTGGCAAACATTTCCAAAACAGCTGCACCAGTTTACATTTTCAGCAGCAGTATATGGAGGAGTCCAATATTTCCCATAATGTTATCACTACTTGTTGTGTGCCTTTCTGATGAAAGTCATCAGAATCTTAGGATGGAGCTACAGGATAAGTACTAGACTGGTAGGACTTTCAAACCCACGTGTGGCTCCTTAGAAACCCTGTACAGGGTCACTATGAGTGAGAACTGTCACAGTGGTACTTAACAACAACAGTGAGCCAAAATACTTAAGGTAAAAAATATCACCTAAATTGATAAGAGTGTGAACTAGTTTTACAGTTAAATAGTACCTGTTGCTGTTGAGTTGATTACAACTCATGGTGGCCCCATGTGTGTCAGAGTAGAACTGTGTTCCACAGAGTTTTAAATAGCTGGGGTTTGGGAAAGTAGACTGCCTTTCTTCTAAGGCAGCCCTGAGTGAAATTAAACCTCCAGCCTTCTGGTTAGCAGCCAAGCACATTAACTGTTGGCTCTGCCAGGGACTCCTATTACATAGTAATTAATCTAAAATATATAAGATGCCAAGGAGCTGTAGTAGCATAGTGGTTACGAATCAGGCTGCTAACTTCGGGGTCAGCAATTTGAAACTACCAGCTGTTCTGCAGGAGAAAGATGAGGTTTTCTGCTCCCATAAAGATTTACACCCTCAGAAACCCTGTACAGGGTCGCTATGAGTCAGAACCGACTCCACGGCTCATAACAACAACAAATATGAGATGTCAGAGTCCTGATGTGGTGCTGTAGGATCAGTCCTGGATAACTGACCACAAATTCAGCAGTTCAAGCCTGCCAGTCTCTCCTTGGAAACCCTATACAGGGTCAGTATGAGTCAGAACTGACTCAACAGCACTTAGCAACAACAACAAAAGGAACAATCAGAAAAAAAGAACCAAAATCTGAAGAAAGCCAACAGCGAACAACAACCGGAGACTAACGTATATGACAATATCACCTAGAACTCAAGACAGATACACAGGTATTCAAAATAAAACAGACCTTCAAGACTAAAAATACAGAGCAAGAGATACAGTTACAACAACAGCACACAAAAAACCCATAAAGTAAAAAGAGTAGCAGAGCTTCCAAATGAATAGGAAATCAAGTAGATCTCAAGAAAAAATTAAATAAACAATAAATATAAATCTAAATCTTGGAGGCCAAGATGGCCAAACTTCGTCTCTCATGCTTTGGACCTATTGTCAGGATGGACCAGTTGCTGGAGAAGGATATCATGTTTGGTAAGGTGGAGGTCAGAGAAAAAGAGGAAGACACCCCCCCCCCCCCCCCACGAGATGGATTAGCCAAGTGGCAGCATCGACGGACTCAAGCGTGGCAACAGTGGTGAGGTTGGCCCAGGATCGGGCAGTGTTTCGTTCTGCTGTGCATAAGGTCGCTATGGGTTGGTACCTACTCGATGGCACCTAACAACAACAAATATAAGTCTAGCTGTAACCCTAAAAACTAGAATAATCCTTATTCTGACCCTGTTGTTGTTGTTAAGTGCTGTCAGGCTTGTTCTGATTCATAGCGACTTTATCACAACAGAACAAATCGCTGCCTGGTCGTGTGCCATCCTCACAACTGTTGTTACATTTGAGCACACTGCTGCTGCCACTGCCGCTGTGACAAGCCATCTCCTAGGGGTCTTCCTCTTTTTCATCAACCCTCCCCACTTCACCAAGTATGATGTCCTTTTCCAGGAAAAATTAGAAGTCAGTAAGTTTATATTGGAGTCTTGGTGTGGCACTGTAGGATAAGCACTGGATTGCTAACCTCAAGGTTGGCAGTTCAAACCTGTCAGCCACTCCTGGGAAATCCTATACAGGGTCACTCTAAATCAGAACCAACTTGATGGCATTTAACAACAACAACAAACTTTATAGACAAATTTTTAAGTACCAAATGCATAACTTAAAGTAATGCCAGTGAATTGTACATATAGAGATTGTTGAGTTGGTGTATGTTTTGAGTGTGTATTTTCAACTGCAAAAATATATACATATTTTTAATTCAAGCAAGTGTTCTCGCAGTGAGTAACCCCAGAACTCGCTGTACTAATCACATCTGCCTTCTTCAGGGCCTGACTCAGAAAAGCAGATGGCACCTTACAGTGATTCTTACCACTGTTTCTGAAAAAAACTCAAATGACTGTTTCTACATGCCCGAGCTATATGGCATGGTTCACAAACAAATGCCACATGAAAAACTCCTAAAAAAAAACAAAACAAAACCGAGTACAGCAGACGTCTAAGGCTCCAAAGTTTTGTTTGTGAGAACTTTTCTCCATGACTGTATTTTCTTACTTTTCTTTTATAAACTACAAATACTTCTCCAATTTTTCTCAGTAGCTATTAATATAAAAATATCTCAAGTCATGGTGATGAGTGTACTTTTTTTTATTGTTACATTTTGGCAATTTAATATATCTAAATAATTTAGAATTGTTTTTAAGTGCCATTAAGTTGGTCCTGACCCACAGTGAATGGTGGGTTTGAACTGCCGATCTTGTGGCTCAAACCGACTTTGCCATTGAGCACTTATCCTATAGTACCACAACACCAGGACTCCAGTTTAGAACTGAAAGATTAAAAAGTATGCAGTGCAACAATCCCCCTCCATACCTGTGTCTAGATATGTTCTGCACTCTGAAGCTGGTTTTTCATTCATCTTTCTACAGATATTTAACGAGTATTGTCACTCAAGCTTTTTTATATAAGGAAAGCATTAGAATTCTGTTTATACAGGGTCTCTATGAGTTGGAACCAACTTGATGGCACATAACAACAACACTGCTAAATTCTTTTCATAGACACTGTGCCAATTTACATTCCCACATTCCCACATTCCCACCTGTTTCCCCTCTCCCAAACTCAGTGTTACCAGACTTTGTTCTTTGCTAATCTGATACGCTTGCATGTGTGTACAGTTTGTTATTCATATCCATATCCATATTATGATATTTTTAAGTACCAAATGCATTTCCTTTTTTGTGACTTGCCCATACCTTTTGCCCACTTTCTTCTTGGATTGTCTATCTTTTTTGTTATTGATTTGTAGCAACTCTATACTTATTAAAGTTGTCATGAGTTGACACTGACTTGATTATTTGACAGCAAGTAACAATTAACAGCCCTGACAGCATTGTAGAATAAGCATTGGGTTGTTAACCAGAAGGTTGTCAGTTCAATCCCACCAACCACTCCTTAGAAGAAAAATAAGAGCGCCTGCGCCCTTTAAGTCTTACAGTCTTGGAAGCCCCATATAGGGACACTCTGAGCCAACATCAGCTGGATGGCAGTGGTGGATACATATTAGAAGGAGTACTGGTGATGCTGCGGGTCAGGCAGCAGTTCAAACTTACCAGCCACTCTACAGGAGAAAGATGAGGTTTTCTGCTTCCATAAGGATTTACAGTCTCAGAGACCATAAGAAGCAGTTCTACTCTGTCCTCTTGGGTCATTATAGGTCAGAATCGACTTGATGACAGTGGGTTATACATACTGTTGTTAAGTGTTCCAGTTCATAAGGACCCTGTATAGAGTTTCCAAGGAATGGCTATGGATTTGAACTTCCAACCCTGCAGTTAGCAGTTCATTGTTTATCCTACAGAGTCACCTAGCTGTAAAGGTTACAACCTTGGTAATCCTATGAGGCAGTTCTACTGTGTCCTGTAGAGTCTCTGTGAGTTGGAATTAATTAAATGGCATTGGGTTGAGTTTGAGTTGTTTTGGGTTTTTTGCTGTTTTACTGTTCTTACTGTTATGTTTGTCATCCATAATTTTTGTATTTTCTATGGAGTCCTGGAGTGACTCTGTAGGATAAGCACTAGACTGGTAACTACAAGGTTAGGGGATCAAACTCATCAGCCATTTTTCAGAAACCCATCAACTCAATGGCACTTAACAACAACATGCAGCATTAGTTAACAACCATTTTAATGACTTTTGAGTTTTGTAGCATAGTTTCAAAGAAGAACATGACATAATCATGAGTTGACCACTTCCTTAAGGTCTTTCCTTTCCTCTTTTCAGTGATTTTTAGACTTTTCCAATCTAAAAGGAAAATGCCAAATGAAAAGCACATTTACTCTTGATTTAGTCTTCCAATTTTACAAAAATTCTCATTTGATTTTTTTTAATTCAAGCATTTGGCTTTCAAAAAAGTTCATCAATTGTTTTAAAACTTACCAACAGTATTTTAAAAACTTACCAAGAGTCATTATCCGCAACAGGGCTAGCATCCACTTCTCGTTAACCAACTTCCAGAAAGGAGTAATTGTTAGGAATGCTGGAGAAAGATACACTATACCAAAACCTTCAAACCCAGTGAGTTCTAGTGTTTGCAGAGGGAAGTAATAGATCATTGGTCCCAGGCCATGGTAGAGAGACCAAGAAATGTATCCTATAAAAAAAAATTGCAAAAATGTAATTTTAACATTATCCATTGCATGTACTCCCACTGACCACCTTCCCTCATGACTGGCCTTCATTGAGTTCCAGTAACAGAATTCCTTCCTTTTCCAGTCAGGTCCAGGTTGAGAATGTTGTTGTTGAGTTGCGAAATGCCGCTGAGTTGAGTCTAACTCATAGCAACCCTGTGAAGGGTTTCTGAGAAGCAGCTGGTGGATTTGAACCACTGACCTTGCAGTTCCCAGTCCAGTGCTTATTCTACAGTGCCGCACTAGAAGTCAGAAGTTGAGAATAGCTTCCTGTTATTCTATTATTCTTCCTGTTACGTGAGACCCTCAACATCCCTTGTTAATCCCCTTAACACTGTCCATCTTCATTTGTATCATTGGTGGTGAATTTTGCTTTCTAACAGAGCCCTGATGGATAACAACTTTTCCTTACAAAATTTCACCTCTATTTAATTTGATATATGAAAGTCAAAAAGCAACATCCAAAGATAGCCATCTTTTTCTATTTAAAGCTATCCAAAATCCAACTCTTAAAAGGAAGTGTGATGAGGTATACGCAGATTTGAAGTCAGTTTCGATTCTGTCAACTACTAACTGTAATCTTGTACAATTATGATAATATTTGTACCGTGTACTAAACTCTCTGCTAAGTATTTGATGTGATCGTCTCTTATTCCTTACACAACCTCCGGTCCCCCCCACCACACACACACTCTTAAACAAGACAAAAATCTTGAAACTCAGAAAGTATAACTGCCCGAAGTCATATAAGAAGTGAATGACAGAGTGAATTTAAATCCATGTAGTCTGACCCCAAAGACAGCCTAGTATAACTACTCTGCATGAGAACGTTTCCCCAAAATTAGCTTCCTCAACCACCCTTTCTTAATCAGCAAAATCAGGGCGTATTTAATGACCTCAGAGTTACTAGACCAGACAGGATGCCACAGAGTCCATGCTGACACATGGTGACCCCATGTGTGTCAGAGTAAAACCATGCTCCATAATGTTTTCCATGGATGATCTTTCAAGTAGATTATCAGCCCTTTTTTCCTGTGTGCTTCTGGGTGGATTCAAACCTCCAAACTTTCACTGAGCAGCTCAGCATGTAAATTGTACCTCCCAGGGACTTCCACAAAGTTGCTAGTAGAATTAAAAGAAATAAAGTGCATGGATTGTTTAGATTCCTAGATACTTATTGATTGTTGATGGTGGTGGTAATGGTGTGCCGTAGAGTTGGTTCCGACTCATAGTGACCCTATTTACAAGGCTGTAAATCTTTACAGGAGCAGTAAGCCTCATCTTTCTCCTATGGAAATGCTGGTAGTTTTGAACTGCTAACCTTGTGGTTAGCAGTCTGAGATTCATCACCCTGTTGCCACAAAAGGTTAAGCACTGGGCTGCTAACTGAAAAGTTACAGGTTCTAACCCACCCAGAAGCTGCACGGAAGAAAAACTTGGAGAGATCTACTTTCACAAAACTGATAGTCTAGAAAATTCCAAGGGCAGTTCTACTTTGTCACATGGGGTCACTCTGAGTTTAGAAGATGAGATTACCATGAGTTGGAATGGACTTGGAAGATTCTGAGACAGAGAGAGAGAGAATGACTGTTGTTACTAAGTGACCTCGGGCCCTTGGGACTCATAGCGAGCCTGTAGAGGGTTTCTGAGGCTTTAAATCATTGTGGGAGCAAAAAGTCTTCATCTTTCTTCTGTGGAGCGACTGGTGGGCTCGAACCGTCAGTCAAACCATGTGCTTATCCTATGGAGCTGGTAATTCAGGTTCTCTAGAGACTGACTGTTACAGTTGTTGGGTGCCGACAAGTCGGTTCTGACTCACAGGGTTTCCAAGGAGCGGCTAGTGGGTTTGAACTGTTGACCTTGTGGTAAGCAGTCCAGTGCTTATCCTACAACACCACACCAGGACACCCTGAATTGTTAGCTCCCACTGAATAAAGTTCTCAGGAAGGCGCTCCTCCCAACTTCAGGGAATCTTAGTCTGTTACCGAAACACAGAATTTTAGCAGTCTCTCGAACATGTTTATCCAGTAACTCTGATGTTAATCTTATAGCTCCGACCCAATTAACACTAATTACACTAACCGGTCCTCAGCTGCTAAGTAAGCAAACAGGACTTCAGTCCAAAGCTTCTCACCAAATGCCTAGGTACGCAGCCACTGCCTGATCAAGGCCAAGGCCAGAGGCTACTGTCCTGTGCTCACCTACAACCCTGGGGGTGGGGGGGAACGGATGCCCTTTTCCTTCTAAAAGTTAAAGTTCAGTACTGAATTTCATTAAATTAAACTGAAAAGTCATAGGTGAGGGGTTGGGGCACGTGAAGAATCATGCCCCTTGGGCGAAACCCCAGTTAGTACTCAGTGGAGCTCTGGGGTGGAGTGGGGTGGAGTGGGGACGCTTTGTCTGCTGCGGGCGCCTCCCTGAATCTTAAGCTTTGGAACCTAAATCTAGGTTTTTTCTTTCTTTTCCTCTTCAGTAGCAAAAGGTCCCAGGGGACGATAAGCATCTCCATTCTGGGCAAGGAGAGCGCTTTCTCTTTCCCGAGCTCAGCAACGTCGCCAAGCGCCGCGGCGCCAGGTCGACGAGAGAAAGGGGGGACCCGCGAACGTTCGTCTTACCCAGGAGGGTCTCCAGGAGGATATCTTTCCACAGGGAGGGCATCGTCGTGGCGGGCTAGGGCGCTTCCTAGGAGAGCAGCACAGGCCTGCCCGCTGCGCGCCTGGCACCTCTGCGTGGGAGCCGCGTCCTCCCGGGTCCGCGTCCGCGCCCAAGTCCCCAGGCGCTGTCCTCCGCCGCCGGTCCGCCAGCGGAGCCCAGATGGGCGTGGGTCGGGTGGCCTGTCCGCCCCTTCTCCTCCACGCCCAGTCCAGCAGGTGCGCTTCCTGAGGTCCGCCGCAGACACCTCAAGTCTCCGCGCCGACTTGGTTCGCAGTGATGTTTCCGTGGGAGCCTCCGGCGCGCCCTAGCGCCAGCCTCCGCCGCCGCCGCGACTGCTGCCTACTGGGACACGCGTCCCGATTCAGTAGGCCCGGGGCTCGAACCTCTTAGTCAGACAAGGACTAGGTTGCCCAGGCCGCTAGCAAAGTAAAGGAGTGTTCCAGTCCCAGGAGATCAAATGCAACGTCTGACAATGGGGCTCTAAGACGCTGGAGCGCTGGGGAGCTGGTGCCCTCCTTTAAATGAAGTCCACAGAAGTGCAAGGCAAAGGTGGAGGAGAAGGACTGGATTGGGTCGTGGGAGCTGAGGGACAACACACACAGGGTGTAGTATAGTACTAGAAGGACCTCAGCGATGCTCCCGAACACGGTACACATTCTCAGTTTGGTAGTAAACAAATTGCATTCTGGAAGAGTGGGCAAAAATTCTAGAGGTTACAGAATGTTTTAGGGGTATTGCAACACGTGGTCTGGCTGGCGAAAGAACGCAAGTGATGGGAGTGAAAACTCTTGCTCTGAGCCCAGGAATCACCAGTTTGTCCTACTGTAGTGGCTTCCGTATTGCTGTGATTCTGGAAGCTATGGCACCAGTATTTTAAATGCCAGCAGGACGGCACTTAACAACAACAAGGATCAAACATGGTGGACAAGTTTCAAATGAGCTTCCTGACGAAGGACTACTTCCAAATATTTCCTCACTGAAAACCTGATGAATAGCAGTAGAACACTGTCAGACAGCACCTGAATATTGAATAGTGAAACATGATGAGGAGCGCCAGAATACTGTCAGATATAGTGCGGGAAGATGAGCCTCTCAGGTTGAAGGCACTCAAAATACGACTGGGGATGAGCTGCCTCCTCAAAATAGAGTTGACGGTGATGACAGAATGAAGTAAAGTCCTTGGTACCTTCAACTGCTAGTGGGCACAACTCAAAATGCAGACCAGCACCTGTAAACATCCACTAATAATTAGAACATGGAATGTATAAAGTATGAATAGAAAAACTGAAAATTGTCAAAAATGAAATGGAACACATAAACATCGATCTCCTAGGCATTCGCTGAAATGGACTGGCTTTGGCCATTTTGAATCTGACAATCACATGGTTTACTATGCTGGGAATGACAAACTGAAGAGGAATGGCGTCATATTAGTCAACAAAAAGAGCATTTGAAGATCTATATTGAAGTACAATGCTGTCTGTGATAGGATAATATCATATACCTACAAGGAAGACCAGTTAATATCACTATTGTCCAAATTTACTCACCATCCACTAAAGCCAGTGATGATGAAATTGAAGAATTCTACCAACTTCTTCAGACTGAAATTGATCAAACAGGCAATCAAGATGTATTGATAATTATTGGTGATTGAAAAGCAAAGAGGAAGGATCAGTGGTTGGAAAATATGGCCTTGGTGACAGAAAAGATTGCGGTTCGCTTGTCGACCCGTGTCTCTGGAGACACTTCAGATCGGGTGTCTCCCTTGAGATGGGTCCTTCGGGCATGAGTCAGGTGATTGTGCTGGTTGACCTCGTGTCTCCTCCGGAGGGGCCGGCAGAGATCACATGATCAAATTTTGCAAAACCAGTGATTTGTTCATTGCAAATACCTTTTTAAAGCATACTTCAGACTTGTTATCAGGAGGGACCAGTCCCTGTAGAAGGACATCATGCTTTCCATAAACGTATGGATAGAGATGATGTATATTCCATCTGACAAGGATAATGTCATGTATTTACAATTATTATTTATACAAAAGTATAAAAGCAAAAAAGAGGGAGACCCCCACCACGATGGATTGGTACAGTGGTAACAGCAATTAGCTAAAACGTGACAGCAGTTGTGAGGATGGGCCAGGACCTGGTTGTATTTCGTTCTGTTGTACATAGGGTCTCTATGAGTCGGTGTCATCTCAACAGCACTTAACAACAACAACAAATGAATCAAAATCAACTCCACAGCAACAGGTAGAATGTGTTGAAAATTTTAGAAAATTCTCCAAACAATTCATAATTTTCTTTAAATTTTTACAAGACTTCATCTTTTGTCACCTATGGAAAGTTAATTATGAAATTAAACACATAATCGTGGCTGGCTAAAACGTGTTCCATGTCCTCTTTGTCTTTCTTGTTCCCTGTCAATGTACAGTTTATCTTGAGTAGAATTTTAAATATATTGTTGGATCACCTTTCTTTGGAGTGGGCACACAAAAAAGGATCTCTTCCAGTCAGCTGGCCCTATGGCTGTCTTCCAAGTGTTCTTAACATAGACTCCTGAGCCCCTCCAGCACTGTATCTGTTTATTGAAACATTTCCATTTGTATTCTGTCAATTCCTGGAGCCTTGTTTTTTAGCTAATGCCTTCAATATTAACCGCTTCTTCATTATATGCTGCCTCTTGAAATGTCAACTTATTGTTATTTTTTTTGGGGGGGGGCCTACAGTGACTGTATTCCTTCCATCTTTTTTTGATGCTTCCTGTGCTGCTCAATATTTTGTCATTCAAATGAAATCATTCAATTTCAACTAGAGGCTTGAATTTTTTTCTTCACTTCTTTCAGATTGAAAAATGCCAAGCACATTCTTCCCTTTTGGTTTTCTAACTCCAGGTCTTTGCATGTTTCAGTACATTTTGCTTTGTCTTCTCAAGCTACCCTTTGAATGGTTCTGTTCAGATCTTTTACATTAGCATTTATTCTTTTCACTTTACCTAGCTACATTCAAGAGCAAGTTTCAGAGTCTCTTCTGGCAGCCACTTTGGTCTTTTCTGTTTTTCCTGTCTTTTTAATGACCTTTTTGCTTTATTCATACGTTGTGTGTTTGATATTATCCCACAACTCATTTTGTCTTCGATCATTAATGTTCAGTGCATCAAATCTATTCTTGAGATGGTCACTAAATTCAGACGGAATACACTCAAGGTCATATTTTAGCTCTTGTGAACTTCTTTTAATTTTCTTCAGTTTAAACTTGAACTTACTTATGAGACTTGATGATCTGTTCTTCAGCAACCCCAGCCTTGTCCTGACTGATGCTGCTGAACTTCTCCATCATCTCTTTCCATAAACGTATGGAAAGAGATGATGTATATTCCATCTGACAAGGATAATGTCATGTATTTACAATTATTATTTATACAAAAGTATAAATTGGTATGTAGAACATAACAGATAAAATTACAAACTAAAATGCAGAAAAATTGGCCCTTATGTTTGGATTTAGAATTATTTTTATTATGGTTCTTCATTTACTTATACAAATTTGTTTTAATATCTAGGGTCCTCACCTTTCAAATGAAGTACCACCTATACCATTTCAATTAGGGCAGGTTTTAACTTTTTTTTTTTTTTAACTGTGGTTTTTATTGTTAAATGCTGTCAAATTGGTTCTGACTCACAGCGACCCTGTTTAGGGTTTCCAAGTAGCAGTGGGTGGGTTTGAAGGGCTAGCCTTGCAGTTAGCATCCAGTGCTTAGCCTACAGTGCCACACCAGGGCTGGGAATATGTTAATTTCACTCTAATTTTTGAAGCACAGTTTTGCTGGATGACAGGTTTTTTTTTTCTTTTCTTTTCTTTTCTTTCCTTTCAGCATTTTGAATGTATCATCCCACTGCCCTCTAGCCATCATAATTTCTAAGGACAAATTGACAGTCTTCAGAAATTGGTGCTGTAACTGTTCACTTCCAAGTAATCTTGCTACTTCCAAGATTACTTCCTTATCTTTAGTTTGAAAGATAAAGTTTTATTTATTTATTTATTTATTTTTCAGTGGCACTCAGCTATGATTTATTACTGCAAAAAGATGCAAAGTAAAATCAGCAAATGGAAAAGATTGTTGTTATTGTTAAGTGCCATTGAGTCAATTCTGACCCATAGCGACCCTATATAGGGTTTCCAAGGAGCAGCTGGTGAGCTTGAACCACCAACCTTGCAGTTCAAACGATTTTGCAGTCTGACGCATTAGCCCACAGCTCCACATCAAGTACGGAAAAGATACCTGGGGTGAAGTACAGAGGAAATCGTGTACAAACTTCAAAACATCCTTTCACAGTGGAGTAACATAGAATGTACTTTATTCTCCAGTAGTGTCTTTACAACATGGTGAAACGTCTACTAAAGACACTCATTAGAGACTTGTTGCCCTGAGGGTTTTTGTTTTGATTTTAAGTTTTTATTGTGGATTGAGTGATAGTTTACATGGGGGAACATCAGTTTTACACTCATCCTATTGTATCCGTTTCATTGCAATGATTACAATCGTATTCATTTTATTGCAACTATTACAATCCCCTGCATGCTTCATCATTCAATGTATTTGCTTCTATTGCCTCTCAACAGTTTTATTATAATATGTCTAAACATGGATCTCCTTGAGTTTGCCTTACTGAGAGGTTTTTAAGCTTTTTGTATGAATATGTGAAAATTTATGACTTTAATCAAATCTGGAGGGTTTTTGGGCATTGTTTCTTCAAATATTTTTTCTGCCATTTTCTATCTCCTCTCCTTCTGGAACTTGATAATGCTTCTACTGGTCCTCTTGATAGGGTGTCACAGATTTCATTTTGTCTTCACTCTTTCAATTCTTGAATCCTTTTCTGCCAACTCAAAAGAGAGTATTTGAACCTTTCTAGTGAATTTAAAATATTTTTTATTATAAAAAATGTATCAACATTTGTTAATTCAACATTTTTCATAGTTTTAATTCTTAATTTCAGTTATTACATGTGTCACTGCCAGAACTTATTTTCTTTTTATAATTTCCACGTCTGTTAATATTCTCATTTCACTCATGCATCCTTTTCTTTAGTTCTGTAAGCATATTTAAAACATTTTTGTTTTTGTTTTTTTTTAAAGCTGTGTTTAGTAGGTTCAACGTCTGGTCTTCTTCAAGGATGACTTATATTGGTTAATTTTGTTCCTTTGATTGGTCCATTCTTCCCTATTTCTCTGTATGTTTTGTGGTTTTCTGGTTAAATGGGACTTTTGAATAGTATAATATGGTAGTTCTAGAACTCAGATTTTCCCCCTTCCTCAGGGCTAACTAATCTTTTCTCTTTTCCTTTTTTCTATTGTTGAAGGCTGTGTTATTCCATTAGTTCAGTGACTTTTCCAAACTATTCCCATAGAAATAAAGGAAGGAAAAACTATTAGTAAAAATATCATATAGTCTTTGCAGAATGGTTCTATGGCGGGGCATTCCTTAAGTTTACACTGAACCAAGAGATACATTAGAGTTGAGAAAATGTAGGATTACCTTAGGACTTTCTGGGACAACAGGATACCCATACACAAAAGCATAAAATGGATCCCTAACTATTTTAAAAAATTAACTTAGAATGGATCAAAGACTTAAATGTAAGAGCAAAAATGATAAAATGTTTAATGAAAGCATAAGAAAATGTTTACAATCTTGACTTAGGCAATGGAGTCTTAGAAAAAGTACCCAAAACACAATAATAAAGGAAATAACAGATAAATTAGATTGCATCAAAATTAAAAGCTTTTCCCCACTGAATACATTTCATCTTGTCTAGATGGGTCTGGTGAAGATGGGGATTAGATTCTTATGATTCAATAGTGAGTAATTGTTATAATGACTAATTGCAATTGTCACAACTGTAAAGGCAGAAGTTTTGTAACATGAAGGGGGGAGTAGTTAATCTATCATTCCAGGAACAGAGGACCCTAGGACCATCAAGAAGGAAGAACATGAGCAGAACTTGGGATCCTAGCCAGAGAAGCAGCAACACCAGAGATGGAGGCAGAGATGATGACCTGGAGAGATAGAGCAGCTGAGGACTCTAGACTCATGGAAAGAGAAAGGCTGTGTGTTGGCGGCCAGGAGGCAGGCTTGCAGAATGTACCCTTTGGTTGTTTAAATGATTATATATTCCTGAGTGTTTTTGTGTACATTATAACACAAACAAAAGAAAACAAAACACACACAAAAAAAAAAAAAACAGAGGGAATAGAAGCAAACACTGTTGAATAATGATGCATGGAGGTGATTGCAACCATTGCAATGAAACAAAACACGATAGGATGAGTGCAAAACTGATGTTTCCCCCACATAAACTATTATTCAATTCATAATAAAAGTTTTTTAAAACACTAAAAAAAAATTAAAAGCTTTTGTGTTTCAAAGAACACCATCAAGAAAGATTACAACTCACAGAATGGTAAAAATATTTGCAAATCATATATATGATAAGGGTCTAGTATCCAGAATATATTAATAATGCTTACATCTCAATAATGAAAAGACCAATCATCCAATTTAAAAATGGACAAAGTATCTGAATAAGTATCTCTCTAAAGAAGTTCTACAAATGGCCAATAAGCACATGAAAAGACGCTCAACATTACTAGTCACCAGAGAAGTGCAAATCAAAACCTCAGTGAGATACCACTTTACACTTACTAAGATTTCTGTAATCAAACCCACAGATGATGGTCCATGAGCATATTGAGAAATTCAAACTCTCATATATTGTAGTGGAAATGTATGCAAATTATGCAGCCATTTTGGAAACCAGTCTGATAGTCCCTTAAGAAGTTACACACAGACTCTATTAAGCAACCAATGGGTCAAGGGAAAAATCAATAGATTTAAATAACAATAACAAGAAAAACTGGAGTTAAACAAAAATGAAAACAACTTATCTAAACGTATGGAATGCAGACTCTTAGTCAGTATAGTGCTTTAAATACAAACACTGTTAACTACCTCCTGACAACTAAGACTCACGAAACTAAGTAAAAATTACCCCCAAATGATTTCAGAACCTAGAGCATCAAGGAAAAAGCTGAAGAAACAGACTGAGCATTGACTAGAGAAGCAAAAGAAGGCCAGCGGGAAAGCAGTGATTCTTAGATCAATTGCACCCTGGCTGCTGGCATGGAGCAGTGTGGTCATTTTGGTACCACATAAAGTAATTACTCAGGGTAAGGAACTCAGTAAAGCAATTCCAAAGAGAACACAGATGGTGCTAGAGATTCTGGTATATAGGACAGGACATCCCTGAGGGGAATAATGAGTGGGGATGGTTTCGCTTTGAAAACAGGGAACCATGGAGAAGTGTCTCTAGAGCAAGTGAGGCAGACTGAACCATCGGAACATTTGGAGAAGCAGAAAATGTAGACAGACAAGGAGTGTGCAATTACAGGGGAGGAAAAGGGAGAAAGCGGGGTCAGAGTAGTTGGGGCTGTTCAGCAATAGAAGACTGCTTAGCCAGTGTGCCACTCGGGCTCCTTTTAAGTAACGAATAGTCTGAATTCACTGTGGTTGGGAAACTGACTAATCTGCTGGTTGTACTTGTAGTTACTTAATCTATTATTTCAGTCTTTTAGATAGCTATTTCATCCTGCTACTACTGAGAAGCTCTGGTAGCGTAGTGGTTACGAATCGGGCTGCGAACCTTAAGGTCAGCAGTTTGAAACTACCAGCCGCTCCGCGGGAGAAAGATGAGGCTTTCTAAAGCTCCCGTAAAGATTTACAGCCTTGGAAGCCCTGTACAGGGTCACTATGGGTCGGAACCGACTCCACGGTACTTAACAACAACAACTACTGAGCTCTCACTAAAAGTAGATACTATACTTCTCGTAATTCACTCATTTCTGTCTATTCAAATAGTTCTTGTAACCTTACAGTCATGAGCTTATTATTCCAGTGAAATTCTACAGTGATACATACAACATTTTCTTGTAGAGGAAAAGTATGGAGTAAAAGTTCAGCCCATTGTAGCATAGAACGTTCTGATACCCAAACCTTAAAATTCTGTAATCCTAAAGCTGTTAGCTCCCAAATGACACAACTTCAGAGCTAATGGAATCACTTTGAAGATCTTTGCCTACAGAAATTTGCTCTAAATTCTACTCAGTTTCTTAGTTGAAGCATCTAGTCCAAGAACCTGAAGGTGTTTCCACTCAGAGCTTTTCCCAGCCTGCTGCCCAATCATGGTACAGGGGAGTTCTCCTCCTCCTTTCCTTCTAAAGTACAGACTGCTGAACTGACATAGGTCAGCAGACGTGTTTTAACATCACCAATCCACCAAGAAGACTTTGGAGACCAATGGATTACCACAAAATAACCCCAACAAATATTAGAGGTTTTTGGAGAAGATCCATATAGATAGTATAAGACATAAGGAGAACGCTTTCTGTCACCTGCCAGTGTTGTATTTGTGGGTATTTATTGTTGTACACATGTAGATGCATCAGTGTGTAGATTATATATCTGTATATGGTACTTCTACAGATGTACGCACTAAGGTGCACCTGACCCAAGCCATGGTATTTTCAATAACCTCATATACATTTTAAAGCTGGACAGTAAATAAGGAAGACCATAGAAAAATTGATGCATTTGAATTATGGTGTTGGAGGAGAATACTGAAAATGTCATGGGCTGCCAAAAGAACCCATAGATCCATTTTGGAAGAAGTGCAGCCAGAGTGCTTCTTAGAGGCCAAGATGGCCAAACTTCATGTCTCATACTTTGGGCATTTTGTCAGGAGTGAATAGTCTCTGGAAAAGGATATCATGTTTGGTAAAGTGGAGGGTCAGAGGAAAAGAGGAAGACACCCAACGAGATGGGTGGCCAAGTGGCAGCATCGATGAACTCAAGCGTGGCAACAGTAGTGAGGTTGGGCCAGGATCGGGCAGTGTTTCGTTCTGCTGTGCAAAAGGTCACTATAGATCGGTAGTGACTTGATGGCACCTAACAACAACAATATGGCACATGTACATCAAAATTATTTTTTTCTTTAATAACCATTGTGATATGAAAAGCAAGTGAAAACTTCATACGATTATTAATGCATTTATATGAGTATATATACAGGTGATATTGTTTATTAAACTTAAATTCAAATGAAAAAAAAAAGTTTAATCCATCAATAGTCACAATAGCAGCTGGATATAAAATACTCAGTTCTTCTTTCTGATTAGTCACACCTGGATGCCGTAGGTCCTGCATTTGAGCTGTAGCACTGAGTCCTCATTCAAAAGTTGTGCAAGCAACTTGAATGCTTGTTAAGGGGGTGGCCCAGTGCAGCCTCAGGATGTCCTATGGCCAGTGGTGGTGTAATAGAGCACTCTACCATGCAGACTCCAGCTGCTGGAGTCCTTCACGATCACTATCATGCCCACAGATTCTATTTATGATCAATGACTAAACACGTCCAAACACTGAAAAACAAAACAAAAATAAGGTTGTCCAAGCCAGAGCACACCATTCTCAGTGTAGAAGTAACATAACCTGAAGTAAAGCCCACTATAATGCAGGTCCAATCAGGTCATCCAGGAGAACAGAACAGGGTGAGAGTTCCATGGTGAGCTGAGAAGGAAGTAAGCTGAGAATTGGTGCGGGGACTGTTCGTCAGTGGAAGCACCCAGGGAACAATCAACCCACAGAGTAACAACTAAAGCCCTCTCCCCAGAAATGACTCTGTACAAGTACTCACTCCACCTGCCATCTGCATTAGCGTGTGCCCTAAGGCATGGGCAGATGGAGGCAAAGTGAACACTCCCAGCCACACCCACAACTCCCTCCTAGAAGTACTGGTGGCTCACACTTGCACTCACAAGCCCAGCCATGTCCGCTATCCTCTTGGGCTATCCACTTCTTGAGGCACAGATACTGACAACCAGACAACTGGTAGTACACACACAGAGCCCAGCCTAGCAACCCATGAGAATGCTTCTTGCACCTACACCCTGGCTGAACAGGCAAATGACACCTCACCTCACTGGCAACACCAGTCACATCCTGACAGACCTAATTTGTACCTCTGCCAAATGACGAACAGGATATTCCAGCACCTTTACCTCATGTCCACTTGGCTGCAACTTCACAAATCCCAGCCCCTGACAATTCCTGCAGACCCTTTCTTTGTACTTGCAGTGATACCCCCTTGATACTCTACTACCTACTGAGATGCAAAGTGGTGCATGGACATTGTTGTTGTTGTTGTTGTTGTTAGGTGCCATTGAGTTAGTGCTGACTCATAGCAACCTTATGCACAACAGAATGAAACATTGCCCAATCCCGGGCCAACCTCACTACTGTTGCCACGCTTGAGTCCATCGATACTGCCACTTGGCCAATCCATCTCGCTGGGGATCTTCCTTTTTTTTCTCTGACCCTCCACCTTACCAAACATGATATCCTTCTCCAGCAACTGGTCCCTCCTGACAATATGTCTGAAATATGAGAGATGAAGTTTGACCTCCAAGGAGCAGTCTGGCTGCACTTCTTCCAACACAGATCTATGGGCAGGTTCTATGGGTAGCCCATGGAACTTTCAATATTCTCTTCCAATACCATAACTCAAAAGCATCAATTCTTCTTCGGTCTTCCTTAATACTGTCCAACTTTCACATGCATATGAGGTTATTGAAAATACCATGGCTTGGGTCAGGCACACCTTAGTCCTCAAGCTGGTAGCTTTGCTTTTCAATACTTTAAAAAGGTCTTGTGCAGCAGATTTGCCTAATGCAATATGTCGTTTGATGTCTTGACTGCTGTTTCCATGAGTATTGATTGTTGATCCAAGAAGAATCAATTCCTTGACAACTTCAATCTTTTCTCTGTTGATAAGAATGTTTTTGATTGGTCCAATGGTGAAGACTTTTGTTTTCTTTACATTGAGATGTAATCCATACTGAAGGCTGTGCTCTTTGATCTTCATCAGTAAATATTTTAAGTCCTCTTTACTTTTAGCAAGCAAGGTTGTAGCATCTGCATATCGCAAGCTGTTAATGAGACCTAGCCTTTCATTTGGGTAGCAAATACTATGACTTGGGTCAGGCACACCTTAGTCCTCAAAGAACATTGTTGCTTTTTAATACATTAAAGAGATCTTTTGTAGCATATGTGTCCAATGCAATACATTCCTTGATTTCTTGATGCTGCTTCTATGAGCTTTTTTTGTGGATCCAAGTCAAATGAAATCCCTGATAACTTTAGTCTTTCCACCTTTATTATGGTGCTGCTTATTGGTCTAATTGTAAGGATTTTTGCTTCCTTTATGCTGTGGCATAATCCATACTGAGCAATCTTTGATCTTCATTAGAAAGTGCTTCAAGTCCCTTTCACTTTCAGCAAGCAATGTTGTATTATTTGCACACCACAGACTGTTAAGGAATCTTCCTCCAATCCTGATGCCATGCTCTTCTTCATATAACCCAGCATCTCAGATTATTTGATCAGCAAAGAGATTGAATAAGTATGGTGAAAGGATACAACACATACCTTTTTAAAATTTTAAACTATGTAGTACTCTATTCAAATTATCACCTCTTGATCTATGCATAGGTTCCACATGAATACAATTAAGTTTTCTGGAATTCTCATTCTTCACAATGTAATCCATAATGAAGTCATACTTTCAAATGTCTTTGCATAGTTCATTAAACACAAGGAACACTGGTAGCGTAGTTGTTATGAGTTGGGCTGTTAATCTCACTGGCAGCAGTTCAAATCTACCAGTGGTTTCCTAGGAGAAAGGCGAGGCTTTCTGCTCCGGTCAAGATCTACAGCCTTGGAAACCCTATGCAGGTCCCTCTGAGTCAGAACCAAACTCCATGGCACATAACCACCAAAAATCTTTCTAGTATTCTCTGCTTTCAGTCAAGATCCATCTGATGTTAGCAATGATATCCCTCTCCAGATCCTCTTTTTTTGAAGTTTTTATTGTGAATTATGTGTTTACATGTGTGAACATTATCTTTACATTCATCCTATCATATTTTGTTTCATTGCAATGATCACAATCCCCTGCATGCATCATCAAACAACCAAAGGGTACATACACCCCACACGCCTGCTCCCCCCCTCTGCCGCCGCCACTCAGCCCCTCTCCCTCCCTGAGTCCAGAGTCTCCAGCCGCTCCTTCTGTCCACGTCATCATCTCTGCCTCCAGCCCTAGTGTCACTGCGTCCCCGGACAGGGTCTCGCACTTCGCTTTCCAACACTCACTGTCAGACCTGATAGCAATAATTCCCTATTGAACCACAGGAGTCCTTTCCCCCTCACCTTCAGCTCCTCTTTTTAATCTAGCATAAATTGCTGGCAATTCCCCGCTGCAACCATTTTTTAAATATCTTCAGCAAAATGGTACTTGCATGTGGTATTAATAAAACTGTTTGATAATTTCTGCTTTCTGCTGAATCACCTTGCTTTGGAATGGACACATATATAGATCTCTTCCAGGTCTTTGGCTAGGTAGCTGTCTGCCAAAGTTCTTGGCAAAGATGAATAAATGCTTCTAGCATTGTATTTGTTTGCTGAACCATTTCCATTGGTATTCTGTCAATTCTCGGAGTCTTGTCTTTCACTAATGCCTTTGGTGCAGCCTGAACTTCTTACTTCAATATCACTGAATCTTGATCATATGCTACTTCCTGAAATAGTTGAATGTCAAGCAAATATTTTTGGTACAATAACTGTTTTCTTTCCAGCTCCTTTTGATACTTCCTGTATCATTCAATATTGCACCCATAAAATCCTTGTATATGATAACTCAAGTCTTGAATTTTTTTCTTCAGTTCTTTCAGCTTGAGAAATTCTGATTATGTTTTTCATGTTTGGTTTTCTAACTCCAGGTCTTTCTGTATTTCATTACATAATACTTTGTCATCTGGAGCTACCCTTAGAAATATTTTGTTCAACTCTTTTACTTCATCATTCCTCCCTCTTGCTTTAGCTACTCTCTGTTTAAGAGCAAGTTTCAGTCTCTTCTGGCATCCATTTTGGTCTCTTCCTATTTTTACTTTCTTCCTGTTTGATGTCATTCCAGAACTCATCTTGTCTTCAGTTATTAGTGTTCATTGTGTCAAACCTATTCTTGGTGTAGTCTCTAAAAGAGTCATTTGTATATACTCGCTTATTCTTGTCTTTCCAAAGAAGTGAGTTCATACAGTATTTCTCCTTTTGTGATTTACTTATTTCACTCAGCATAATGACTTCAAGGTTCATCCATGTTGTAGCATATATCTGAACTTCATTTTGCTTTATAACTGAGTAGTATTCATTGCATGGTAGCGTAGTGGTTATGAATCGGGCTGCGAACCTTAAGGTCAGCAGTTCGAAACTACCAGCCACTCCACGGGAGAAAGATGAGGCTTTCTGCTCCCGTAAAGATTTACAGCCTCGGAAACCCT
>NW_006408727.1:635662-651877 GCF_000296735.1 Chrysochloris asiatica
AAGTGACCCATGTTTACTAATAGAACCACTCCATAGGATTATCAAAGGAGCTCTGGTAGTGTAGTGGTTACAAATCGGGCTGCGAACCTTAAGGTCAAAAGTTCAAAACTACCAGCCACTCCACAGGCGAAAGATGAGGCTTTCTGCTCCCGTAAAGATTTACAGCCTCGGAAACCCTGTACAGGGTTGCTATGGGTCGGAACCGACTCGATGGCACTTAACAACAACAACAATTCATTGGATGTATGTATTATATTTTGTTTATCCATTCATTTGTTGATGGACGTAGATTATTTCCATGTTTATGCTATTATGAATATTGATGCAATGAACATTGTGTAAGCGTCTGTTCATGGGGCTTCTTTTAGGTCCCTGGAACAAATTCCAAATAGTATGAGTCCTTTTAGGTCCCTAGAGTAGATACCTAGAGTCCTGGTATGGTACTGTAGGATAAGTGCTGGACTGCTAACCACAGGACAACAGTTCAAACCTACCAGTTGCTCCCCAGAAACCCTATGAAGGTTCACTATTAGTCAGAACCAACTTGGTGACACCTAAAAACAACAGCAGATACCTAGGAGGGGAATTGTTAGGTTATATGGTACTTAAAAACAGCAACAATGATAGTTATATAATAAGCTATGACTGAAAGCAGAGAAGACCAGATAGATATTTACCTGTGTTTCATTGACTATGCAAAGGCATTTGAATACATGAATCATAATAAATTATGGATAGCATTGTGAAGAATGAGAATTACAGATAACTAATTGTGATCAAGTAGAACCTGCACGTAGACCAAGAGGCAGTTGTTCAAACAGAGCAAAAGCATGTTGCATTGTTTTAAATCAAGAAATGTGTGTGTTGTGTCATTTAATCATACTAATTCAACCTGTATGCTGGGCAAATAATCCGGGCAGCTGGGCTATATGAAGAAGAACATGGCATCGGGGTGGCGAAAGATGTATTCACAATCTGTGATATGGAGATGACACAACATTGTTTGCTGAAAGTGAAGAGGACTTGAAGCACTTACTGATGAAAAATCAATTGCAGTCTTCAGTACTGCAATTTAAAGGAAGCAAAATCTTCACAACTGGATCAGTAAGTAAGAAGGAAAGATTGAAGTTGTCAAGGATTTCATTTTACCTGCATCCACAATTAAAGCTCACAAAGGCAGCAGTCGAGAAACCAAAGTATGTATTACATTGTACATATTTGCTATAAAAGATCTCTTTAAAGTGTTAAAAAGTAAAGATGTACTTTGAAGACTAAGGTGTACCTTACCCAAACCATGATATTTTTCATAGTGCCACATGCATTTGAAATCTGGAAGACAAGAAAAAAGGACACCTTTGTATTATGGTAAAACATATTGAATATACCATGGGCTATCAGAAGAATGAATAAATCTGTCTTGGAAGAAATACAGGTAGAATGCTTTTTAGAAGTGAGGATGGCATGGGCATTTTTATCAGTATGTACCAGAGCCTGCAGAAGGACCTCAGACTCGGTAAAGTAAAAGGTGAGCAAAAAACGAGGAAGACCTTCAATGAGATGTGTTGACACAGTGGCTGTAACAATGGATCAAAGTATAGCAACAATTGTGAATATGGTGAAGGATCAGGCAGTGTTTTGTTTTGTTGTACATAGGGTCACTGTGAGTCCGAACAGACTCAATAGCCCCTAACAACATAGTGTGTCAATCAAGAAGCTGCTTTTAATTTCACTTCCAAATATAATGTGTCAAATAGAAAACGGATAGAAAGTTTTCATTAAATTTTTCTCTTTGAACTTTGTTGCTATTTAACTCATTGCTGCTACTTTAGAACTTTTATTCATGACATACAGATATGAATTACAGTATAGCTAAGATACAACAGCATCGTTAGAGCAATTCATGTTTAGCCTGCTCTGGGACTGCAATGCTTCTATTATATGGAAGTTCATTGTTACTACCTCCATTTTCATGTTGGCAGTCTGCCTAGTTTTAATTTAATTTGGAAAACCACAGAGTCTCTTCATTTTTTCTGGAGACTCTTCTTTGACCTCAACTTACTATTTGCATTCTTGTTATCCATGGGAATGAATGGCATCCATTAAAGCATTGCCCACTACCTTTCTCCCACCCATGTTTCTTGGGACATGAACAACACGTTGAGTTCAGTCAGAATATATTGAGAGTATTTTCTTTTTAACAAAAAGCAAATTTTCTGCCAGAAAATAAATGTTTTTTTTTTATTTTATAATGAACGCACTCCAGTCTCCTGATTAAAGAGAAGATATGGTTTCCTTTGAAGAGTTTTGTTGGTTTTTTTTTTAATGAGAAACCCCTTCATACCACTTCAAACTCTCAGTTAATTCATTTTTTATTTATCTTTTGTCTTTATCTTTTCTTAAACTGTTTTATTATTATTATTTTGGTGAGAGTGCACATAGCCAAAGATTCACCATCATTAATTGCTATGTATTTGTTCAATATGTACCATGCAGGGAAGCTGTCCAGCTGAACCACTCCCAGAGTCCTCAACTGAGGTTATATATGCAATCACCACATTCTTTTAAATTGGAAAAATGGAAGAGCATAAAGCATTTATAAAGAAGGGGACCTTGAAGAAAAATCAACCAATATTCAAATTCCAGCTTGACCATTGAGTAGCCTCAGTCTAAATAAACTTCCAGAAGAGCCAAAATCATGCTGTAAAACTTGTCTTAAGAGAAAACTTTACCTGCATTGAACATGGGATGCCAACTCGATCCGCTACCATGTCCGCTATTTTATTTATTTATTTTTTTTGACGTTCCCAACCGGAGTTTATTTGGTGTCCGTGTTGCGTTGGCCACACTCACGCCCAGGGCCTAGCCAGACCTGAGTTGCTCACTACAGGGTCTCGGCTCCTACAGGTAATTACAGCTGGGGAGCAGGGGCATGGCCCAGGGCGGTTCTTGCTGAACCCTTGTTTCCAGAGTTCCAGGGGTCATGCATGTGCTCGAGGGTGGGTGGCTAGGGGCGACAGGGTGATCAGGAGGTGATGATGTGGGCAGACAGAAGTGGGGCCTTTACTTCCAAAAGTGGGAAAACACATTCTTGTTTAAAAGTGTGTGAGCGGGCTCCTCAGGGCTCAGTCTCGGGGCCCTGTGCACCAAGCAGCTGGCGCCGACACCTTAGTCAGGGCTTCAGGCGGTCTTAGCGTGTCCACCTTGGTGTGCCGGAAGGCCTTGCATACTGGGCTTCGCAGATGCCTCTTCCACTCCTCCTCAGTCTCCCAAAACTCGTAGACAACAAAGGTGAAGGTGTCCGACAGTCTCATAGCAGCAATGTAAGAACAGTCCCTCTCCCCGGCGGTGGCCCGCAGGTACTGTCACAAGGACTCCAGGAATTCGATCAGCTAGGGGGAACACTCTAGCGTAGTGGTTACGAATCGGGCTGTGAACCGCAAGGTCAGCAGTTCGAAACTACCAGCGGTTCCGCGGGAGAAAGAGGAGGCGTTCTGCTCCCGTAAAGATTTACAGCCTCGGAAACCCTGTGCAGGGTCGCTATGAGTCGGAACCGACTCCACGGCACTTAACAACAACAACAACAAGGGGGAACACAGTCATCTCCTGCGGGACCAGCTGCAGATGCCTGTTGGTGCCCTCATCATCAGACAACCGCTATTGCAGGTCAAACGAGAGGGTCTTACTCTCCAGCCTCCCGATCAGCTCCGCCAGCCTGCTCACCTGAGCTTCCAGGCTCTCCTCCTTAGCATCTACAGTGACAGTGGGAAGGCTCTTTAACTTGTTCGGTGGCCACGAGCTTGTGATTGGGGTTATAGGGAGGTGTAGTGTTTCCATACCAAGTCTCTGTAACTCAGTGGCTGGGTTTGCAGTGGGTCTGTCTGATCTGGCTGGTCTGGTCCTCCATTGCCTCCAGGGCACTCTCCACAGAGCTCAGCAGTGACTGGATCTGATTGGCCGTCTCCTTCAGGAGGAAGCTGGTCACAAACCGATCCACGTTGCTCCCACCCTCGTACACCTTTTTGGTGTACTTGGCACTCAACTTTCTTGCAACTTTTCCTGCCACTAGCACAAAAGGTACCACTGCTCCCAGAACTTGCCTTTTCAGCTACCATTTTCTGCCACTACCTCCAGAGAAGGTGTGTTAGGTTAGGCCCCTCAAGAAGTAGATGCCAAGAAAGAATTCAAGATAGAAGGGATTTATTGGGAGGGAAAGGCCTATGAAAGACAGGAATGGGCAGGAGTTGTCAGACTATGATGCAGGTATAACACGTGTGAAAGCAGAGTTAGGAATAGGTAGGAAGAGCCTCAGACTGCAGTGACCCCTGTCACAGTCTCAGCCAGGTCAATGGGAGCATATTAGAGTATGTTGCATTGGGGAGGACAGCCTGGCCTTCTACCTCCCATTGGTTGGCTGGAGCTCCTTGGGTAGAACAGAGACACGGAATGAATGCCGCAGCTGATTCCAAAGGATGGCAGCTAATACCACTGCCACAGCAGGTTCTCTTAAAGGGAGACCTGAATAACACACCTCCAGGGAGGTCAAAGAAGTGCTCCCACCCGTCTGAGCTAGCTAGAGCTGTTGTCACAGAACTCCAACAACTGGATGGCTTGAAAGAACAGAACATTCTTCTTTCCCAGTTCTGGAAGCTGAGATTCCAAATCAGGATCTCAGCTGTGACAATGTCCTCTGTGAGCCTCTTGCCTAGTTTCTGTGTCTGCCAAGGATCCTTGGTGTTTCTTGGCTTCTATCTTTTCCCTGTGTGTGTCTCTGTGTCTACTTGGGTCTGTTATAACTCAGAAGTGATTAGGTTTATAATGCACCCTATGTTGGTATGAAGTTCTGGTGTGGCGCTGTGGGATAATGCACAAAGTCGGCAGTTCAAACTCACCAGCCACTCCTTAGGAACCCTATACAGAGTCACTATGATTTAGAACAGACTTAATGGCACTTAACACCACCAACAATAACACAGTATGGAATCCTAGTGTGGTTCTATAGGATAAGAACTGGACTGTTAGCCATATGGTCAGTGGTCAAGCCCACCAGCCACTCTTCAGAAACTATACAGAGTAGCCATGAATTGAAACAGAGGATGACACTTAACAACAAAACTGTTAATGTATATTAATGTATGGCTTTATTAACATAAAAAACTCACTATTTCCAAGCAATATCACATCCATATAGGGGCAAGAGCTTCAGTATGCATTTTGTCATTATGTGCAATCCAGTTGGTTCCAACTCATAGTGACCCTGTATAGGATTTTCAAGGATCACCTGGTAGGTTTGAACTGTCAACTTTATGGTTAGTACTCCAATGCTTCTCATACAATGCCACACCAGGACTGCAGTATGTAATTTAGGGGGACACAATACGATCCATAACACCATCTTCCATTTTGGCATCACTAGCTCCTGAGCCCTAGTGAATGATGGAGATTATTCTGTGTGCCCTTGCTGCAAAGAAGCCTGGAGAAGCAAGTCTCTGACATTTTCAACACCAAGGATTGAATCTCCTTGGATATCAGGTAAAAACAGTGACAAGTCTCCCTTACAGAATATAAAACACTTAGCACAACATCTGGTACCTAACAAGCACTCAGTGAACGACAGCTTACTATCCTTATGATTTTAAAGTAGTGGGGATTGATGGCAGAGGAGTGGGTTGTTGAATACATCTCTCCTGGGTTCACATCTTGGCTCTAGCTTCCCATGAAAGCAGGCAACTTATTTAACCTCTTTCAGCCTCAGTTTCCTCAACTGTAATACCTCCTTTGTAGAGTTGTAAGGATTTTTAGGAGTCCTAGTGTAGCACTATAGGATAAGGATAACTAAAAGGTCAGCAGTTCCAACCCACCAATCGCTCCCTATACAGATTCACTATCAGTAGGAACCGAGTCGACAGCACTTAACAGCAACATATAAAATGATGGGCCCAGAGGAGATGCTGAGAAAATAACAAAGCTATATTTTTTTTACTGTGAACTGGGTAAAGAGTATCAGCATTAAGCTCTGGAGGACAGGCACTATGTCATGTTCCTCTTTGTAGCCCTGAAACTTAGTATAGAGCATGGCATACACCAGGCCCTCAACAGATCCTTGTTGATTGAAGGCATGAATGAGTGAACTAGTGAACACTTTTTCTTATTGATAGACACTCAAGAAAAAGCTGCATAAATCATTTTAGGTAACGTATTAGGAACATGTTACATTCTTTCGTTCAAGTCAGCCTCTCCAAGGTTACATAGTTTTATTGTTTCATTAATTTAAGTTTTATTTTTATCTAAGTAATATAAAACATGGGGTCCTGGTGGGATGCTGTGGGTTAATGTGCTGGACTGCAAGGTCATTTTGAACCACAAGGTTGGTGGTTCAAGCACACCAGTCACTCCTTGGGAACCCTCTACAGGGTCGCTATGAGTTGGAACCAGCTCAACAGTGCTCAACAACAACATTATAAAACATAGTTTAAAATGTAATATAGTAATTGTCAAAAACCTTTTTCTAACCCATTCCTTCCCCCATCCTTGATTCCCATTCTACAGAGGTAACCACTTTCAACTCCTTAGCTATATCTTTTGGTATTTGTTGTTGTTACGTGCCTTCTAGTTGGTTCTGACTTACAGCAACCCTGTATAGGGTTTCCAAGGAGCAGTGGGTGGGTTTGGACCACTAACCTGTTGGTTAGCAGTCCAGTGCTTATCTGACAGAGGTCGGTGCACAGGTCCCCGAAGCTGTCCCCTTTGAGGAACTTCTCAGAAAACCAGTGAGTAAAGCACTGATCATATTTGTGTTTCATGTCTGTGCATGCCTCCCCAATGCTGTTCATGCGGCATCGGTGGCTACTCTTCCTTGTCTACAAATGTCTTTATGCTACTCTGAGATTAAGAAATTATTCAAACGGGAAACATTACAATGATTCATCCCAAAGTTTCTTCCAGAACAACAGCAATTTTAAAATAACAGTGGTTTAAACAACATTGACGTTTTACTCCACTCACATAAAAGTTGACACAGGACCCAGGTGCTGTCTCCTCAGTTAGCATAAACCTTTTCTTGTCATTCACCAACCCAAAGAGGAGGCTTCTGATTTGTGATTTGTAATAACTGTTCAGTTTCAAGTATCACCTCCTCCTTCTGTTGGAAATTCACCCCGATGTCACAAAAAGACACTTGGTGAAACCAAAAGCATCTTGGCAAGGCAAAATTTTACTTCTGTAGAAGGGTGCATAGCTGCACATGAACATGCTAGCAAGCACACCAGGTGGGCAGTCCGCTAGGGCATTTATCCCTGACGCAAGGCTGTGTCTCATCCTATTGGTTAGGATTTCGACCTCACAGTCTTATCTTTTTACACGATTGGCTAATTCGACTTGTTCTTTTTGTGTGTGTTTGGGGGGGGGGGGGGAGGCACTTGAGAAAGTTTGGAATGCCTTTCTTCTAGAAGGTGATAGTGCACCAAGAACTGTTTTTGGCTGATTGATAGTATGAGGACAACAACAGGGGAGTTCCTCTAAATAGCCTTAAAAGAGAAAGGGGCTAAAACCCGGTTTATTCTACTTTGGTGCTAACCCTATTTTAGACCCTTTTAAGGGAAGACATTAGACTTTTTCTCACACTTCATGTCAGAAGAAAGAATAAAAGGAAATGGAAAGGATAGAAGACCACCCTTTAAGGACATGTCCTAAAAGTTGCACAGATTGTACTGACATCTCAGCCAGAATTTCATCATATGATCACACTAACACTTTATCCTTATGTTGTCCTTCTTTTGAACCTTATTTTCACGCTATCGCCCAGATTTTGTTGTACCTATATGAGTCTTACTGTTATGAGATTTAAAACCTATGTGTGAATTTCTATTTCTATGTCTTTA
Organism: Chrysochloris asiatica; assembly: GCF_000296735.1. Taxonomy (NCBI): domain Eukaryota; kingdom Metazoa; phylum Chordata; class Mammalia; order Afrosoricida; family Chrysochloridae; genus Chrysochloris; species Chrysochloris asiatica. The sequence goes on from NW_006408727.1 coordinate 643,540, forward strand.
ATTTGTAACACAGATGCTGACTGCCAGTACCCAAACTTCTATTTTGTAAGTTATCCTATTCTTGAAGCAAACACCAGCATATAGCCCAGAACAAAATCCACTCCACAAATCCATAATGATTTTGAAGTTTGGCCTGACTGTCTTCCTAGGAACCTAGTTCATACTGATTGATGGCTTTACGCTTCAGAAGTTTTCCTGGAAATCTTTTCATGTTGATGGTGAAAACCACTGAGAACTGAAAAGTTTTCTAGTTTCCTTGATAATGGAAGCCATGCACTGTAAGGCAGAGAAAGTGCTATATGTTCCACCATTGCAACATTCAAGCTCCTGATTCTACATGTTTCTAAGGGTGGGCTACATCTATGCCCTTCCCTTGATTTGGTTGTTCAACACTTCCAAAGAGCCTATCATTTAATAAATCCCCCCTTTTGTCTATGCTACTTGATTTGAACTTCTGTCACTTTAAAAACAAAATGTTATTAGGTGCTGTTGAGTTGGTTCCAACTGATACGATCTGATGCACAACAGAACAAAACACTACTTGGTCCTGTGCTCTCCTTATAATTGTTGCTATGTTTGAGCCCATTGCTGCTGCCACTGTGCCAATCCATCTCATTGGGAGTCTTCCTCTTTCTCGCTGACTCTCCACTTTACCGAGCATGATATCTTTCTCCAGGGACTGGTCCCTCCTGATAATAAGTCCAAAGTATGAGAAACAAAATGTCTCACCATAGTGACTTCTAAGGAGTATTCTAGTTGTACTTCTTCCAACACAGATTTGTTTGGTCATCTGGCAGTCCATGGTACTTTCAATATTTAATTCTTCTCCAACACCATAATCCAAATGCATGAATTTTTCTACTGTCTTCCTTATTCATTGTCCAGCTTTCACACACATATGGAGCTATTGGAAATACCATGGCATGGGTTAAGTGTATTTTAGTCCTCAAGCTGACATCTTTGCTCTTGAATACTTTAAAGAGATCTCATGCAGTAGATTTGTTTAATGTGATACATCGTTTGATTTCTTGACTTCTGCTTGCATGAGTGTTGAAAGTGGATCCAAGCAAAATGAAGTCTTTGACAATTTCAATCTTGTCAAGTATTATAATGAAATATACAAAGACCTGGAGTTAGAAAACCAAAATGGAAGAATACATTCAGCATTTCTTAAACCGAAAGAACTGAAGAAAAAATTATTATTTGGTCAGCATACAGATTGGAAAAGCTCGGTGAAAGAATTCAACTCTGTAGCACACCTTTCCTGGTTTTAAACAATTCAGTATCCCCTAGTTCCCTTCAAACCACTGACTGTTGGTCTATGTACAGGTTCTTTATGAGCATAACGAAATGTTCTAGAATATGCGTTCTTCTACAGTCTAAACCTTGTGCATAGTCAATAAAGTACAAGGAAACATTGTTCTTGTATTCTCTGCTTTCAGCCAAGACTCATCTGGCATCAGCAATGATATAACTAGTTCCATGTCCTCTTCTGAATCCGGCTTGAGTCCCTGGAAGTTCCCTGTCCATATATTATTGTAGTCATTTTTTCAATCATTCAGCAAAATTTTTATTTGCATGTGATTTAAATGATATTGTCCAATCATTTCCACATTCCATTTGGTCACTTCCCTTTGGAAGGGGCACAAATCTAAGTTGACCAGGTAGCTGTCTTCCAAATTTCTTGGCATACATGAATGAGTGCCTCCAGTGCCATCTCACTTTGTTGAAAGATTTCAATTTGTATTCCATCAATTCCTGAAGTTTTGTTCTTTGCCAGTGCCTTCAGTGCACCTTGGACTTTTTCCTTCAGTATCATGGGCTCTTGATCACATGCTACCTCTTGAAATTGTTAAACATCAACCATTTGTTTTGGATGCAGCAACTCTGTGAATACCTTCATATTCTTTTAATGCTTTCTGCTTCATGTAGTATTTTGCCCATGGAATCTTTCAGTATTGCAAGGTGAGGCTTCAATTTTTTCTTCAGTTCTTTCAGCTTGAGAAATGCTGAGTGTATTCTTCCATTTTGGTTTTCTAACTCCAGGTCTTTGTACATTTCATTATAATACTTGACTCTGTCTTTTCTAGCTGTGCTTTGAAATTTTCAGTTCAGCTCTTTTGAACCTCCTCATTTCTTCAGTTTGCTTTAGCATCACTATGCTGCTGATCAAACTTGAGAGTTTCTTCTGATATCCATTCTTGTCTTTACTTCTTTCCTGTCTTTTAAATGATCTTTTGCTTTCTTTTGTATGTTCTTGGCATCATCCCACAACTCTTCTGGCCTTCGGTTATCACTGTCTAATGCATCAAAATTGTTTTTGAGAGGGTCTCTAAATTTAGGTGGAATATGTTCAAGGCCATATTTGGGCTCTCGTGGACTTGTTTTAATTTTCTTCATCTTCATTCTGAACTTGCAAATCAGCAACTGATTGTCTGTTCCACAGTCTGCTCCTGGCCTTGTTTGGGCTGATCATATGGAACTTTTCCACTGTTTCTTCCCACAGAGGCAGTCAATTTGATTCCTGTGTATTCCATCTGGTGAGATTCATGTGTATAACTGCCTGTTATGTTGTTTACAAAAGGTATTGTGTGATCTTCAGCATCATTGTATCATCAAGGCCATAATTTCCAACACTGATTCTTTTCTTTGTTTCCAATGTTTGCATTCCAATCACCAATAATTATCCATACATGTTGACTACACATTTGGTCAATTTCACACTGAAAAAGTTGATAGAATTCTTCAATTTCATCATCACTGGATTTAGTGGTTGGAGCATTAATTTAAATAATATGATATTAACTGGTTTTCCTTGTTTTTGTTAAGTGCTGTTAAGTCAGTTCCAACTCATAGCAACCCTTTATAGGGTTTCTGACAAGTGGATGGACCTGATAGTCCAGTGTTTCCCTACAGCAACACAGCAGGATTCTGGTCTTCCTTATAGGCCTATGGATATCACTTTTTCTTATGTGTTCTTTTTGAGAATAAATGTGTCACCATTGCTCTTGAATGAATTTTTCATTCCCAGCGTAGTAAATCATATGATTATTTGATTCAAAATGGCCAGTACCAACTCATTAATGCCTAATATATCAGTCTTTATGCATTAAGTTTCATTTTTGACAACTTCCAATTTTCCTAGATTCATAATGTATACAGTTTATATTTTGATCATTAATGGATGCTTGCAGCTGTTTCTTCTCATTTTGGACTCCTGGCATGGCGTTATATGATCAGCACTGGACTGTGAGTCACAAGGTCAGCAGTTCAAACCCACCAGCTACTCCTTGAGTTGGAATCCACTTGATGACACTTAACAACAGCAACAACTCCTCATTTTGAGTTGCATCCTATCAGCAAATAAAGACTCCAAAAACTTTACTCCATTTGGAACATCATGGTCAACTCTAGTTTGAGTAGGCAACTTTTCCCAAGTCATATTTTGAGTACCTTACAACTTGAGGTACTCATCTTCCAGCACTATACTGACGATATTCTGATGCTGTTCATGTTTCATCTTCTGGCACTATATCTCACAATGCTGCACTGCTCTTTATAAGATGCTCAGTGACTAACTATTCAGAAGTAGTCCACCTCTCCTTCCTAGTCTGTCTTAGTCTGGAAGCTCAGCTGAAACCTGTCCCCCATGGGTGACCCTGCTGGTATTTAACATACCAGTGGCATAGCTCCCTGCATCACAGTAGCACGCAAGCCACCGCACTATGACAAACCGACAGATGAGCAGGGCTCTACTACATGTCATAAATACACAGGAAACACACAAACAGTAGAAAACAAAATAGATGAATGGGACTGCCTTAAAATTATATACATTTGTGCACCAAGAGTTAACAAGTCAAAAAAGTAAAAAGAGAGCCCGCAGACTTTGCTACAAGATATCAGACAAGGGACTAAGTTCTAAAATGTATAGAAAATTATAACCTCTCTACAAGAAAAATACAAACAACCCCGTAAAAACTGGGCAGAGGCTCTGAACAGACACATCACTAAGGAAGACATTCAGGCAACCAACAAACATATGAAGAAATGTTCACAGTCATTAGTCATTGTTGTTGTTAAGTGCTGTCCAGTCCGTTCTGACTCATGGAGACCCTATATAGGGTTTTCAATGAGTGACTGTGGGGTTTGAACCATCGACCTTGTGGTTAGCAGTCCAGTGCTTATCCTATAGCACCACACCAGGACTCCATCAGTCATTAGTCACTGTTGTTGATGTTTCGTGCCATCAAGTCGGTTCAAGCCCATACCTCTTTACCACAACATCATGTACTCTCATTATAATTGGTCACGAAAGGGCCCACCCTCTCAAAGTAACGCCAGTCTCTCTCAACTCATCTCACTTCCATCTGCAAAGATTAGAATAAAGCCAAAATATTCAGCCCTCCTTTGTCAAGTACTCACAGCTTCAGCCCCAGGGTTGTGTCCTCCAGGGCTAATCTCATTGTACGCCTTGTACCTGTTTGCTTCAATCATCCAGCTGCCTAGATTACCCTCATCCTCTGCACTCTCACCCACCCCCAATTGGTGTGGTGAGTTTGACGGGATTCAGGACAGATCAAGGAACAGGATATGACCACCAGATAGAAGCATTGTGCAAGGTATTTCCTGGGGCTGATGCAGGGGATGGGGTGGGAGTGGGGGTCCTCCACAGCTGAAGGTGCAGAGGACGAGGACATGAGAATCACAGGGAGAAGAAGAATGTGGGGCAGTTAACAAGTCCTACCCAAAGTCCTTCTGCAGTAAGGTGGGTAGTCTCAGGGTCAGAAGACTCCAAAGGCAGCAGAATCTTAGGGTCCTGAGGGTGGTGGTGGTGGGTATGTGCTATGGAGTCAATTCTGACTCACAGGTCCCTGTATGGGGTTCCTGAGGCTGTAAATGTTTATAGGAGCAGAAAGACTCATCTTTTTCCCACAGAACAACTGGTAGATTCGAACTGCTGACGTGTTTAACAGCCCAACTACAGGATATAGCTTATCTAAGGCTTACCAGGTGCTGGCCATGGTTTTGCAAGGCATGTAAAGTAGGTAAACTTCAAGGGCTAAAACGTGCTTATTCCAGCTGTTTTAAAACGATTTGGATATGTATAAATGTTAGTTTCATGTCAGCTGGCTTTTTAAAGCTAACAGGACTCAACTTGCTATGAAGAAATAAGCAAGATGAAGCCTGTACAGAGAGGCCACATATAATTCTGTTATGTAACAAATGGCTCTGTTCATCCTCATCCTCTCTCCTTCTCCAGCCCCCTCCCACAACTGGGCCCTATGGAAACCAGAGCCTATCATCAGCAAAATCCTCTCTATCCCTATCCTCTGCTCTGACAGCTCTTACCTTCTTGTTCAACAGGAACGTGGCTCAGCAGAACTCTGAAAATGTTCCCAAACTGATTAGGCTGATAGTGGCACAACTCTGAATATGCCGAAAGCCATGAAATTACATACTTTAAACAGGTAAGTTAAATGGTATGTGGATTCTAGCTCAATAAAACTGTTGTTAAAAACCATATCAGTTGTAGATATGAAAAACTGTGTTTTTACACAAATAACCAGCACTTTATACAGTTTTTACAAACCACGCAACCTCCCATGCCTTCGGTTCCTATTAGTGCTATTGCCTGTTATAGATGAAAAAATACGGTTCTTGTTAGGTGCCATCGAGTTGGTGCCAACTCATAGCGACCTTATGCACAACAGAACAAAACACTGCCCAATCCTGGTCCAGCCTCACAATTGTTGCCAAGCTTGAGCCCATTGATGCTGCCACTTTGCCAATCTATCTCACTGAGGGTTTTCCTCTTTTTCTCTGACCCTCCACCTTACCAAACATGATATCCTTCTCCAGCGACTGCTCCATCCTGACAATATATTGGAAGTATGTAAAGATGAAGTTTGGCCATCCTGGCCTCCAAGGAGCACTCTGGCTGCATGTCTTCCAACACAGATCTGTTGGTTCGTTTGGCAGCCTATGGTACTTTCAGTATTCTCCTACAACACCGTAACTCAAATGCATCAATTCTACGATCTTCCTTATTCACTGTCCAGCTTTCGCATCCATGTGAGGTTATTGAAAATACTATGGCTTGGATCAGGCACACCTTAATCCTCAATCTAACATCTTTGCTCTTCAACACTTTAAAAAGGTCTTGCGCAGAAGATTTGTCTAATGCAATATGTCATTTGATTTCTTGACTGCTGTTTTCATGAATATTGATAGTTGATCCAAGAAGAATGCAGTCCTTGACAACTTCAATATTTTCTCCATTGATAAGAATGTTGTTTATTGGTCCATTGGTGAGGATTTTTGTTTTCTTTACATTGTGATGCAACCCATACTGAAGGCTCTGCTCTTTGATCTTCATCAGTAAATATTTTAAGTCCTCTTCACTTTCAGCAAGCAAGGTTGTATCATCTGCATATCGCAAGTTGTTAATGAGTCTTCTTCCAATCCTGATGCCACATTTTTCTTCATATAACCCAGCTTCTTAGATTATTTGCTCAGCATACAGGTTGAATAAGTATGGTGAAAGAATACAACCCTGTCTCACACCTTTCTTAATTTTAAACCACTCAGTGTTCCCATGTTCTATTCAAACAACTGCCTTTTGGTCCATGTACAGATTCCTCATGGTAGTTAGCAAAAACCTCTCATTATTTCTACCTGGATCCCAGTAGAGTAATGGTTGAGACAGTATCATTCTCACAGTAGGTAAGGCAGAGCCTTTTGTCAGAGACCAACAAAGCCACTACCTGTGTGGCCTGTGCCACAAGACTTCTCAAAGAGATGAAAGAGAATCAATCTTTTGGGCTGCCCAAAGTGGTTGGCTAGTGTGGCACTGTAGAATAAGTATTACACTGCTAACCACATGGTAGGTGGTTCAAACCGCACCTCATAAACCGTATACAGGGTCACTATGAGTCAGAACCAACTCTACAACCCTCAACAATAACAAATAAGGTCTGCTTGAGCAAACATTTTCAATACAGCAAAAATAGGATAAGTAAGTCTTGAGAAAGAGTCTTGAGTTCATATCCTATGTATTTGATTTTCTTATCATCTAGATCATCATTTTGGAACAGCTTAAAGAAAATTTAAAACTAACAAACAAATGAAGCTTATTAGACTACATGGCTGGGAACTGAAGAAGCTTCATCATTTACAGTGTACCCACCAATCAACCAGTTTCTCTATAATAGACGGTTTCACTTATTCATTCTCCCAATTGTCCAGGAAGCTCTCTCTCTGCGAGATGCTGCTGTCATACCTGAAGGCACAATAGGATTAAGACCATTTCAGCAAGGAGAGAGGTTCATGGCCCACATGAGGGAGTCTGGAGTACTCAGAAAATCAAAAGCCAGGAGGGGAACAGTGCTCTGGGAAGCTGAGAAGGGGCTTAGCCAGGGGTCACTCAGAGAAGTAGTTGTTGGGATCTATTCAGTGGATCTCTAAATTCTCATTTACTTTCCTAAAGCTCCACTTTCCCGCCTGTAAAGATAAGCTAATTATAGAACCTGAGAGATGATTTCATCAGTGTCCCAACTGGTCTAACTTGAAAATAATGCGGAACATATAAGACTTGCCACATACTGCCAGTTAGTTCCTACAGAAGTATATACATTTCTGGAGCCAAAAACTGGTTATCCAATTCTGACTCATAGAGACTCTATAGGACTGAGTAGAACTTCTCTGTAGGGTTTCTGAGACTGTAAATCTTTAGAGGAGTAGAAAGTCTCATCTTTCTTCCAGGTGTCCCCAGGTCTCACCACACTTTGAACCAACCAGCCCTCTTCCTCTTCTCTTTCTCATCTCCAGGTCAACAGGAGTCAATGGACCGTGATTGAACTATGATCATTTTTTCATTGCTGCCTTTCCCCCTCTTTCACTTACCAGTAGACCAATGTGGTCGCCAGCAAGATTACATGCCTGTTCATGTATTCCCTTTGAGTTTCAGTCTTTTTTTCTTATGTTTACCTGTGCTTTATTGACTATGCAAAGACTTTTTTTTTTATGATTTATTGTGAATTATGTGATAGTTTACATGGGAGAATACAACTTTTACATTCATTCCATCGTATATCATCTCATTGCCATGGTTACAATCCCCTCCATACAATCCTTCCCCCGTGCCCCTCAGGTCTTCAGCTGCTCCATCGTTCCACATCATCATCTTTGGCTCCATTTCAGGCATCACTGCTTCTCTGGGTAGGGTCCCCCTCTCTGCTCCTCTCCCTTGACGCTCCCAGGAACCTCCGCTCCTAGACTGAAAAGTTAATCACTCCCCTCCTTGCTATAAAACGTCTACCTTTACATTTCCAACCCT
>NW_006408727.1:659409-676351 GCF_000296735.1 Chrysochloris asiatica
AAAAAAAGAAGATAATAAAAATAATAAGGAAGAAAAATTTGTAGCTTAATATAAGTATGTTTTTAAAGTCCTAACTCTCTTTCAGTCACTTCTGCCCTCCTCCCCTTGCCGTTAGGTGCTGTCTAGTCAATTCTGACCTGTAGCGACCCCCCACAGGGTCTCCGAGGAGCGGCTGGCAGGCATGACCCACCGACACTGCAGCTCAAGAAGCCCTGCAGTGCATCACCTCAGCTCACAGCACTGTGCCAGACTCTTCAAAAACCAGTGAAAACAAAACCGCAGACCACATACGATGCACATCTGCGTCCCCCCGCATAGGGCCTCCAAGGAGCGGTCCATGAGCTTGAACCACCGACCCCGCAAACCAAAAGGCCCTGTAGTGGCACCCCAATCCACAGCGCTACAATGGGTCGCCTCTCAAACCAGTGAATGTAAGCCAACCAAATAGGACACACATCCATGTCTCCTGTATAAGGTTTCTTATGAAAGGCTGGTGAGCATGAACCACCGGCTCTGTCCCACTGTCCTTGTCATTCAAAAGAGTTTGCAGTGCAGCATCTCAACCCACAGCACTACGCTGGGCTCCCTCTCAAACCAGTGAAGAAAGGTCCGGGTGCGTAAGCGCCAGTGGTGAGGGCGGGTCCCCGCCACTAGGCTAAGCCCCCACCTCCCTTCACCCAGATGTATGTGGGCAAACCGTGAGCACACCCACTCCCGACACCAAAGAAAAAAACAAGATCGGAGCCACCCAAAATCGGCAAAGCACACCGTGCTTCCCACCCCCCCCCAAATGTTCCTGCAGAGCGTTTCTACAACCCCTATTTAGTCCAGCCTCTCTGTCTTGCCCAGGATGTGGGTCGAGGTCGCCTAGTCTGGCCGGCGGACTCAAGGGTACGCGACCTCCTGCCTCCGCTCCAAATTCCACTGGCTACGAGCCTCCTAGCCTCCAAACCACTCCTATCTCTGTGGGTCCAAATCCCGGGGCTCCGTCTTGCCTCCTTCCTGTCTGCAATTCCGAGCCACTTTTGACGGTGACCTTCACTATGCCTTCACCCTAGCTGCCAGCAAGCCCTGCCCTCTCTGCTTCTTCAGTTAGTTTATAATGTTCTTACTCTGTTTCGGGCCTCTCTGAGTTTTGCTACTTGTTGAGATCCTGTGGGGTGGATTATAACCCACTGCTACCCAGTATATGGTTGCCAATAGCAACTGTTGGACTGGAACCACAGTTCCTGCAATTCTAAAAGCTTGGTCTGGTAGATTAAACTACAGCAGGGGTGCTTTGTTATTGGTATTTAGCTGCTACTCAGCTTGGGCTGGCTGAAACCTTGATGCTTTGCTGGGCATGCCTGGGGCTAAGAGGCTGGGCAGAGGGCTGGCCTAGGCCTAAGAGGTGGGGATGGCTTCATGCTTGTAGGCAGATGGAGTCCGTTTTTGATGACATCTAAAATGCGTCTCTTTGTCTCCCTGTGCCTTGAGTCCCTCAATTTGTCCTATATACTAGCTGGTAATGCCTAATGTGGCAATGAGGACTCCCCTGGGATGGGCTATGTTGGTTCCTGTGGCCGCTCTAGTTTTCTGAGAGCGTTAGCCCTTTGAATAGCTCTGCTCAGGCCCTGCTAGGTTCTGCAGTGGGCGGGGCCGTCCCTGTGTAGGTGCCCGGACCAGGCGTGTGGAAGTTAGAAATGCTCGTAACTCCTCAATAGTTTGATCCTTCAAAAAAAACAAGTTCATAAAGTTGCAGCCTAATGCTTTATGTTTGCCCAAAAGCTGTCTGTTTACCAGGCAGGGATCCCAATTTGTGATACCACCCCCTTCTTTCTCCCGAGCCCGTGTACCTGTCCTGTCCGGTCAGGGAAGCGCCGCCCCTCTCCTGAGTTTCAGTCTTGGAGGGGAGTTTGTCCTGAAGGAACTTGATTGCTTGCCTTGATGGCTTCCCGGTGAACAGCTATTTTTGTAGCAGCCAGTCATGCTAACATTTTTGTTTTGGGTTTTTCCTGATGATTTTTCTTTGAAGATGTATCTTCTGTCACTGTAGCTGTTCCAGGTTGGTCTGCTTGTCTTTTCTAGTGGGAATGTCCCACCTCTAAGGTACTGGATGGAACTCAGGATTCCACCTAAGGTCCTATACTCTGCAAAGGCTCTACAAGAGGCCCATTTCACTGGACAAGTTCTAGAACCCCTTTTGGGTATTCTAATCAATTAAAGACTGAAGACAGGCTTACAAATTTTCTGTAATCATGTTTCCTGACATTCCTTTCTATCCCACTCAGGTGTCTATTTTACAATAGTAGGCAAGGGAAAGCAATATTCATAAGACAGTCAAGCATCTTAGTATTATTTCCCCTCTTCAAACTATGTCTAGAGCTCTGTATCACAGAGCCCTGTTGTTCCAAGGTTGAGCATGCATCACTATTTACCTCTGTCCCACTTAGCCCATGCAAACCTTTCTCAGTGTTTCCCTATCTATCTTGTTCTTCCACCTCCTCCCCGTTTTGTATTGCTCTCCCCAACACCTGAACTATGATGTATCTACCCTTACCTTGTGCTCTACTGTCGCCTCCCTCCACCTCCCCCTAAACTCCCCACCCCAACCCCACCACTGTGGTTACCTTATTAACTTTTCCCTCTTAAAATAGATTTAAGACAGTCTATTTTTCTTATAATCTACCTGACCTTCTCACCACCTGGATCTCTGTTCCTCTGTGTTTACCTTCTTTCACATTGTAATTGTTTTGATCATAGACTGACCTCCCAGATCCTCTGAATTTGTTCTTAGTTTTATTCTGTCCTTGACTCTTCCATTTGTCGATTGAGTTCCAGGTGATACTGCCACAAATGTCATTCTCTGGTTATTGTCTGTGCTTGTTGGTTCTCTGTCCACAGAACTCTCTTTAGGATATTTTACAGTGTAGGGTTGACTTTGGCAAAATCACTTAGCTTCTGTTTATCCTGGAATGTTTTGATTACACCATCATATTTTATTGACATCTTTGCTGGATAAAGGATTCTTGGTTGGCAATTTTTTTCTTCCAATGTTTTATATATGTCTCCCCATTGCCTTCTTGCCTGCATGGTTTCTGCTGAGCGATCGAGCTTAATCTGATTTGCTTCCCTTTGTATGTTACACTTCTCTTTTCCCTAGCTGCTTTCAGGATTCTCTCCTTATCTTTGATTTTGGAGAGCTTGATTATGATATGTCTTATTGATTTTCTTTTAGGGTCTATCCTTCCTGGGATTCGTTGAAGTTCTTGAATGCTTATCTTTTCACTTTTCAGGATGTTAGGGAAATATTCTTCCAGCAGCTCTTCAACTATCTCCTCTGTGGACTTGTGTGATTCTGCCTGTTCCAGAATACTGATAATTCTTAAGTTATTCCTTTTCATGTTATCCAACATGAATCTTAGACCTTCTTCAGATTTTTTATTATTCTTGTTTCTGCTTGTTCTTTTATCTTAGTATTATTGAGAGATTTATCTTCCAGCTGACTAGTTCTGGCTTCCATTTGCCCTTTCAGTGCATTGTCCATTTCTAATACTCTAGTAATTGTTTGGACCTGTTTATATAGGTTTTGAGTTGTTTCCAATGTTGTATCTATCTTGCTTGATTGTTCCTGTAATGCTTTCCTGACTTCTTCCTTATTTTTCTCAACTCCATTGTAAAGTGTTTTGATACATTTTATAATCATTTTTCTGAATTCTTTCTCAGGCATTTCCAAAGTCTGCCCTCATTCCAGTATGGAATGTGAGTCTACCTCCAGGTCATTTATCTCAGTCACTTTATCTTGTTTCTGGACATATGCTAATATGGTCATCTATTTCTATATTTGGGGCATATTCAATAGTTAGCTGTGGCCTTAATACTTACATGGGTATGTGTTTTGGTATTTTTTATGCTTTCTGATTGCCTCCAGGTTAATGCAATCAGGAGATAGACTTCCATGTTCACTCTTCTTCCTTTATCTCCATGGTTCTGTCAGGCATCTGTGGCTGCTCTGATCCTTTGCCCACTCGATCTTTCCCAAGATGGCCTCTCAGGGGGCAGCTGAGTGCCTTGGATTAGAAAGCACTGGATTTCTTGCTTCTGCTACAAATTCTACTGTCTGTAAGCCTTCCAGCTTTCTAAGTATTCCTTTATATGTGGTTCAGAGTCCTGGGACTATCACTGGAGCCTGCTTGGTCCAGTATTCTGTGTTGTTGCTGACTGAGATCCTCACTGCACTTCTACCCTATCCGCCATCTTGTTTGTTCTCCCAAGCTTTGTCTGTTTTATGATTTTTAGTTTTGTTTTGTTTTTGTTTTTTCAATTTTCTCCCTTTCTATCCAGAACCTTCTAATGGGATCCCTTTCGGAGCTATTCGTAATGGTAGTCAGGCACTATCTAGTTCTTTTGTTTTCAGAACATGTAGGCTGATGTTCATGTGGTCCATTGATGTTCATGTGCTCCAGACAGGAAGAGACCAATAGCTGCCTCTTAGATGGTTGCTAACTAACTTTTAAGATCTCAGCTGCTACTCAAGAAAGTGTGGTTCAGAACACTGTCCTTGTGGACTTTCTGTTGTTATTCAGTGCCATTAAGTTGATTCCAACTCATACCAACCCCATGCACAGCAGAATGAAACACTGCTGGGGCCTATGTCATCCTCACAATGATTGTTATATTTGAGTCCACTGTTGCTGCCATTGTATCAATCCATCTTATTAGGGGCTTCCTCTTTTTCACTGACCCTGCACTTTACCAAGAATGATGTCCTTCCTGACAACATGTCCAAAATATAAGAGAGCAAGTCTCACTATCTTCATTTCTAAGGAGCATTTAGACTGTACTTCTTCCAAGACAGATTTGTTTGTTCTTCTGGAAGTCCCTGGTACTTTCCATATTCTTTGCCAACACCATAATTCAAATGCATCAGTTATTAAATGAAAACCCTATGAATCACAACAGAATACAGTGTTGGAAGATAAGCCCCCTAGGAAGGAAGGCAGTATTCAACAACTGTAGCAATGACTTCAAACATTAGGATGGCCTAGGACTGGGCTTGTTCTGTTACACACAAGTTCACAATGAATTGGAACCATCTCAATGGCAGCTGACTAGAACATTTGGGGTTCAGTGGGTAATCAGTTAGTCGAAACCAGAAGTTTCACCAAGCATGATAGGACAGCCAAATAAAACAAAAAACCTGCTGTTGTTAAGTCAATTCTGACTCATAGGAACCCTAGACGATAGAGTAGGCCTACCTCATAGTGTTTCCAAGGCTGTAATCTTTACATCTTTCTCCTGTGGAATGGCTGGAAGGTTTAAACCACTTTTTTTTTTCTTTCTTTCTTTTGGTTAGCAGTTCAGAACTTAACCATTATGCCACCTGGGTTCCTTCAACTGAATGGAAGAACTTTGGGAGAAAAGTATGCAATGTACCTGCTCCCTCGCTTATACTCATTGAAGTTTGTTGGCTGAATGAAGTCAATGAGCATGGCCAGGCAGATGGGATCATGCATTCCACTTGTCCCTGGCAAGTTAAAACCTATTCGGCACCGCAGTGAAGCTTGCAATGTTTCCAGTGTGCTGCCTGACCTCCCTGCCTAGTCTCCCATGCTGTGTGCACACAGGCAAAGACTCTAGAATACCTCCCAAATGCTTGGTTCATTATATGTAGTTAAATCCATGAAGTCATCCTGTGTGATGACTTCATCTAGAGGCTGGAGAAACATGTGCTGGTAAACAGAGGGGTAAAAAGTTGTGATGGCTTGGTAATTGCTGTATGTACCTGTGCACACTTGTAGTTTTATATCTCCGTAGTTGCTACATTGCCCATTACTCAGGTAAGGAACAGTACCTTATCTGCTTTTGTCCTGTGTCTGGCACATAGTGTTGATGTTTGAGGGAGTTAGTGAATAGCACTCTTCTGCTTCCATCCAGGCTCTGAAACAAAGGAATCAAACAGAGAATTAAAAAAAAAAAAAAAGCTTAATTACTATGAAAAACTGGCTGGGAGTATGTGGTTTCCATGTTCTGTAACAATGGGTGCCCTAATAACCTAACCTAAGAATTAGGCAGACTCACCCATCAACCATAAGCACTGATGGAAAACCACAAGCCTCACCCCACAGGACCATCTTCATTTCTTGGCTAAGAGCATAATTGAGCATGTGCTTTCTATAGGCAAGTCCCCAAGAGAAAGGGAGGAGAAGAGCCAGCTCCTCCTTCCCAAACAACCAGCAGCTCCTGGATGGAGACTGGAGGAAGGGGGCATGAAAGGCCAGATGTGTTACACTAATAAGTGTCCCTCAGGTCCAAGAAAGACTCCCTGGTAACGTGGTGGTTAAGCACCAAAAAGTTAGTGGTTCCAACCCACCAACTGCTCCATGGGAGAAAAATGTGGCCGTCTGCTTAACAGCCTTGCAAACCCTAGGGGACAGTTCTATGTTCTATAGGGTCACTATGAGTTGAAATGGACTCAATGACTGTATTTTGTTTTTGTTTTCAGACTCTAAGACATCATTCCTTGTGTGACACAAAGGATTAAGTGCTGCACTACTAACTGAAAAGTTAGAGGTTTGAGCCCCCTTGGAAGCCTGGTAATCTGCTTCCAAAAGGTCACAGCCTTGAAAATCCTATGGAGCATAGTTTTACTCTGAAACACATAAGGTTGCGATGAGTCAGAATGTACTCCACAGAAACTGGGTAGGGACCAAGAGGTTTCCCCATATGTGGCTTCACTGATTAACCCTTTGTTGAATTATCTATGTAATATGGTACTTTCTAAGGCTAATGTTCAAAGGGGCCCATTAAGAGAAGGCCCTTAGTCCAGGTAGTCCTCTGTCCAGTGACAGAGACTGCCTGCAGTACACTTTCTTGCTTCAGGAAGAATTAGCTTAGCACCTGTTAGTGATGCCATGTATTGTTCAGGAGACATAGAGGGAGATGTGGAAGGTGTGTCAAAAGGAATTCAGGCACTGTGGCTCCCAAATATATCTCTGGAATGCAAAGAATGTCATTAGAGAGGGATCTAAATAATTTTCATAAAAAGCCCAAGTCCTTGTAAGCCCCAACTTGGGCCCCGACACCTGCTTTCCGAGATCTGAAGACTTGGAAACTGGCTGGCCAGGACAGCAATAGAATTAAACTTTTCCAAGAGAAAAGGTCAGCGTTCAAACCTATAAGTCACTCCTCAGAAGTTCTACACAGGTTCTCTATGAGTCAGAACCGACATGACAGTACTTAAAAACAACAACAGAGAGACAGTTTGGGGGGATACAAAACAGATAAAAACAAAGAGGGGGAAAAAAAAGCCAAAATCTTGTATTCAAATTATCTTTAATGTTTTCCCCTAGAAAATGGAAGGTTTTCAACAATAAAAAAGCAAGTCTAATGATATAATGAATGACACAATATTGAACTGGCAATATTATATCAATGATGACCACAGAGCTGGGCTGTAACTAAGCAAGCATTACACTAGTTATAACAAAAGAGTGTGACATTCTAGGCCAGTTAATATTTTACACAAGATTGTAACTGAAGTAAATATTTAGCTCATTTACTGAAAACAAAAATGTCAAGCCTAGTGATACATATATAAAAAATTATTGTACAGATTATGACTAATCACTTCAAGTACATTAACAACAACAACAAGAACAAAAAGGGTCTGGCTTGCTCTGTCCTTACAAACAGCCTAGTTTGGGTTCTGACCTTATATTAAATTCAAAGAACTTGAACTGAAAGTAATCTGAGAAATCATTTGATTGTTCAGTTCAGCAGATGTCCATCCTTTGTGAGTTTTGGTTTTTTTTTTCTTACACAAAAAGGTTGGGAGCAAAGAGGAAGGATCAGTAGTTGGAAAATATGGTCTTGGTGATAGAAATGATGCTGGAGATCACATGATAGAATTCTGCAAAATCAACGATATGTTCATTTCAGGTATCTTCTTTAGACAGCATAAGAGACAACTATACACATGGACCTTACCAAATAGAACACATAGAAATCAAATTGACATCATCTGCGGAAAGAGACGATGGAAAAGCTCCATATCATCAGTCAAAACAATGCCAGGAGCAGATTGTGGAACAGACCAGCAATTGCTCATATGCAAATTCAAACTGAAGCTGAAGAAAATGTAAACAAGTCCACAAGAGCCAAAATATGACCTTGAGTCACCTGAATTTAGAGATCCTCTAAAGAACAGATTTGATACTTGAAACACTAAAGACCAAAGACCAGAAGAGTTGTGGGATGACATCAAGAACATCCTACATAAGAAAGCAAAATGACATTAAGAAGACAAGAAAGAAGGAAATGGTCAAAATGGATATCAGAAGACCCAGTGAAACTTGCTCTCCAGTGTAGAGATGCTAAAGCAAATGGAAGAAATGAGGAGGTATAAGAGCTGAACAGAAAATTTCAAAGATCAGCTCGAGAAGATAAAGCCAAATATTACAACAAAATGTGCAAAGATCTGGAGTCAGAAAACCAAAAAGAAGAACATGCTCAGCATTTCTAAAGCTGGGGGAACTGAAGAAAAAATTCAAGCCTCGACTTTCATTATTGAAAGATTCTCTAGGCAAATTATTGAATGATGCAGAAAGCATCAAGAGAAGATGGAAAGAATACACAGATTCATTGTACCAAAAGGAAATGGTTGGGGGGATACAAACCAGATAAAAACAAAGAGGGAGGAAAAAAGCCAAAATCTTGTATTTAAATTATCTTTAAAATAATTTTCCCCTAGAAAATGGCAGATTTTCAACAAAAAAAGCCAGTCTAATGATATAATGAATGACACAATATTGAACCATTTCAAGAGGTATCATATGACCAAGAGCCAATGATACTGAAGAAAGAAGTCCAAGGTGCATTGAAGGAATTAGCAAAGAACAATGCACCAGGAATTGATGGAATAAAATTTTAAATCTTTCAAGAAAGTGAGAAAGCACAGGAGGCACTCACTTACCTATGCCAAGAAATTTGGAAGACAGCTATCTGGCCGACTGATTGGAAGAGATCCATATTTGAGCCCATTCCAAAGAGAGGTGACCCAATGGAATGCAGAAATCATCAGACAATTTCTTGATATCCCCTGTGAGTAAAGTTTTACTGAAACCAATACAGAAATGGCTACAAGCATACGTTGACAGAGAACTTCCAGAGGTTGAAGCTGGATTCATATGAGGCCGTGGAACGAGGGATATCATTGCTGATGTCCGATGGATCTTGGCTGAAAGCAGAGACTATCAGAGAGATGTTTACCTGTGCTTTATTGACTATGCAAAGGCTTTCGATTGTGTGGATCATGACAAGCTATGGACAACATTACGAAGTATGAGTATTCCAGAACACTTAATTGTGCTCATGAGGAATCTACCTGGACCAAGAAGCAGTTGTTAGAAAAGAACATGGGAACACTGAATGTTTTAAAATTCAGAAAGGTGTGCCACAGGGTTGTATTCTTTCACCATACTTATTCAACCTGTATGCTGAGCAAATAATCCGAGAAGCTGGGTTCTATGAAGAAAAACGTGGCATCAGGATTCAAAAAAGACTCATTAACAACCTGCAATATGCAGATGATACAACCTTGCTTGCTGATAGTGAAGAGGATTTAAAACATTTACTGATGAAGATCAAAGAGCATAGCCTTCGGTATGGATTACATCTCAATTTCAAGAAAACAAAAATCCTCACCACTGGACCAATAAACAACATTCTTATCAATGGAGAAAAGATTGAAGTTGTCAAGGACTTCATTCTTCTTGGATCAACTATCAACACTCATGGAAGCAGCAGTCAAATCAAATGACGTATTGCATTAGGCAAGTCTGCTGCACAAGACCTTTTTAAAGTGTTGAAGAGCAAAGGTATCAGCTCGAGGACTAAGGTGTGCCTGACCCAGGCCATGGTATTTTCAATTAACTCATATGCATGTGAAAGCTGGACAGTGAATAAGTAAGACCGAACAAGAATTGATGCTTTTGAGTATGGTGTTGGAGGAGAATATTGAAGGAGCTACGGGTTGCCAAAAGAACCAACAGATCTATGTTGGAAGAAGAGCAACCAGAGTGCTCCTTGGAGGTCAGGATAGCCACACTTCATCTCTCATACTTCAGACACATTGTCAGGAGGGACCAGTCAATGGAGAAGGATATCATGTTTGGTAAGGTGGAGGGTCAGATAATAAGAGGAAGACCCCCAATGCGAATGATTGCCAAAGTGACAGCGTCAATGGGCTCAAGCATGGCAACAATAGTGAAAATGGCCCAGGACCGGGCAGTGTTTCGTTCTGCTGTGTATAAGATTCCTGAGTTGGTACTGACTCAATGGATCCTAACAACAACAATAACAATACAAAAATCTGTGTTGAAAGAAGGACAGCCAGAGTATTCCTTAGAAGTCAGGATGGTGAGACTTTGTTTCATGTTTCAGAAAAGTTATCAGAAGGGACCACTCCCTGGAGAAGTACATCATGCCTGGTAAAGTGGAGGGTCAGTAAAAAAGAGGAAGACCCCCAGGGAGATGGGCTGACAGAATGGCTGCTGCAATGAGCTCCAATGTAACAATAATTGTGAGGATGGTACAGGATCCAGCTAGGTTTCATTCTGCTGTGCACAGGAGTTGCTATGAGTCAGAACCAATTAGACGTCACCTAACAACAGCAACAACAAAGTTGACTTATCCACAAACACGTTACCACAGGAACAGAACTAAACCAGTCTCTTGTCTTCTCATTCATATTTTAAATGAATCCATTAAAATATTTAAATTTCTTAACTTTATTTGATCTATTTTAGGCTGACTTTGCATCCCCTTGATCTAAATTATATTAAATTAGTTCTTTTTCTGTGTCTAGATCAAAAGACCCTCCATCTTGAGGTTGTTGTTGTTAAGTACCACCGAGTCAGCTCCTATTCATAGTGTCCTGTGTAAGGTTTCCGAGGAGCAGTTGGTGAGTTTGACCTGTCGGCCTCTTGCAGTTCTGACTGACCTTGCAGTCCAGTGCTTATCCTACAGTGCCACACCACTGTTTTTGAGGCACTAATGAGTTTCCATGACAAGTCAGGTCAACTTCACATATTTTTGAAGAGCATGATTATTGGAAGGGACAAACAAGACCATTAAAATCTATACTGTAAAAGGTCACTGAAGTGCTTATCTGATGAACAGAGGCATCTTTTCTTGCTGCGGTTTTCTCTCATGAAAATAACCTGCAGAACCAGTCTATCGTGATCATTTGGCCGTTTCTGAGAAGCAGTGGACTGCAACCTTTACCTCATTTTGGTGAAAGGCCCATAAACTAGCCGTTGCCCACAAAACTATAAAAAAAAAAGCTGCTTTGAGTCTCGAGGACACTCAATTTTTCTCACTTCAAGGATTTATGTGGCTTTCTCTCCTTCAAAACTGCTCCACTGTATTATTAATCTGAAGTAAATCTTGGTTGCAATTTTCTTAGCAGTTTGTGTCTTGTGCGCCAGAACATCTGTTTGGACAGGACCCGTAGGATGGAACACAATACAAAATGCCAAGTTGTTCCCAAGCCCTGGTACTTCCTGGGGAGCAGGGAGAAGTACATTGAGATGCGGCAGATTTTGGTGGAGACAAGAGTCCCCAGACAGGTGTTCACACAAGGATGTTTTTATAAAATTTTCAAAAGTAAGGTATTTGAACTCCAGTTAGTTCACATAGCTATCTCCTATGCCAGCTTCCCTTCTGTCACATTTCCCCTGTACCAAGGACATAGCAGTGGCTATAGGCATTTTTCAGAAATAATTCCAATTAAGCTTCAATTTGCAAAGTTGTTGTAGAATGTTTCAGTAAAAGAGGTGAGAAACGACATACTTTCTGACATCTTACGAGTATGTATTTATTAAATAGATGAAAAATTAGTGGCATATAAAACAATTACTATGAAGAATACAATCAATAGAAATTAGTCTAGTACTGAGAAGCAAATTGTGACCAAATAATTTCAGATCCTATCAAAAACAGCAATTCATCAAAAGGAACAGACACATTTCAAATAAAAGCAGTAATTAGGTTCTTAGACGGTTTAGTAACCCCAATGACAAACAGGAGTGACTAATATGAACACGCCAGATAAAGATCTAAATGTCTAAGTAATTTGACATGAAATACTGCCACCCACAAAGATAATACAGAACTCATAGTTTGCCACAACAAGGACATAGAAACAAAGTAGCAAGTAAGTACTGTCAATTCGAACAAGATTAGATACTGTACATGAAAGCCAGAACAAGACCTGAAATCAGCTCATAAGAGATTGGTAAAAGTTCCCCAATGTGATCACAAGCCACAAAATGTGTATGACGTTACCAGTGGATTCTGAAACAGAAACTCTTTTCAATTACCAATTTAATACACTGGACTGCAGAGTTATTTGAACTGTGAGGTGGGTCAAGCTCACCAGCCACTCCTTGGAAACCCTATACAAGGTCACTATGAGTCAGAATTGACTCAACAAAATTTAACAACACGATAGAGGAAAATCTGAGTAATCTTTCTATTCTTATGTAGAAAATATTACAAAATCATTTTTTTTAAAAAGAAAAAGCAAAGAGTTTTGTTTTAATGTAGGGAAAAAAGTATTGGGTGTGGAAAGCAGTGAATGTAAATTTTAAAAGGAACATTTTATTATTCTGGATTTGAAGACATTGTAATTCGAAATTTCTAAAATGAGAAGACATTTCTCATTCTAAAACAAATGTTCTTCCATATCTAACTTTGGATTTGAAATTTGGTATTCTTTCATCTTAAATAAGGGCCCCAAAATTGCATAAGCTTCAGGTCACACAAAACATGGATCTACCCAAGACTGTAAGTTAAAATGGCAATGTGTTTTCTTAATAAGAAGAAATCAGGGACTCATTCTGCGGCTTTTGGTGATGTTGTTAAGTGCCATCAAGTCAGTTCTGACTCATAGCAACCCTGTATAGGATTTCCAAGGAGTAGCTGGTACACATCCTAATTCAGAAACTGAGCACTGGTCAGAGGAACACCAGGTACCCTGTGCCTTGACCAGCAGATGGCAGTGAAGTAAAGCAGTTCTAAATAATAGTCATGCTGCTACCAAAAATAGCAGCAAGATAAAAGGTTATTTTTGCATACTGTCTGGTACCAGATGTTTCATTTTGGTATTTGGAGTATTTTAGAGGAAGAATGTTTTACAAAAGATAGGAAGCATAAATATAGCTGCTTTATACCATTAAGAAATACCAAACAAGTATCAGAGCACAGAGATCCTTGAACATATTATAAATATTTGGTTTTATCATTATGAACATTATGCTTTAGAGTTTATTACACAAAAACCAGTTTTTTCCTAAGAGGAGATTTCTTCCTTATTACTCTGAAAATAGGAGAGGCCACTATTTTCCTTCATAAGTGCAAACACTAATTTGCCTAGGAATCAGCAACCTTGGAAAATAAGTACAAATTAGCTGAGTTTGTCCTATTCAAAACTAAAAGAATTTTGTGTTAATGAAGAAAATTCAAAGCAATCAGAAAAGCAACGTGGTTCAGTGTCCGGCAGAAAGATCATGATCAGTTACATTCCAAGATCCTTTCCAACGCTGAATCCCACTATGCTTAGACTAACTAGTAACAATAATAGCTAATACATGGTGTGGTGTGCCATGGAGTCGGTTCCACTCACAGTGACCCTGCATAGGGTTTTCGAGACTAAAAATCTTTACAGGAACAGAAAGTCTCATCTTTCTCCTGCAGAACGGCTGCTAGTTTCAAAGTGCTGACTTTGAGGCTAGCAACCCGACTCTTAACCACTTTGATACCAGAGTTCCCTAGCTAATACATAGGACTGCCTATGGGCTTTGAACTGTTTCGAGTATTCCATCTTATTTTATAAATTTGAATAATACATCTCCAGGAACTGCTACTATGATTTCAGATGAGGAAACTGGGCCAAAGAATTATTAAATAACTTTTATCTCATGTTACTCAGTAACGGGCAGAGCGGGGCTTTGAACCAAGACAGCCAGGCCCAGGAGGTAAAGCCCTAGCCACCACGCTTATTGGTTTTGTCTTCAAGTCCAGTCCAATTCGTACTTCTTCCAAAGAGAGCACCATTGTGGAACAATCAGTAAGACATGTTTCAAGAACAGCAATATTACAATGTCCCAGTCTTTTCACAATGATTAAACCCACTGCCACTGAGTTGATTCCAACTCATGTTGTTCTTGTTGTTATTGGCTAACGAGTCTATGTACAACAGAATGAAACACTTCCCCTGCCATCCTCACAATGGTTGTTACAGCTGAATTCCAACTCATAGCAACCCTGTCTAGGGTTTCTGAGGCTGTAAATATTTATAGTAGACAGTCATTTTCATCCCACGGAGTCACTGGTGGGTTTGAACCACCAATCTTGAGGTTAGCAGACCAATGCCTAACCCACAGTACAACAAGGACTCCTTTTAACAATGATAAAAATTATAGTTATTTTGATTCTTTCTAAACTCCATGTTAAGAAGCTGAATTGCTCAAAGCAGATGAGAGAGAATTCTACATCACTTACTTTTCTCTTGCAGTGACTGACCAAGACTGTTGCCAACTCTGAAATTCCCCACAGGATCTCACTAAGATTTCTCTCTGCTAGCTCTGGTAGCGTAGTGGTTACGAATTGGGCTGCTAATCTCATGGTCAGCAGTTCGAAACTACCAGCTGTTCCACGGGAGAAAGATAAGGATTTCTGCTCCCATAAAGATTTACAGCCTCGGAAACCCTGTACAGGGTCACTAAGAGTCAGAACCGACTCCACGGCACTTACCAACAACAGCAACCTTATGTGCAACTGCTCAGTCCTGCACCATCCTCACAACTGTTAGATTTGAGCCCACAGTTGTAGCCAATGTATTAGTTCATCTCATTGCAGATCTTATTATTTTGTGCTGACCCTCTACTTTGTCAAGCATGGTGTCCTCCTCCAGGGATTAGTCCCTCCTGATCACATGTCCAAAGTCTGAGTAGAACGTATATTAGTAAAATGCAAACTTTTTTGTGTACCAATATATTTAAGAAATTAGATGTCACTGTTTGTATGACCCACTAAGACTTGGAGAGCTCATATCTTACTGTTTGAGTTTCTAATCCACAGCTTACAGCCAAACCTTCCTACACTCCATTAAACCCAGATTTCTTCTTTCTTTATTGCTGTTGTTGTTGCTAAATGCCATTGAGTTGGTTCCAATTCACAACGACCCTGTACAGGGTTTTCAAGGAGTGGCTGTTTTTGTTAGGTGCCATTGAGTTGATGCCAACTCATTCAACTTTATATGATTGAGTAGAATTACACCAATCTGTTCAAATCGGCTGTGATTCATATGAGAGCAGATTGCCAGGTCTTTCTTTCTCAGAGCTACTACATACATTCAAACTACCAATCTTTCAGTTAGCAGCCTGCTGAGCCTCCAGGGATTCTACTAGGAAGATTAGACTATCTGATATGATCCTTCTTGTCTTAGTTCCTTTTGTGGTTGTTGTTCATTGCCCAGTCAATTCCAACTCATGGCGACCCTGTATAGCGTTAATTTTCTAGTGTTACTGTAATAGAAATTCCAAAAGTAGACTGCTGTTGTTGTTGTTGTTGTTGTTGTTGTTGTTAGGTGCCATAGAGTTGGTACCAACTCATAGCGACCCTAGGCACCACAGAACAAAACACAGTGCAGCCCTGGGCCAACCTCAAAATTTTTGCCACGCTTAACCTCATTGATGGTGCCACTTGGCCAATCCATCTCATTGGGGGTCTTCCTCTTTTTCTCGGACCCTCAACCTTACCAAACATCATATCCTTCTCTTTGGAATGGGCACATATACGGATCTCTTCCAATCAGTAGAAGTAGGCTAGGTGACCAAAATTAAGTCGTGGCTCTAGAAAGAGGTCCTTGTTTGTATACATTAGCTTCTAGACACTGACAATCCCTCCTGGGCTTGCAGATCCATCTATATTTGTTGTCAATAGTGCCTGCCTTCTCCCTGTGTCTGTGTGTACGTCTTTGTCTAAACTGTTCTTTATATAACTCAAAAGTGGTTAGGTTTAGAACCCACACTATTCCAAAATGACCTGATTAACATAGCAGAGAAAGCACTGTTTCCAATAGAATTATATTCACAGGTATAGGGTTTAGAATTCTAAAATATATTTTTGGAAAACATAATTCAACCCATAATACTTCTCAACCCCCCTCTTCTCTATTTCAAAAAGCTGACTCACTGTTCATTCTAAACACCTCACATAGTTTCACATCTAAGCATTTCCACTTTTCCTAGAATACTTTCCAAATCCACAAAACTGAATCGTACTCATCCTTTGCAGTCCTGCACAGAATTTCTCCGTAAAGCCTTCTTGGACCACTTCCATCAGAAATAAACTGTCCTCATCTGATCTCCCTCAGTACTTTATGAATACCTCCTTTAAAGTAGCCTAACAAAACCAAGACCTATGGCTGCAAGCATACATTGATAGAGACCTTCCAGAGGTTCAAGCCAGATTCAGAAGAGGATGTGGAATGAGGGATATCATTGCTGATGTCATATGGATCCTGGCTGGAAGCAGAGAATGCCAGAAAGATGTTTACCTGTGCTTTGTTGACTACACAAAGGTTTTTTTATTGTATGGATCATGACAAGCTATGTACAACATTGCAAAATATGAGTATTCCAGAGCATTTGATTGTGCTCATGAAGAACCTGTACATAGACCAAGAGGCAGTTGTTCAAACAGAATGTGAGAACACTGAATGTTTTAAAATTAAGAAAAGTGTGCAACAAGGTTGTATTCTTTCACCATACTTATTCAACTTGTATGCTGAACAAATTTTCCTGAGAAGCTGGGTTCTATGAAGAAAAACGTGGCATCAGGATTGGAGGAAGACTCATTAACAACCTGCGATATGCAGATGATACAACCTTGCTTG
>NW_006408727.1:676556-679388 GCF_000296735.1 Chrysochloris asiatica
CATGGAAGCAGCAGTCAAGAGATTAAATGATATATTGTATTAAGCAAATCTCCTGCACACGACCTTTTTAAAGTGTTGAAGAATAAAGATGTCAGCTAGAGGACTAAGGGGCACCTGGCCCAAGCCATGGTATGAATCTAGGAAAATTTGAAATTATAAAAAATTAAATGGAATACACAAACATCAATATCCTAGCATTGTTGCTCTTGTTGTTAAGTGCTGCTGAGTTGGTTCTGACTCATAGAAACCCTGTATAGCATTTTCAAGGAGCAACAGATGAGTTTCAAACTGATCATGGGCTCCAGTGCCTTATCCCACAGTGACATTTGAGTACTCTCCATCCTAGGCAGTAGTGAGCAGAAATGGACTGGTATTGGTCATTTTGAATATGACATTCACATGGTTTACTCTGTCAGAAATGACAAATTGAAAAGGAATGGCATCACACAATCAAAAAGAACATGTCAAGATATATCTTGAAGGACAAAGTTATCTATGATAGGATAGCATCAATACGCCTACTAGGAAGACCAGTTGATATCACTATTATTGAAATTTGCACATCACCCACGAAAACCAGTGATTATGAAATTTACGAATTCTACCAACATCCTCACTCTGAAATTGGTCAAATATGTAATCAAGATGTATTATTAATTATTGGTGATTGAAATGCAAAGATTGGAAACAAAGATAAAGGATCATCAGCCAAAACAAGGCCAGGGGCAGATTGTGGATCACACTATCAACTGCTCACATGCAAATTCAGACTGAAGCTGATGAAAATGAAAATGAGTTCACAAGAGCCAAAATATGACCTTGAATATATCCCATCTGAATTTGGAGATCATCTGAAGAACATATATGATACATTAGACACTAGAGATGGAAAACCAGAAGACTTGTGGGATGACATCAAGAAAATCACACTGGAAGAGAGCAAAAAGTCATTAAGAAGATAAGAAAAATGGAAAAGATCAAAATGGATGTCAGAAGACACTCTGAAACTTGCTCTCCAGTGTAGAGATGCTAAAGCAAATGGAAGAAATGAGGAGATACAAGAGCTGAATAGAAAATTTCAAAGGTCCACTTGAAAAGAAAAGTCAAATATTATAATAAAATGTACAAAGATCTGGAGTTAGACAACCAAAAGAGAAGAACATGCTAAGCACTTCTCAAGCTGGGGGATCAGAAGAAAAAAAATTCAAGCCCTGATTAGCACCATTGAAGGATTCTTTAAGCAAATTATTGAATAATGCAGAAAGCATCAAAAAGATGGAAAGAATACACAGAGTCACTATACCATAAAGAAATGGTTAATGTTCAACCACTTCAAGAGGTAGCATATGATCAAGAGCCAATGATACTGAAGGACAAAGTCCACGGTGCATTGAAGGTATTGGCAAAGAACAAGGCACCAGGAATTGATGTAATACAAACTGAAATCTTTCAACAAACCAATGCAGTTCTGGAGGCACTCATTCATCTATGCCAAGAAATTTGGAAGACAGCCTGGCAAACTGATTGGAAGAGATTCATATTTATTTCCATTCCAAAAAGAGGTGACCCATCAGAATGTAGATATCATCGGACAATATCATTAATATTGCATGCAAGTAAATTTTGCTAAAGATAATTCAAAAACAGCTGCAACAGTTTCGGGTGAGAACATGGAATGAGGGATATCATTGCTGACATCAGGTGGATCTTGGATGAACACAGAGAATACCAAAAAGATGTCTCTCTGTGCTTTATTGACTATGCAAAGGCTATTGATTTTTCAGATCTTGACAAACTATGGACAACATTGTGAAGAATGAGTATTCCAGAACATTTAATTGTGCTCATGAAGAACTTGTACATAGCACAAGAGGCAGTTTTTAAAACAGAACAAGAGAGTGCTGAATGGTTTAAAATTAGAAAATGTGTACCAAGATTGTATTCTTTCACTATACTTATTCAGTCTGAGAAAATAATCCAAGAAGCTGTATGCTGTGCAAATAATTTGAGAAGTGGCACCCCTTGGGAAAATACTCATAAACAACTTGGTATATTCAGATGAAACCACCTTGCTTGCTGAAAGAAAGAGGACTTAAAATACTGATTGATGAAGATCAAAGACCACAGACTTTGGTATGCATTGCACCTCAATAAAGATAACAAAAATCCTGACCACTGGACCAATAAAGAACATCAAGATAAATGGAGAAAAGGGAGGGAGTTTGGGTAGCTTAGTGGTTATGAGTCGGGTGCTAGTCTTAAGGTCAACAGTTCAAAACTACGAGCTGTTCCATGGAAGAAATAAGAGGTTTTCTGTTCCCATAAAGATTACAGCCTCAGAAACCCTCAGCAGGGTCATTATGAGTCAGAACCAACTCCACGGCACATAACCACCACCACTACCATATGGAGAAAAGATGGAAGTTGTCAAAGATTTCATTTCGTTCAGATGAACCATCAACACTCATGGAAGCAGGAGTCAAGAAATCAAACAACATAATGAATTAAGCAAATCTGCTGCACAAGAGCTCTTTAAAGTGTCCAAGAGTAAAAATGTCAATTTGAAGACTAAGGTGCCCCAAGCAATGGTATTTACAATAAACTCTTATACATGTGAAAGTTGAACAATGAATAAAGAGGACCATAGAAGAATTAATGCATTTGAGCTGTGGTGTTGTTGTTGTCAGGTGCCATCGAGTCGGAACCGACTCATAGCGACCCCATGCACAGCGGAACGAAACAATGCTCGATCCTGGGCCAACCTCACCACCGCTGCCACCCCCGAGTCCATCAATGATGCCACCTGGCCGATCCATCTCGTTGGGGGTCTTC
>NW_006408727.1:680748-692428 GCF_000296735.1 Chrysochloris asiatica
CACTTTGGACTTCCTCTCTGAGTATCATTGGCTCTTGTTCATATGGTATCTCTTGAAATGGTTGAACATTAACCATTTCCTTTTGGTACAATGACTGTGGTGTAGTAGGAGAATATTAAAAGTATCATGGACTGCCAAAAGAACAAACCAATCTGCATTGGAAGAAGTACAGCTAGAATGCTCTTTGGAAGCCAGTAGGGCCATACTTTGTCATTTATTGGTTATATTATTGGGGGGGGGGGAACAGTCCCTGGAGAAGGACGTCATGCTTGGTCAGAGAAAAAGAGGAAGAACCCCAATGAGATGGATTGGCACAGTGGCAGCAGCAATGGGCTCAAGCACAGCAAAAAGTGATTGTGAGGTTGACAGGACTGAGCAGCGTTTCGTTCTGTTGTACAGTAGGTTACTATGAGGGTACTGACTTGATGGCACCTAACAACAACAACAAAGTTCAAAGCATCAATTCATCTCTGGTAGTCCTGTCCAGCTTTCACATGCACTTGAGGTCATTGAAAATACCATGTTTTGAATCAGACACACCTTAACTCTCACAGTGATAGATTTTCTTTGATGGGCAAATAGGCTGAAAGACTTGTTTGATGTTTTTTGACTACTGCTACCATGGACATTGATTGTGGAGCCAAGTAAAATGAAATACTTAGCAGTGTTCACCTCTTCTCCATTTGTCATGAGCTTGTTTATTGGTCCAGTTGTGAGGATTTTTGTTTTCTTTACATTGAGATGTAATCCATGCCAAAGGCTACATTCTTTTATCTTCATCAGTAAGTGCTTCAAGTATTCATCGCTTTAAGCAAGCAAGGTTGTGCCATTTGTGCATAATGCAGGTTGTTAATGAGTCTCTCTCTAATCCTGATCCCACTTTCTTCACATAATCCAACTTCTTGGACTATTTACTCAGCATGCAAATGGAATAAGTATGGTGAAAGGATACAATCCTGATGCACTCCTTTCCTGATTTTAATATACCCCTTATCCTGTTTGAACGACTGCCTCTTCATCTGTGTACAGGCTCCTGATCCATGTACAGTCTCCACAGGAGCACAATTAAGTGGTCTATAATTCCCATTCTTCACATTGTTATCTGAAATTCATTATGATCCACACAGTTGAATGGCTTTGCATAGTTGATAATGCATATGTAAACATTTTTCTGGTATTCACTACTTTCCACCAAGATCTATCTGACATCATCAGTGAGATCCCTCTTATGGTTTTAGTGAAGAATATTGATTATATCATGCACTTCCAGAAGAAGGAACAAATCTATCTTGGAAGAAGTATGGCCAGAATGCTCCTTAGAAGCTAGGATGGTGAAACCTTACCTCACTTACTTTGGACATATTATCAGAAAGAACTAGTCCTGGGAGAAAAACTTCAAGCTTTATAAAGTAAGAGATCAGTGAAAAAAAAGGAACATAATCCTTCCCCCTGCTAAGGAGATAGAATGACACAGAGGTTGTAACAATTGGCTCAGACATAACAAGGATTGAGAAGCTGGCATAGGACTGGGCAACATTTCGTTTAATGATATGAAGCTTTGCTATGAGTTGGAAGCAACTCAATGACTCCTAATAGCAACACATGCAATGCAGAAAGTTAACGATCATCGTTCCAGATTTTGAGGTGTTGACATCGAAAAGGAGTATAGTCCAATAATCGACAGAAGAAATATAACACAAGAATGTCTTAAATCCCCACTTAGAATATGCTGTTGGTGTTTTTAACTGCTATCGAGTTGATTCTGACACACAGTGACCCTGTATAGGGTTTCCAAGAGGCAGCTGGTGAGCTTGAATCACCAATTTTGTGGTTCAAATTGGCTTTGCAATCCAGCAGATTAACCCGCAATACCACATCAGGATTTAGGATGTAAGCAATGTAAAAGTGTGTCTTTGATTTTCTCATCTTTATATCATAAAGAGCATGTTTCTGACCTGGATAAATATATCTGCAGCACTGGAGACACTCACTCATCTATGCCAAGAAATTTGGAAGACAACTACTTGGCCAACTGACTGGAAGAGATCTGTATCTGTGCCCATTCCAAAGAGAAGTGACCCAATGTCATGTGGAAATCATCAGACAATATCATTTATATCCCAAGCAAGTAAAGTTTTACTAAAGGTAATACAGAAATGGTTGCAACCATACATTGTCAGAGAAGTTCCAGAGGTTCAAGCCTGATTCAGAAGATGACATGGAACAAGGGATATCATTGCTGATGTCAGATGGATCTTGGCTGAAAGCAGAGAATACCAGGAAGATATTTACCTGTGCTTTATTGACTATGCAAAGGCTTTCAATTGTATGGATCATGACACACTATGGACAACATTGCAGAGAATGAGTACTCCAGAACACTTAATTGTGCTCATGAGGAACCTGTACATAGACCAAGAGGCAGTTGTTCGAACAGAACAAGAGAACGCCGAATGGTTTAAAATAAGGAAAGGTATGCACCGGGTTGTTTTTTTCCACCATACATATTAATCTGTATGCTGAGCAAATAATCTGAGAAGCTGGGTTATATGAAGAAAAATGTGACATGAGATTTAGAGAAAGACTCATGAACAACTTGCAATGTGCAGATAATACAACCTTGCTTGCTGAAAGCAAAGAAGACTTAAAATACTTACTGATGAAGATCAAAGACCATAGCCTTCAGTATGGGTTGTACTTCAATGTAAAGAAAACAAAACTCCTCACCACTGGACCAATAAAATAACATCATGATAAATGAAGAAAAGATTGACGTTGTCAAAGAATTCATTTTGCTTAGATCAACCATCAACATCCATGGAAGCAAAAGTCAAGAAATAAAACAACGTATTGCATTAGGCAAATCTGCTGCACAAGACCTCTTACAAGTGTTGAGCAAAGATGTCAGTTTGAGGACTAAGGTGTGCCTGACCTTAGTCTGGTACATAAATATAGCCAGGATGCTTCCTGGAAGCCAGGATGGCCAGACTGTCTCTCATACTTCAAACATGTTGTCAGTAGGGACCAGCCCTTGGAGAAGGACATGATTTATCAAAATAAAGTGGAGTGTCAGAGAAAAAGAGTAAGACCCCCAACAAGATGGATTGGCATGATGGCAGCAGCAAGAGGCTCAGATGTAGCACGATTGTGAGGTTGGCCCAAGATGAGCAGTGTTACATTCTACTATGAGTCGGTGTCAACTTGATGGCACCTAACAACAACAACAAAATCAGGTTTTTTATTTTCTTGTATTTATATCACAAAGAGTATGTCATACAGTGTCCTGACCTGGATAAATACATAATTCCAAGGTTATTTAAGAAAATTCTTACTTTCTGAACAAAATGTGCTTTGCTGTCCTTCATATAACATTGTCCAAGAGAAGTTATTCTCCACTGTCATTCCCAAAATAAGGTAAGTTTCCCTGTCTGTATTAGTCAGCAGATACAGATGAGAAAACTGTGTGCTAAAAAAAGAGTTTGTTCCATCTTGCTTTTTAAAATTAGCCTAGAAAAAATGAGCACTGGAGCAGAAAAGGGGAATGAGGTGAAGGATGTGATAGTAAGGTTGTGCTAAGACCTGAAGAACACTGAGCAGGCAGATGGTTATTTTCCATTGGAAGGAAAAATAGGGGGGGCAGGGATAAAGAAAGACAGGAAAGGTCAAGAAAAGGAAAGAAACAAAAAAATAAGACATGAGAGGAGAAGCCAGAATTAGGGGCAAGTGCATTTATTCAACCAGGGTGGAATCAGCCACATTTCTGGGGTGAAAGCAGTATGGTTAGATCTGTCTTAATAAGGACAATGAGTGTTTAAAAACAAAACATACCCGTTTGATCTGGCGTTAATGGCTTACCAACCAGAATTCAACCAGATGAAGATCAAGAAATATGATACAGGGATCAAGTATAAATTGCTACAACCTGACCAACTGACCCCTTGCTTATGGATGAAGCTGCCCACAGTTCCAACTCAATAGAAAAGGGTTCATATCAAGGATCAAACATGTCTCCTCAGTACACTGGGTTGATAGGGAAAGGCAACTTAGACTTTGGCTACCAACATTAGAGAACTATCAAGACACAAAGTG
The DNA here is from genome assembly GCF_000296735.1 of Chrysochloris asiatica. Taxonomy (NCBI): domain Eukaryota; kingdom Metazoa; phylum Chordata; class Mammalia; order Afrosoricida; family Chrysochloridae; genus Chrysochloris; species Chrysochloris asiatica. The sequence continues at coordinate 684,838 of NW_006408727.1, forward strand.
GCAGACTTACAAGCTTTCATGAGGGTACTTAGTGTCAGAACGAGGGGAGTAAGACAGAAACCCTACTGAATAGTTTTCCTCTTGTCCGAATGGATCTGGTGCTGAGAGGGATATGATTTTATAATTTAGTTGCAAGTAATAGTTTTCAAGTCTAATGATGATCATCACAACTGTAAATGTAGAAGAGGTGCAACTAAAAGGGGGAGCAGTTAAACTGTCATTTCAGGAGCAGGGGACCCTGGCACCATCAAGAAGAAAGAACACGTGAGGAGTGAGTAGCCAGAAAAGCAGCGACAACAGAGATGGTGGCAGAGGAGATGGCGTAGAGAGACAGAACAGCAGAGAAATATAGACCCATGGACTGAAAAAAGCACTGTGCCTGCAGGCAGGAGGCTGGCCTGAAAAATGTGTCCTTTGGACATTTAAATGAATATATATTTCCAACGTGGTATGTGTACATCAAAAAATAATAATAATAAAAGGTAATAAAGGCAAATACTGTTGATTACAGGTGCATGAAGGAGACTGTTATCATTACAATGATTTGCTAAATGTAAAACTGGTGATCTGCCCTATACACCTTCACTCACTCAATACACAATAAAAACTTTAAAAAAAAACAAAAAAACACCACCACCAATAACAACATGGCTTCACTGATACATTCCACAGTGTGGTTGGACTTAAAAAAAATGATACTAAGCAAAATAAGCCAGTCACATAAGAATGATTGAGTTTATATAGAATGTCCACAGTAGGCAAATCTATAATCCTGGTTGGTGCTGCAAGATAATGCATTGGACCACAAGGTGAGTTTGAACTGCAAGGTCAGCAATTCAAATCCACCAGCCACTCCTTGGAAACCCTATACAAGGTTGCTATGAGTCAGAGCCAATTTGACAACACTTAACAACAATAGCAATACACTGGATTATGAACCACAAAGTCAGTGGTTCAAACCCACCAGCTACTCCTCAGAAACCCTATACAGGGTCACTAAGAGTCAGAACCAACTCAATGGTACTTGACAACAACAACATAGAGACAGAAAGTACATAAGTGTTTGCCAGGGACCAGAAGGAAGGGGTACTGCTGAGTGATTGCTAATGAATGCAAGTTCTTTTGGGGTTGATGGTCACACTATTCTGTGAATATACTAAAAGTTCCTGAATGGTATACATTAAAAAGGTGAATTATGTGCTACACAAATTATGTCACTAAAGCTGTAACATTTTTTTAATGCTTTAGAAAATTATACCTGACATTAAGAACTTTGATATATAGGCAAAGAGAAATCTCTGCAACCCACAAAGCCCATCAGGTACCCTTCCCTTTATGAAGTCCCAAATAGCAAGAATTACTCAGCCATATGTAATGCTAATACTCTCAAGCTAAAATTAGAGAGTTATTTGGTTTTCGGTTTTTGCTTGAGACAAAAAAAAAAAAAAAATCCTTACAGCCTAGATAGGAGTTCATTCATGTGTGTATGTGTTGTGGTTTGGTTTTCTTTTGAATATCTGGTGTGTGTTCTTTAAGGAAAACAAGAATTTATATAAGTGCAACTTCTTTTCTCAATGAGTTCCCATATAAACAGGTAAGGAATGGTTTACCCGTATGGTAAGTGGTCAATAATACAAGAATTAGGAGGTGTGGGAAATAGAAAGAGGCAGCACAGAAATGAACGTATAAATGAAGAGGCTGTTTGTAACATCTTTATTATCTGTCCAAAACATTGAGTAAAATCCTTCCGGTATTGGGGATGATTCGACTATGGTACATCCATGAGGCAATATAGAATACTATGGGAACCTGTTCATGAAGTTATCATAAGTGGGCAAAGCAGATACAAAACAGTTTATAAAGTATGGCTCCAACTTTATCAAATATATTCATCTAGAGGAGCTCTGGTAGCATAGTGGTTACGAATCGGGCTGTGAACCTTAAGGTCAGCAGTTCGAAACTACCAGCTGCTCCATGGGAGAAAGATGAGGCTTTCTACTCCCGTAAGGATTTACACTCTCGGAAACCCTGTACAGGGTCGCTATGGGTCGGAACCGACTCAACGGCACTTAACAACAACAACAACAACAGAGAAAAGACTGGAAGGATATGCTAGAAATATTAACCAAGGTAGAATTGCAGGCTTTGCAAATTTCTATATGACTTGCAATGTTTGATTGAAATTTAAAAAAATTCATATTTGAAAAGAAAATGAAGTGAAAAGTAACTGTTTTTTCCACTTTTTTCACCTTAGTCTCCAGGTTCAAAATGCAACCACAGTTCTGGACTTCTAGTGTGTGCTTGGTAAGACAGTCTGTGTGTGTATAAAGTTGTATGTATGATCACCAGGGAGTCCTGAGGTGGCGCTGTAGGATAAGCACTCAATTGCAAAGTTGGTTTGAACTGCAAGGTTGGAACCACTTCTTGGAAACCTAAACACAGTCGCTAAGAGTCAGAACCCGCTCTAGGGCACACATCAACATGATCTCCAGCCATCGTTGAGTTAGGATGGTCCCCAGATGAGCATTTACCTCTGGAGAAGAGAGACGACAGATTATTCCTCCTAGCTCCTTTCCTCCCTATAAATTTACTCTAAAAAGTCATAGTGTTTCCCTTTCCGTAGTGAAAACCCTACTCTGATATTTTGGGATTTCTTTGGTCCTATAAGCTTTCTCCACTTTGCTCCTTGATGCATAAAATCCTTTTAACTGTAATAGAACTTGTCATGCACCAGTGAGGCTAAAAGGCTAAGAATGTAAATGTTGGCTGAGCTGGAGACTGTAAATTGGTTATGCCACAGGACAAGACTGGTCATGGTCCGGACAACTGGGCAGAATGTGCAGAACATCGCTCTCCACCAGTCAACTTCTTCTAATCTCTTGACCCTCTGGTCTAGTATTCCCTAAGTATTAGTCACTACCGCTATCTTCAGGATGTTGGCTTCTCTGTCTATGTTGTTATTTATCTTTAAATCGACTCACCTCACCTTTTCTCTTTAAATAAGTATACTTAAAAAGAAAATTTTGTAGTATACAGCAATTTTTAAGGTTACACTTGAATATAACTATTAACACTTTGGAACACTGGGAAGGCATTGTAAGATAAGCACTGGACAGCTAGTGGCAAAGTCGGCAGTTCAAACTCACCAATTGCTCCTGTTGTTGTTAGGGGCCATCGAGTTGGTACTGACTCATAGCGACCTTATGCACAGCAGAATGAAATACTGCCTGATCCTAGGCCACCCATACTATTGTTGCCATGCTTGAGTCCATCGATGCTGCCACTTGACCCATCCATCTCGTTGGAGGTCTTCCTCTTTTTCTCTGACTCTCCACCTTAACAAACATGATATCCTTCTCCAGCGACTGTTCCCTACTGACAATATGTCCAAAGTATGAGAGATGCAGTTTGGCTATTCTGGCCTCCAAGGAGCACTCTGGCTGCACTTCTTTCAACACGGACCTCTTGGTTCTTATGGCAACCCATGGCACTTTCAATATTCACCTCCAGTATCATAACTCAAATGCATTAATTCTTCTACGGTCTTCCTTATTTACTGTCCAGCTTTCACATGCATATGAGGTTACTGAAAATACCATAGTTGAGTCAGGCACACCTTAGTCCTCAAGCTGACATCTTTGGTCTTCAACACTTTAAAAAGGTCCTGTGCAGCAGATTTGCCTAATGCAATATGTCATTTGATGTCTTAACTGCTGCTTCTGTGAGCGTTGATAGTTGATCCAAGAAGAATGAAGTCCTTGACAACTTCAATCTATTCTATGTTGATAAGAATGTCGATTATTGGTCCAGTGGTGAGGATTTTTGTTTTCTTTATATTGAGATGTAATCCATACCGAAGGCTGTGCTCTTTGATCTTCATCAGTAAATATTTTAAGTCCTCTTCACTTTCAGCAAGCAAGGTTGTGCCATCTGCATATCGCAGGTTGTTAATGAGTCTTCCTCCAATCCTGATGCCACGTTTTTCTTCATAGAACCCAGATTCTCAGATTATTTGCTTAGTACACAGGTTGAATAAGTATGGTGAAAGAACACAACCTTGTCTCACACCTTTCTTAATTTTAAACCATTCAGTGTTCCCTTGTTCTGTTCGAACAACTGCCTTTTGGTCCATGTACAGATTCCTCATGAGCACAATTAAGTGTTCCAGAATACTCATACTTTGCAATGTTGTCTATAGCTTGTCATGATCCACACATTCGAAAGCCTTTGTATAGTCAATAAAGCACAGGCAAACATCTTTCCAGTATTATCTGTTTTCAGCCAAGATCCACCAGACATCAGCAATGACAGCCCTCGTTCCATGGCCTCTTCTGAATCCGGCTCGAACTTTTGGAAGTTCTCTGTCAATGTATGCTTGCAGTCATTTCTGTATTACCTTTAGTAAAACTTTACTCTCATGGGGTATCAAAGAGATTGTCCGATGATTTCTGCATTCTAGTGGGTCACCTCTCTTTGGAATGGGCACAAATATGGATCTCTTCCAACCAGTTGGCCAAATAGTTGTCTTCCAAATTTCTTGGCAGAGATGAGTGAGTGCCATCTGTGTTGCCTCACTTTCTTGAATTTCAGTTTTTATTCCATCAATTCCTGGTGCCTTGTTCTTTGCCAATTCCTTCAATGCACCTTGGACTTCCTCCTTCAGTATCATTGGCTCTTGACCTATGCTACCTATTGAAATGGTTGAATATGAACCATTTATTTTTGGTACAGTGACTCTGTGTATTCCTTCCATCTTCTCTTGATACTTTCTGCATCATTCAATAATTTGCCCAGAGAATCTTTCAATAAGGAAACTCGAGGCTTGAATTTTTTCTTCAGTTCCCACAGCTTGAGAAATGCTGAGCATGTTCTTTCATTTTGGTTTTCTGATTCCAGATCTTTGCACATTTTTTTGTAATATTTGGCTTTATCTTCTCGAGCTGATCTTTGAAATTTTCTGTTCAGCTCTTGGACCTCTTCATTTCCTCCATTTGCTTTAGCATCTCTACACTGGAGAACAAGTTCAAATGTCTCTTGTGACATCCATTTTGACCTTTTCCTTCTTTCTTGTCTTCTTTTTTTATTTTCTTCATGTATGATGATGTTCTTAATGTCATCCCACAACTCTTCTGGTCTTCGGTCTTTAGTATTTAATGTATCAAATCTGTTCTTCAAGGTCATACTTTGGCTCTCGTGGACTTGTTTTCATTTTCTTCAGCTTCAATTTGAATTTGCATATGAGTAATTGATGGTCTGTTACACAGTTTGCCCCTGGCCTTGTTTGGGAATGTTCCATCTTCTCTTTCTGCAGATATAGTCAAATTGATTTCTATGTGGTCCATGTATATAGTTGCCTCTTATGCTGTCTAAAGAAGGTATTTGAAATAAAAAAAATCATTGGTTTTGCAGAATTCTATCATGCGATCTCCAGCATCATTTCTATCACCAAGGCCATATTTTTCAACTACTGATCCTTCCTCTTTGCTCGCAATCTTTGCTCCTAGGAAACCCTATACTGGGTCATGATGTGTTAGAAACGACTCACTGGCACACAACAACAACAGTAAATTAACATTTAAAATTTGTCTTTGGAATATTAAACAACCAGATGGCAGAGACACCAGACAACGTCAGCCCTTCCCAGTCCAACTAAAATTATCTTTTGGAAACTGCTATAATCTCTCCTACATTCATTTGCTAAACTAGTCATCCAAAATATAAAGCTGATAATGTTACTCAGAAAAAAAAAAAAAAATTCAGTGCCTTTTAACACCCAATACTGAGTGTAGGAAGTCCAAACTCTTTAAAGCCTTGGGAATGTGACTACAACCTACCTTTATTTCTTGTCTTAGAAAATGTTAATTAATTGAGGATTTTTGTGTCTTTCCAGCTTGACCTACTCACTATTGCCTTTAACATATCTTAAACCCCAGTCACTCTGAAATCCCAGAACATGCCCCCTTCTCTTTGTTCCTTTGCTCATGTCTTTCCATTCCTCCCTACTGCCGACTCCTCCATACCCGGCCTTTTCCAATCTGCCAAAATCCTAAACATGCCTCAGGGTTCAACTCATATGCTTTCTCCTCCATGAAATACCAAATCAGTTGCAAGTAAGCCCACTCTGACTCACGCTAACCCCATGGATGTAAGAGTAGAACTGTGCTCCATCAGATTTCAATGAATGATTTTTTTTTTAATTTTCATCTTTTAAGTAAATCACCTGGTCTTTTTGCCAAGGTGTCTCTAGGTGGACTCAAACCTCCAACTTTAGGTTAGCAGCTGAGGGCATCACCTGTTTATACCATCTAAGGACAACTTTCCACCATGATGCCATCCCATATCCTCCCAGACCAGAAATCGTTTCTTCCTCTTATTCTCTCTCATAGCCCTTAGCCACCTACAGAATATTAAAGAGCATCATACATATTCATGCCTGACTGTATTCCCTTTTAAATGAGTACTTGCCTGACTAACCATCCTCCCTCATTAATGTCTAGCTCCAACTTTTGGATCTTTTAATATTGTTTCTTAAAGTCAACATGAGAAGTATGTCCTAGCTAGAGCCCTACCTATCACATGATACTTAAAGTTTTTAAAATGCAAATTAACCCCAAGAGCAAATTTTAAATCGTCTCTTGTCCAGAGATTTCTGTATTAGGAATTGTTCTGAAACTGTGCACCTGCTTTGCAGATCACCCTGCTGTGTTGCTCCATTGGGTTGCAGTTCAAGATATAGCTAGATTAGCTCCAAAGATATGGAAAGGAAAGTGTGGGGAATTGAAAAAAAAAAAAAAAACACCGCAAATCTTATCCCAATAAGCTACAACTAGTAAGCCATGTTAAAAAAGAAAAGAAAAGAAAAGAACGAAAGCCAAGAGGGAGAGTCCATTGTGAATAAACCATGGTGCCCGGGAAAACATTTGCAGATGCTTGGCTACCATGAAACTGCACCGTCATTCTCCCCTAACCACTGATATGGCTGGAAAGGTCATAAAGCACTTCACATGTTTATTTCTTGGACTTCCAGCCATGCTAAACTCTTACCCTTTGTACTTTGCATTCTCAGTTACAAACTATAAAACTCAGCTTTAATTGGATCTCAATATGGTGGCATGACATTGATTCCCATTCTTAGATATGCACCTGCCTCATAGTGAAGCTATGATATTTTCAGTAACCTCATATGCGTGTGGAAGTTGGATAGTAAACAAGGAAGACTGTAGAAGAATTGATGCTTTTAGTTATGGTGTTGTAGGAGAATATTGTAAGTACCATGGACTGTCAAAACAACAAATAGATTTGTGTTGAATGAAGTACAGCTAAAGTGCTCCTTGGAAACCAAGATGGCCAGACTTTGTCTCTTATACTTCGGACATACTGTCAAGAGGGACCAGTCATTGGAGAAGAATGCCATGTTTGGTAAGGTGAAGGGTCAAAGAAAAAGAGGAAGACCCTTAGTGAGATGGATTGGCAAAGTGGCAGCAGCAATGAACTCAAGTTTAACAATGATTGTGAAGTTGGCCTAGGACCTGGCAGTGTTTCATTCTGTTGTGCATAGGGTCACTATGAGTTGGTACTGACTCAATGACAC
>NW_006408727.1:693848-695631 GCF_000296735.1 Chrysochloris asiatica
TAATGTACAGAATGGAGTTTTCTTCTTGGTCCTACAATGGCACTTCACAACAACAGTGAAGAGTATTCCATTCCTGCCTGCTCAAACCATCCTAAAATGCCCAGGACAATCTTCCACAACAAGAATCATCCTACCGAAAATGTCAATCAGTACTGTTGAAGCTGAGGAACCCATCATGGGTTGCATGTAAACCCTCCCTACCCCCAAATATGTGCCAACTTGATTGGACCATGATTTTCTGGTGAGTTGGGCAATTACGCAATGCTATGATGTGGCAGATATGTAGTGATTTCCCATGCTGTGATCTGATGCCATAAATCAATCAGTTGCCAAAGGATTAAAGGTGTGCGGCAACACCCTTAATCCGATCAAGGTCCTGATCAGATTAAGAAACTCCTGTAAAGGGAGTTTCCCTGTAACTCTTTTTATCTTACAGGAGATAAAAGAGAGAGCAGGGAGCAAGAGATCAGAGGGACTGCTACCACCAAGAAAGAATGCTGTTGTTGTTATGTGCCATGAAGTCGGTTCCAACTCATAGCAACCCTGTACAGGGTTTCTGAAGCTATAAATCTTTACGGGAGCAGAGAACCTCATCTTTCTCCCACAGAACAGCTGGTAGTTTCTAACTGCTGACTACAAGATTAGCAGCCCGATTTGTAACCACTATACTACCAGAGGACTCCTTAAAGAATAGCTGGTGGGAAAGCGTGTCCTTTGGACTTGGAATTTACACTGTGAGTCTCCCAGATCCAAGAGAAGAGTGATGCCAAGACACATTGAGATCTCCAAGGAATGCCAGACTGAAAGGAGACAAGGTCCTTTCCCCAGAGTCGACTAACAAAGAGTCTTTCTCTAGAGCTGGCCTTGTGAATTGGGACCTCTAACCTTCTAAATTGTGTGAGAATACACTTCTGTTTGTGGGATTTCTGTTACAACAGCACTAGAAAACACAGACAAACCCTGCTCAAATTGTTGTTTTTGTTAAGTGCCAACTCATAGTGACCGTAAAGAGAGTTTCTAAGAAGTGGCTGGTAGGTTTAAACAGCTAGCATTCCAGAGCTTATCCTATGGTGCCACACGAAGACCCCTGGCAGTATATAGTACTTTCAATATTCTTCTTCAACACCATAATTATAAGACTTGAATTCTTCTACTGTCTTGCTTATTCATTGTCCAACTTTCACATGCATATGAGGCAATTCAAAATACTTGATTCAGATGCACGTTAGTCCTCAAAGGTGTGCACCAAGGGTATATCCTTTCACTATACTTACTCAACCTATATACTGAACAAATAATCTGAGGATATGGATTGTATGAAGAATGTGGCATCAGGATTGGAGAAAGACTCACTAGAAACCTCCAATATGCAGATTATACAACCTTGCTTCCAGGAAGCAAAGAGGACTTCAAATACTGATGAATATCAAAGACAACAGTATGGATTTGTACCTCAATGGAAAGAAAAGGAAACCGTCACCACTGGACTAATAAATAACATCATGATAAATGGAGAAAAGATTGAAGTTCATGGAAGTTTGTTGTTGTTGTTAGGTGCCATTGAGTTGGCACTAACTCATAGTGTCCCTATCACAAAAGGATGAAACATTGCCTGGTCCTAGGCCAACCTCACAATCATTGCTATGCCTGAGCCCACTGCAGCTGCCACTGTGCCAATCCATCTCATTGGGAGTCTTCCTCTTTTTCTTGACCTTCCACCTTATTAACATGATATCCTTCTCCAGGGGCTGGTCCCTCCTGATAATATGTTGGAAGTATATAC
>NW_006408727.1:717947-720092 GCF_000296735.1 Chrysochloris asiatica
ACAGCAAGATAATAATATCTCACTGATTGGCTTAGGTCAATACTAATCTTGCTTTAGAGAAGGACCAGAGTGTCACTTACTCTGCATCTAATGGATAATCAGATAATCCAATAAAACGAATTGTCTAAATGGTTTCAGTTCTTTTCTGGTCATCTGACTCAGTAGGCTAAATGACAATCTGTCCTCTGAGACATAGAACAGATTTTAATTTTCTTGAAATTAAAAAAAAAAAAATTGTCCAGTGCCTGCAATTAGATCATAAAATTAACTAGTTCAAGCTATTCATTCTTGCTGACATTGAAGTGTTACACATTATGAAGCAAAACAAATCAGATTCTTCTGGGCTCCACCTTCAAAACGGCCTGTTTACATTTAAAGTATGTGTTTAAGTTTTTTAGGAATTAGTGCATCAAGAGAATGTGAAGATGTTGAGAACTTCTCAGATGCCATTGTTAAATGTAAGTTGGTTAACAAATACTTTAGAATAAATCTCTTCATGTTTTATGCTTTAAATTGAAAGCATGTCTACGATCAAAATCCTCCATTTTTTATATATCATCAAGAATGAGTTCTTTAAGTTCGTGTTATACCTATCCCAATTTGATGTTGCTTCCAGTATCCTTTTCAGGATCTTGATTAGTTAAATCAGCCAATATACCATTGAAACTGCTGAAGGACCAAGTTTTGGACTGCACAGTGTTACAGATTACCAAGCAGAACAAACCAAAGTTGATCCTTACACATGCCATCCTTCTGTGATGTGTTCTTTTCCCAGTTATTTATTATTGTCAATAACTTACTTTTTCTTACATCCTGTTGTAAAGAAAGTACAAAACATTCTTCTTTCCAAAAACAAAAAATGTATATATTCTTCTGGAAACGTTTCTGAAACATTTCAGATTTTAATGTACTTTTGGAAAATGTCAGGGAAAACAAGAAACTTTTGCCTCTGAGTATCTGTACAATAGAACAAAACACTGTCTAGTCCTGTATCTTTTTCATGATCATTGCAATGTTTGAGCCCATTGTTGCATTCAGCCATTGGGTCAAAACATCTCATTGAGGGAATCCTTCTTTTTTACTGATCCTCTACTTTACTAAGCATGATGTCCTTCTCCAACAAATAGCTCCTCCTACCATTTATTTTGGAGTCCTGGTGTGGTATGGTAGGATAAGAGTTGGACTGCTAACCATGAGGCTGGTGATTCAAACCCACCAGCCTCTCCTCGAAACCCAATACTGGGGCACTATGAGACACAACCGACTCAATCGCACTTAACAGCGACAACAGTGTTTTTTAAATGGAGAATATCTGTATAATGTTACTTTCCAAGTGAATTTGAGAAATGAGGAACATTTAGATCTTTTTCACAGACAGCTTCTTTTTTGGAACATACATTTTAACAGCTTTGTATAATGGTGTTGGAGAAGAATATTAAAAGTGCCATGAACTGCCAGAAGAACAAACAATTCTTCTATCTTGGAAGAAGTGCAGTCAGAACTATCCTTAGAAGCAAGGATAGTAAAACTTCATCTCTCATACTTTAGACAAGTTATCAGGAGGGATCTGTCTTAGAGAAAGACATCATGATTGGTTAAGTAGAGAGTTAGCAAAAAAGAGAAAGATGGCCAAGGAAATGGGTTGACACAGGGGCAGCAACAATGGATTCAAGCCTAACAATTGTGAGGGTGGTGCAGGACTGGGCAGTGTTTCATTCTGTTGTGTGTATGGTCGATAATGATCGGAACCAACTCAATGGGACCTAACAACACCAGCAACAATTCTAATGGCAGTGGTTAGTGAGGAATGACGTACATTCTCACTACACTTGTCATTCCTGAAACAGTATTTGGAAAGGCCAGTTTTGTTATACAAGTGCGATGTTGAAATGACTGTTATTAAGAAGGGAAAAAAAAAAGTTCTAGCATCATGTAATTCATGAGTATTAAATTTTTTTTTTTTAGACGATGCAGTAGTTTATTTATTTATTTATTTATTTTAAGGTTTTTATTGTGGATTGAGTGAAAGTTTTCAGGGCACATCATCGGTTTCACATTCAAACATTCATATACCTTGCTTCATTACATTGATTATAATCCCCTCCACATACCATCATTTAACAGAGTTTCTCTCTATCCTCTTTA
>NW_006408727.1:720457-722569 GCF_000296735.1 Chrysochloris asiatica
CCTAGTGTGACACTGTGGATTAATGTGCTGGACTGCAAAGTCAGTTTGAATTGCAAGGTTGGCAGTTCAAGCTCACCAGCCATTCCTCAGAAACCCTATAGAGGGTCGCTATGGGTCAGAACCAACTCGATGGCATTTAACAAATATATATATATATATAAACATACATATGGAGTTCTGGTGTGGTGCTGTAGGGTAAGCACTGTACCACAAGGTTGGTTTGAACCCCAAGGTTGGCGGTTCAAACCCACTAGATGCTACTTGGAAACCCTATATAGGATCACTATGTGTCAGAACCAACTCAATGGCACTTAAAAACAAAACATACAAAAAGATTAATGCCAAAATATGCATGATATCACAGTCAACTTATAAGCAAAAACTTTGAGACCATGTAAAGAAATGTCCCCCATTGACCAGGGCAGATTTATGAGACATGTGGTGGTTGGTTTGGTGGTTTTGTGCCGTGGGAGCAGAAAGCCTCATCTTTTCCCCGCATAACAGCTGGTGGTTTTGAACTGCTGACCTTGAAGTTAGCAGCCCAATTCATAACCACTATCCTATCAGAGCTCCTTTTATGAGACATAGACAGAATGAAATGCCACTTTTTGCATTTGGAGGCCAACAACTTCCAAGCCATCAATAATGTGATTGAGACTCCATCATGCCCACAACATCCTCCCTGGGTGTTATGTTGTTCTTGTTGTTGTTAAATGCCATCGAGTCGTATCCGACTCGTGTTTTTGTTGTTAAGTGCCATTGAGTTAGTTCCAACCCACAGTGACCCTCTATAGGATTTCTGAGGAATGGCTGGTGAGCTTGAAGCACCAACCTTGCAGTTCAAACCGACTTTGCAGTCCAGTGCATTAACCCACAGCACTAAACCAGGCCTCCTAATGACCCTATTATAGAAAGTTGCAAAATGATAAATGACAGAAATATCCATGTCTTTGTGTCAAGGCCTAGCTATTACAGCCTACAGGCCAAAATCAGTTTGATGACCATTAGAATTGATTGGAACCTAAAGCCAAAGAAGAAAGTGAAAAAGTTTTCATAGATTGCCTCTATAGATGTGTTTTAGTACCAAGCAGACATGGCACTGATATTCTCACACTTTCAAGGAAACGTGAATTCCAATGCAATATAAACTTTTTCAGAGTATAGAAAAACAAGAACAACCCTAAATACTTCATGACACTACCATTACTGATAGAAAATCCTGATGACAAGTACACACACACACAAAAAAACACAAAAGCAGCATTTTTCTCTGGAGAGATTTTGGTGTGACTTAGCTAAATGAAGTCATCTGACTCAGACATTCTGTGGCAGAACACATATCTGGGCAACATTCCCACACAGATTGATAAGAAAATGTGCCTGGAAGTTAACTGCAGCTTGTGAGATGCAGAGCGTGGGAGTCCTTGAAGTCCATCACTGGGAGAATGAATAGATAAAACATAGTGAAAGATTCTATGGGCTACTTTGTATCAGGTGCAAACCACGGCATTTGCTATTTTGTGGTACTGAAGCAGCTAGCATTTGCTGTGATGTTGGAAGCAATGCCACCAGTATTTCAAATACTAGCATAATCACTCATGGGTGACAGGTTTCAAATTAAGAGAGGTTACAAAGAAATGTATGGAAATCTACTTCCAAAAATTAGCTAATGGAAAGCTTATGGGTCACAAGAGAACCTAATCTAAATTGGTTGCTTGGAAGGATTAATCATTGGAAGAGGACAATGTGTTTGGTGAAGTAGAGGGCAAGCTAAAGAAAGGGAGCTCCTCAGTGAGACAGATTGACATTGTAGCTTCAATGATGGACCCAAATATGTCAGAGGATGACAAAGGACCAAGCAACGTTCTGTTCTTTGTATATAAGATCATTGTGCATTGAAGTTGACTTAATCTATCTCGTAATCATTGTTGTTAGATTGAGTTGGTTTTAACCCATAGTGACCTATGCACAACAGAACCAAATACTGTTTGTTTTTCTAGCAGTCTATGGTAATTTTAATATTCTTCTCCAACACCATAATTCAAATGCATCGATTCTTCTTTGGTTTCCTTATTCAATGTCCAAATTTCACATACCTATGAGGTTATCCCA
>NW_006408727.1:727131-731409 GCF_000296735.1 Chrysochloris asiatica
CATCTATGGACTCAAGTGTGGTAACAGTAGTGAGGCTGGCCCAGGATTGGGCAGTGTTTCGTTCTGCTGTGCATAGGATCGCTATGAGTCAGTACCGACTTAATGGTACCTAACAACAACAACAATGAGGTTATCAAAAATATCTGTGCTTGGGTCAGGCCCACCTTAGTCATCAGAGTGATATTTTTGCTCTTCAACACTTTAAAGATGTCTTGTGCAGTAGATTTGCTTGATGTAATATATTGTTTGAGTTCTTGACTGGCTGCTTGTATGATTATTGATTGTGGATTCAAATATAATGAAGTCTGTGGCAACTTCAATCTTTTCTACATTTATCATGATGTTATTTATATTTGGTCCATGGTGAGGATTTTTGTTTTCTTTACATTGAGGTACAATCTGCACTGAAGGCTATAGTCGTTGTTCTTCATTTATCTTTCTAGAAACTATGGATTGTACGAAAAAGAATACAACCCTGGCACATAGTTTAAAAAAAAAAAAGTATTAAGCAGAAATATACAAAAACATGTTTTTTAAATTAAAAATGCATTATGTTGTTGTTGCTAGGTGTCACCAAGTCAGTGCAGACTCATAGCAACCTTATGCACAACACAGAGAGAAAAACTGCGTGGTCCTGAGCTAACCTCACAATCGTTATTACATTTAAGTCCATCACTGCTGTCACTGTGTCAGTCCATGTCACTGGGGGTCTTCCTCTTTTTCTCTGACCCTCCATTTTATCAACCATGATATCCTTCTCCAGTGACTGGTCCCTTCTGACAAATGTCCAGAGTATGAGAGATAAAGTCTGGTCATCCTGGCTTCCAGGGAGCATTCTGACTGCACTTCCTCCAACTCAGCTCTGTTTGTTCTTTTGGCAGTCCATGATACTTTCAATATTCTCCTCCGACATCACAGCTCAAATGCATGCATTCTTCTACAGTCTTCCTTATTCACTGTCCAACTTTCCCATGCAAATGAGGTTATTGAAAATATCATAGCTTGCATCATGTGCACCTTAATCCTCAAACTGATATCTTTGCTCTTCAATGCTTTAAAAAGGTCTTGTGCAGCAGGTTTACCTAATGCAATACATCCATTGGTTTCTTGACTGCTGCTTCCATGAATGTTGATTGTTGGTTGATCTGAGCAAAATGAAGTCGTTGACAACCTCAATGTTTTCTCCATTTTTAAGGATGTTATTTATTGGTCCAGTGGTGATGATTTTTTTTTTTTTTTAAGTTGAGGTGCAACCCATACCAAAGGCTGTGGTCTTTGATCTTCATTAATAAATATTTTAAGTACTTTTTGCTTTCAGCAAACAAGCTTGGTTGTATCATCTGCATATCGCAGGTTGCTAATGAGTCTTCCTCAAATCCTGATGCCACACTTTTCTTCATATAATCCAGCTTCTCAAATTATTTGGTCAGCTAATAGATTGAAAAAGTATGGTGAAAGAATACAACCCTGGCACACACCTTTCCTAATTTTAAACTATTCAGTGTTCCTTTGTTTTATTTGAATAACTGCTTCTTAGTCTTTGTACAAGTTCCTCATGAGCACAATTAAGCGTTCCAGAATGCTCATTCTCTGCAATGCTGTCCATAGCTTGTCATGATCCACACAAAAATCCTTTGCATAATCAATAAAGTACAGGTAAACATCTTTCTGGTACATTATAAAAATCACCAATTTTCAAAAAAGTGTTCAAATAAATTTATAGTTGATTCTTTTTTTTTTTTTTTTTTTTGCAGTAGTTTCTATAAGATCACAGCAAACACTGAATTATCAAGTATTAAGCCATTGCTATTGTCTGTCGCTGTTGGGTGCCATCAAGTCAATTTTGACTCATTGTGATTCCCTGTAAGAATAGAGCTGCCCCCAGAGAGTTTTACTGACTGTAATCTTAATGATGAAGAAGAATGTGGCATCAGGATCAGGGGAAGTCTCATTAATAACCTACTATATGCAGGTGACACAACATTTCTTGCTGAAAGTGAAGAGAACTTAAAATACTTACTGATGAAGATCAAAGACTTCAACCTTCAGTGTAGATTGCACTTCAATGTAAAGAAAACAAAAATCCTCACAGCTGGGCCAATAAATAACATCATGATAAACTGAGAAAAAAATGAAGTTGCCAAAGACTTCATTTTGCTTGGCTCCATAATCAACACTCGTGGAATCATCAGTCAAGAAATTGCATGATATACTTACTGCATTGGACAATTTTGCTGTACAAGACCTCTTTAAAGTATTTAAGAACAAAGCTGTCAGTGTGAGGACTAAGTTGTGCCTGAACCAAGCCCTGATATTTTCAGCCACCTCATAGGCATGTGAAAGTTAGACAATGAATAAGGAAAAAAGTTATGCATTTCAACTATGGTGTTGGAGAAGTTTATTAAAATACCATGGACTGGCAGAAGAACAAACAAAACTGTTGGAAGAAGCACAGCCAGAAAGCTCCTAAGAAGCCAGGATGGGGAGACTTAGTCTCTCACACTTTGTACATGTTACTAGGAGGGACCATTCCCTAGAGAAGGACATCATGCTTGGTAAAATGGAGGTTCAGCGAAAAAGAGGAAGACCCCCAATGAGATGGGTTGGCACAGTGGCAGCAACAATGGGCTCAATTGTAATAACAATTATGAGACTAACACAGAACTGGGCAATGTTTCATTCAGTTATACATAGAGTCGCTATGGGTCAGAAGAAACTCAACAGCACCAAACAACAACCTTTATGGATAAACAAGCCTTTCTCCTATGGAGCCACTAAGTGAGTTGGTTGTTGTTGCTGTTAAGTGCCCTGTATAGGGTTTCCAAGGAGCATCTGGTGAGCTTGAACCACAGACCTTGCAGTTCAAATGACTTTGCAGTCTTACACATTAGCTCACAGTGCCACACAGCCAACTTTTACCTGGGCCCTGAACCCTGGTGAGGTAGTTCTTCTAAGAATGACCCTAATCTTTCCATTGTGCCATGCTAAATTGATCTTGCATATCCAAAATCACAGTCCCCAGACTCTGAAGGTCCCTTTCCTAGTTGTCAATCAGCCTCAAAGAAAACCAGACAGAGAAGTGTGGGTGCCTACTGCCCCACAGTCTCAGATCAGTCACAGTGTGTGAGTTCTGATTCCTCAGTCCCTGATGCCCCTCCTCTTCTCTGTGCCAGGCCATGCTCTTCCATTTAGGGGAATGAACACACCTTTAGGTTATAGTTATGGATCGAGTCTTTAGAGAAATATAAACCTTAGATAGAGATACAAAGTCCTAGAATTTCCAGAGGGGAATCAGAATCTTTCTACCTTCTCACCTCAGGCACTGTGCAGATTTATCTCCATTTATCCCCTCACCCATTCTCTGCCCTTTTCTACCATGCTCTGTGCTCCAGGAAGCTGATCCCCAGGAAGTGCCACCTTGAGCTCGCTTGTCCAACCAGGAATGCAGATTTAGGAGGAATATACATGGAGATGTAGTGGAGTTATCCATGGAGTAAAGCTTTCACTGTGAGGACAATCTAATGGCCCTAACCTGAAATCATTTCTCTGTCTAACAAGATGACCTCAGGAGGAACTAGAACCCCAACCATACCGTTTTATGAATTCATGATGAAAAGAGACAAAGTTATCAAGATTGAGCTTAGAACAGCTCAACCTTGATTATCATACAAGGTTTCCTGAGACCGAATAACCCAGCTTTGGGGAAATGGGTTGTCATTAGGCCATTGTATGATTATCTTGTCGGGAACATAGGACCAATTCATTCCTTCCTCTATAGTTTCCCTTATAAAAATGAGCATTTCCAGCTCTCAGTTCTTTAAACAATAGATTATGTAGGCCAAGTAGGCCAAAGACAGGAGTGAGGAAGAAATTTCCTTATCTCTTTAGGGCTGAGTGACAATCAACACAAACCCTGACACATTTAGAAGCTTCAAGTAAGAAGTCCTGGTGTGACATCATAGGGTAAGCACTCTTACCTCAAGGTCAATTTAAACCACAAAGTCCGCAGTTCAAATTCACAGTCACTACTCAAAAACCCTATACAGGGTCACTATGAGTCGGAACTGACTTGACACCACTTAACAACAACAACAGTAAGAAATGAGCTGACCCATCCTGTTAAAGGGAAATCCACGTTTAAGCAGAGGTTTGTCCTAGTTATGGGGCTCTGAGGACTAGTATTTCTCTGTTATGTTGTCTTATCACTTTCATTATTCACAAATCTTTAGGAAATTATCCTTAAACATCCTTTTTACCCTAGGATAATCAAGGGAGAAG
>NW_006408727.1:731684-733418 GCF_000296735.1 Chrysochloris asiatica
GAGGAGATTGCAATCACTGCAATGAAACGATGGTGTAAAGTCGATGTTCTCCCATGGAAACTGTCACTCAATTCACAATTTAAAAATAGAAAAATATCATTAAACAAAAATATCAAAATGTCGGGGGAAAAAAAAACACAAAAAAACAATTTGAGCTCCATCAACACAATGGGCTTTTTTAAATGGAATGCATGCTATTTCTTTGGAGATTTTTAAGCAAAAGCCAGGGAGCGATCCCGATGTTTGTTAGGTAATATGAGTAAATAAGATAACCCAAACCACCCTCCCCATCAACGATAAGTTCAAAATTGTGCCCATCTAGTCTTCCTGGCCTCCAAAGCTCTGAGTCCTCTTTGGGCCTCTTCAAAGACAACATGCATGTCTGATTTCTCCAACGTCCATCCACGGCTCCGTCTCTCATTTAGCTCACAATCACGGTAGTTATCACTGAGTTCCTGTCCTGTGCCAGGAACTGTGGTAATTACTTTTACATGCAATAATCTATTAATTACATCAATAACCATTTTGAGGCTGATAAAATTATCCTATTTTATAAATAACGAATACGAAATGAAAATCAGTCCATGTTACTTATCTAGGATCCCATAGTCAATAAGTGGTAGAACCTAGATTCAAATCCAGACCTAATAACAGTAACACGCTCTCCTCACTAACCTATTGTTCTTCTTTAATCATGTGCTCTCATTCCATATTTAATGCCTTGTGTTGCTTTATTTTCCCCTTGTGTATATTCATTCACTATTTTATATGTTATATACCTTGAACTAGATTGCAAAGTCCTCAAATAAAGGGCCATGTCTTACGTTTTTTGGTATTTCTAACAGTAGCTACTTCAATTAAAACCTGTTAACTTTTTTGTTTGTTTGTTTGTTTTTGTTGTTGTTGTCTTGTGCCAGAAAATCAATTGTGGCTCATAGTGATCACATGTGTTACAGAATAGATCTGCTCCATAGCATTTTCTTGACTGCACAATTTATGAAACAAATCTTCAGATCTTTTCTTTCCCAATGCCACTGAATGGATTTGAACCACCAACCTTTTGGTTACTAACCCACAGCAAATCATTTGCCACACCCAGGGATCTGGAAGGAGTGTAAGCAGAGTCCCCTTCACCCATGTACAATAGTGAAAACAGAATCAGTTAGTGGTAGAGAATCAGCCCATCAACAGAGTTGAATTCCATGAGGACCAGACACAGAGGAGGTCCCAGCAAGTGGGAAGATATGTGAGAGAGGAGAGACCACTCACATGTCAGTCACGACATGGACTAATTTCCAGTTATTAATAATGTGTTACAGATAAAATAGATCAATTCAGATCATTGAATAAAAGAGACACATTGGTTATATCTGCCCTTGAGATATTTGTTCAATGTTAGGAACTCCATTTCAAAAACATCACCACAAATCATATTTGATATCTTTCCACCCAAGGCTTATAGAGTATATTTCTAAAATGGATTTGTGAGTGTTTTAAATTCTATCCCTATATTTGAAAAATGGGACAACTTTATACTCTCAAAAGCCAACTGGACTAGAGTCTATAAAAAGAAAACAATCTGATAAAAACACTCAACAAAATAGGAATTGAAGGGAAATTCCTCAGCATAATTAAGAGGATATATACAAAACCAACAGCCTACATTACTCTCAATGGAAAGAAATTGAAAGCCTTCCCTCTGCAAACAGGAACCAGACAAGGATGCCCTTTGTC
>NW_006408727.1:737708-738526 GCF_000296735.1 Chrysochloris asiatica
AGGACTCCTTAATTGTGCTCATGAGGAACATGTATATAGACCAAGAGTCAGTCATTTGAACAGAACAAGGGAATACTAAAGGTTTTTAAATCAGAAAATGTGTGTGCCAGCATTGTAACCTTTCAATATTATGCTGAGCAAATAATCCAAGAAAATGAATTATATGAAGAAGACCATGACATCAGGATTGGAGGAAGACTTATTAACAACCTACTACATGCAGATGACACAACTTTACTTGCTGAAAGCGAAGAGGACTTGAAATACTAATGAAGATAAAGACTACAGCCTCCTGCATAAATTACCCCTCAATGAATTGGAACTCACACGTAGACCAATAAATAACATCATGATAAATGAAGAAAAACTGGAGTTGTCAAAGACCTCAATTTGCTTAGATTCACAAGCAACACTCTTAGAAGTAGCAGTCAAGAAATCAAATTATGTATCGCATTAGACAAATCTGCTGCACAGATCTCCTTAGTGTTCAAGAGAAAAGCTGTGAATTTGAGGACTAAGGTGCACTTGACCTAAGACATGGTGTTTTCAATGCATTTCAAAGCTTCACATGCATTTGAAAGGTGGACAAGGAATAAGCAAGACTGTAAAAGAATCAATGCATTTGAATTATGGTGTTGGAGAATATTAAAATTACCATGGACTGCTAGAAGAACAAACAAATCTACCTTGGAAGAAGTACAACCAGATGCTCCTGAAAAACGAGGATGGCAAGACTTCCTTTCTTGTATTTTGCAAATGTTGTTAAGAGATGTCTCTGGAGAAGGGCATCATGTTTGGAAAAGTATGTTGTTGTTGTT
>NW_006408727.1:739684-748330 GCF_000296735.1 Chrysochloris asiatica
AATTTTAAACCATTCAGTGTTCCCATGTTCTGTTTGAACAACTGCATCTTGGCCCATCTACAGATTCCTCATGAGCACAATTAAGTGTTCTGAAATACTCATACTTTGCAATGTTGTCCATAGTTTGTCATGATCCACATAATCGAAAGCCTTTGCAGAGTCAATAAAGCAAAGGTAAACATCTTTCTGGTATTCTCTGCTTTCAGCCAAGATCCATTGGACATCAGCAATGATATTCCTTGTTCCACGGTCTCTTCTGAATCTGACTTGACCCTCTTGAAGTTCTCTGTCAATGTATGCTTGCAGCCCTTTCTGTATTACCTTGAGTTAAACTTAACTCGTATGGGATATCAAAGATATTGTCCACTGATTTCCACATTCCACTGGGTCACCTCTCTTTGGAATGGGCACAAATATGGATCTCTTCCAATCAGTTGGCCAGGTAGTTGTCTTCCAATTTTCTTGGCATAGATGAGTGAGTGCCTCCAGTGCTACCTCATTTGGAAAAGTATAAGGTCATCAAAAAAGGGGAAGACCCACAATGAAATAGGTTGACACAATGCCAGCAACAATGGACACAGCAGCAACTGTAGGGATGGTGCAGGACCAGAAAGTGTTTGTTGTGCATAGGGTCTCTATGAGTCACACAACATCTACATCTAACAACAACAACAAACACAAACTCTCTATCAAGTGACATTTGCATTATCCCCCTTAGATTTGTGAAGTGCAGAGGAAAACTAATACCAAAAAAAAGTGAAATTCCAGGTTACTAGGATATATTGAGGTACAGCATTAGGCAAATCTGCAGCAAAAGATCTCTTTTAAGTGTTAAAGAGCAAAGATGTCATATTAAGGACTAAGGTATGCCTGAGTCAAACCATGGTATTTTCAATCATCGCATATGTTTTGAAAGTTGACAATGAATAAAGAATTCTGGAGAAGAATTAATGCATTTAAATTATGGTGATGGAGAAGATTATTAAAAGCCTCATGTTCTGACAGAAGAATAAATAAATCTATGTTGGAATAAGTGCAGCCAGAACACCCCTTAGAAGCTAGGATAGCAAGACTTCATCTCAAGTAATCTGGACATTTTCTAAGAAAGGGCCAGTCCCTGGAAATGCACAACATGGTTGGCAAAGTGGAGGGTCATTGGAAAAGAAAAAGACCCCCAACAATGTGGATTGACACAGTGGCTATAGCAAAGGGCTCAAACAAGAGGATTGTGAGGATAGTGCAGGACCTGACATGTTTCCTTCTTTTGTGAATGAGGAGACTATGAGTCATACAGCCAATCAGACAGCGCCTACCTAACATCAACAGGATACATTACTGTTCATTCTGAAGTGTAAATTTCATTCTTATTTATACAGAGAAGTGTTCATTACTTAGAAAACTTTACAAAAACAATCAGGTCACTATGTGCTTTTCCCCAGAAGATTGCTCAGAATATTTATTCAAATAATACTGCTCTTGCCAGGTTTCCAAGAATCTGGGTGTGGCACCATAAGATAAGCACTGGATTGCTACCCACAAGGTTGGCAGTTCAAACCCACCAGCCACTCACTCCTTGGAAACACTATGTAGGGACGCTATGACTCAGAATTGACTTGATGGCACCTGACAAGCCAGGCTCCAGGGTACTTTATTCTTAGTAACTTGGAACTATGTGCTGTTAGCTCAGAGCCTGAACCAGGGGTCCTAGTGGTCCTGTGGATTAAGCATTAGGCTGCTAATCCACCAGTCATCCTTCAGGAAAAAGAAGAGCTTTCTGCTCCCATAAAGATTTACAGTCTTGGAAACTCTATATAGGGTCGTTATGAATCAGAATCAATTCATTGGCAATGGGTTTTGATAGCTCAACAGCCAGAGAATGAGAATTTATAAATATTTTTAAACTTCAGAGTAAACCTGAAATGTTCCCCTTGGAGGAGTGGGGTGAAGTAGATGGAAATATGGGTAATATTTATTTATTTTTAGTTGCCCTTCAGATCTAAGGTTATGTTGTTCAAGAACTATGATTAGCTTAGTTTACTTACTCAATCATCATGTTTCACATTCGATTTTTAAAGTGTAATTTATTTAAGCAATTACAAATATACTAGCTGGGTGTCCTTTTCAATGTTCAAATAAGTTTGCTACATTTGGAGCTATATATTGTTGAACTTGAAGAAAGAGTGCATCTTTATCCTTTGTTAACAGCAGGGAAAATATGAGAAGGAGGAAACAGGGAAAAGGAATCCTTAGAAAAGATACTGTACAAAGATTGCCTCATTTAATCCTCCCAGAACCCCTAAAGGTGGGAGTTATTGTCCCACTTTACAGATAAGGAAGCAGGGGCATAGAGAAGTCCAGAAGGTCACTCAGCTAGAAGTTGTTGTTGTTGTTAAGTGACATGGACATCGAGTCGGTTCTGACTCATAGCGACCTTGTATAAGGTTCTGGTGGGTTTGAACCTCAAACCTTGAGGCTCAAGCCAACCTTGTGGTCCAGTGCATTATCCTGCAGTGCCACACCAGAACTCCTAGCTAGAAGTGATGGAGCACAAATGGAATCCATTCTAATGGGCTTCATAGCCTGGGCTCCTTCTTACAAGCCTCAGAGATGGAATCACTATGGGAGGATGACTAAGTTATCTAGCGCTGCTGTGACCCACATACCACAAGCAGATGATTTTAAAGAAAATAAATCCCTTAGCTTACATTTCTGGAGGCTGCATGTCTGTGGTCTCAGATTTGTCAAGTTCTTCAATAAGCCTTTCTCCTAGTTTTCATGTCTGTCAGCAATACTTGGCATTCCTTTGCTTATAGATGATCCTCACATAGTGTCTGTCCTCCTGTTTGTGTGTGACCCAGAGTCTATTCTGGTCCTTTTATAATTCAAAGTGATTATAGTAATCACTTTGAATTATAAAAAAAAAAAAAAAGGTAATCAAACCCCCCTCTAAGACTGAAACTCAAAGGGAACACATAAGCAGGCATGTAAGCTTGCTGGCAACCACATTTGTCTATTGGTGAGTAGAAGAGGGGCAAAGGCAGCAATGAAGAAATGGGCTGATTTCAACCACGTTCCATACACTCCTGTTAACCTGGAAATGAGAAAGAAAAGAGTAAGGGCTGATTGGTCCAAAGTGTGGTGAGACCTGGGGACACCTGAACCTGTGGACAAGGACATAGCCACAGAGAGGTAGAGCTGATAGTGAAGCATCCAGCTGATACAAAGTGAGGAGAGATGCACAAGAACACCCAAACTTGCAGATAGCACCCATTTGACCTAGCCTCGATGGCTTGATAATCAGAACTCGAGTAGGGGAAGATAAAAAAATTAAAAAACAAACATTTTTTGTTAAAAGAAACTAGGATAAATTGCTGCAAATTTGATGAACTTGACCTCATGGAGGTAGTAGCTCAAAATACCAACAGAGAGGGAAGGAGCCTTCACATCAAGTATCAGTTCTATGCCTTCTGTACACAGGGTAGATAGGGATGGGCAACTTAGACATTGGCTACCTAAAATGAGGGGGCAATAAAGGTTTGAAGTGACTGTCTTACAAGGTTTCAAGAGGGAGTTTAGTTTAAGAGTGTGTGGGGGAAGATAGAGTCCCCATTGAATAGTTTTCATCTTGTCTAGATGGGTCTGGTTAAAAGAGATGGGGATAAAACTCTTATGATTCAATAGTGAGTAATTGCTATCACGACTAATTGCAACTGTCACAATTATAAAGGTAGAAGTTTTGTTACAAAAACAGGGGAGTGGTTAATCTTACAGTCCAGAATCAGAAGACCTTAGGATCATCAAGAGAGAAGCGCACAAGCAGAATGTGGGACCTTATCCAGAGAAGCAGGGACACCAGAGATGGAGAGAGAGATGGGGACATGGAGAAAGGGAGCAGCTGAGGACTCTAAATTCATGGGAAAAGAAGGACTGAGAGCTGGCGACCAGGAGGCAGACTTGCAGGATGTGCCCTTTGGTGGTTTAAGTTATTATATATGCCTGAGTGTTTTGTTTTTTCAAAAAGTGCTAAAATGAATATAAGGGATTATAACCATTGTAATGAAACAAAGTATATGATTTGTTGAATGTAAAACTGATGATCTGCCCTGTATACTTTTATAATTCAAAATGATTCTCCGGAGGGATCAGTCCCTGGAGAAAGACATCATGCTTGGTAAATTGGAGGGCCGGAGAAAAAGAGGAAGATTCCCCAACAAGATGGATTGGCATAGTGGTAGCAACAATGGGCCCAAGCAATGATTATAAGGTTAGTGCAGGACCCTGCAGTGTTTCAGTCTATTGTGCATAGTGTCAGTACTGACTCAATGGTACCTAACAACAACGACAACATTTATATTATAAGCCAACTGATAGACTCATATATAACTGATCTAGGACAACAAATAAACTTGTTTGATCAAATTATTGGGAACCAAAGTCTACCCAAGTTGAGATATAAAATTAATCATCAGACAACAGTCCACTATCCACACACATGATCCAGAGCAGTGAAATGTCATTAATCAATCAACATGAATCATTGAGTTTTTACCATGTAATTCTATTTCTGGACACTTATACAAAGGAATTATGATTCAGAACAACTTTCCAACAGAAGGGGGTCAGTCAGTCCCTTACCAAACAGCTTGGAGAAGTGTCTCCAAGATAATTCTGCACAGTCAGGGATAAAAACCCTCACAAATCTAGCTTCTTCCATCTTTGGGTATCAGTTGAGTTCATCAGATTTGCATTCAGTATGTCAATGGACTAGAGCAAGCACAATAATGTGGTCCCAGGAATGTAATTCTAACTTCTCCCTCTACTTTTCCAAACCACAACTTGTCAGTCAGTTTGTCATACTCTGATGGCAATATGTTACTGTGATGTTAGAAGCTATACCAGCAGGCTTACCCATGGTGAACAGGCTTTAATGGAGCTTTTAGACTAAGACAGACTAGGAAGAAGGACCATGCCATCTACTTTTGAAAAAGTGAAAACATCCCTCAAGCTAGAAGATAGTAAAATATGACTGGGGAAGAACTGAGTCTTCAGAGTAGACCTGAATGATGTGGGTGGAGTAAAGCTTTGGGGACCTTCATTTGCTGATGTGGAAAAACTTAAAATGAGAAAACAACTGCAAACATCCCTTCATCACCAGAATGTAGAATGTATGAAGTATAAATCAAGGAAAACTGAAGTAATCAAAAATGAAATATAGGCATTAATGAACTTAAATGGACTAGTATTGGTCATTATGACTTGGACAACAGTCTACTGTGCTGAGAATGACAAATTGAAGAAGAATAGCATCACATTTCTCATCAAAAAGAACATTTCAATTCTATCCTAAAGTACAATGCTGTCAGTGATATGATAATATCCATTCACTTAGGAAGTCCAGTTAATACAGCTATTATTCAAACATACACACCAATTACTAATATGAAAGATGAAGAAGTTGAAGACTTTCACCAACTTCTGCAGTATAAAATTGATAAACATGTAACCAAGATAATTATGGTGATCGGAATATAAAAGTTGAAATCAAAGAAGGGTCAGTAGTTGGTAAATATGGCCCTGTTGACAGAAATGATGTCAGGGATCACATGACAGAATTTTGCAAAGCCAGCAGCTTATTCATTGAAAGTACCTGTTTTCAACATCATTAATGATGACTACGTATGTGATAGCATTGAAGGAAGAAGTCCAAGCAGAACTGAAGGCACTGGCGAAAAACAAGGCTTCGGGAATTGTTGGAATACAAATTGACATATTTCAACAAAATGATGTAACACTAGAGACACTCATTCAACTATGCCAAAACAGAAGGGATCAGCATTTGTGCCCATTCCAAATAATGGTGGTCCAACAGAATGCAGGACCTGTCAAACAATATTATTACTATCAAATGAAAATAAAAGTTTGCAAAAAATGGTTGCAGCAGTACATCAACAGAATATTTCCAAAAATGAAAGCCAAATTCAGAAGAGAAAATGGAGCAAGGGATATCATTGCTGATGTCAAATGGATCTTGGCTGAAAGCAGAGAACACTAGAAAGATGTTTACTTTTGTTCCAATGACTACACAAAGGCATTCAACTGTATGGATCCTAAAAAGGCTATGGATAACATTGCAAAATGGGTATTACAGATCACTTTTTTATATTCATGAGAAACCTGTATATAGACCAAGAGGCAGTCATTAGAACAGAACAAGGGAATACTGAATGGTTTAAAAGCAGAAAAGGTGTGTGACAAGGTTTTATTCTTTCACCATACTTAATTAAATCTGTGTGCTGAGCAAATAATCCAAGAAAGTGGGTTATATGAAGAAGAGCATGGCATCAAGTTTGGAGGAAAAGTCATTAACAACCTGTAATATACAGAGGACACAACCTTGCTTGATGCAAGCAAAAGGACTTGAAATACTTACTGATGAAGATCAAAGACTACAGTCTTCAGAAGGGATTGCTCCTCAATGTAAAGAAAGCAAAAATCCTCACAAGTAGACCAAAAAATAATGTAACAAATAGAGAAAAGATTGAAGTTGTTAAATTTTTCAGAATCTGTTTGGATCCACAATCAACACTCATGGAAGCAGCAGTCAAGAAATCAAATGATGTTTTGCATTAGGAAAATCTGCTGCTAAAGACCTCTTTAAAGTGTTAAAGAGTAAAGATGTCATTTTGAGAACTAAGATGCATGTGACCCAAACTATGGTATTTTCGATCACCTCATATGCTGAACAGTGAATAAGTCAGACTGGCGAAGAATTGATGCATCTGAATTATGGTGTTGAAGAATATTGAAAGTATCATGAACTGCCAAAGGAACAAACGAATCTGTCTTGGAAGAAGTATAGCCAGATTGCTCCATAAAAGTGAGGATGGCGAGACTTCATCAAATGTGTTTTGGATATGTTTCAAGAGTGACCATTCCTTGGTAAAGAACATCATGGTTGATAAAGTAGAGGTTCAGCAAAAAAGAGGAAGGCACCCAATGAGGAAGACTGACACAGTGGCAGCAACAATGGGCTCAAATATAACAGCATTTGTGAGGATAGCTCAGGACCGACAGTGTTTCCTTCTATTGTGCATAGCATTGCTATGACTCAATGGCACCTACCGGTAACAACAGTGCTTTATTTTAAATCAGAGCCAGCTTAGGTAGATGTAAAAATTGACTCTGGGAAAATATCAACTGCTTTAAAATTCTTTTTTGAGAACACTTGCCTGACTGATATAACAAGTAGCCAAGTTCAACCATTAATTGTGAGTTGGGTGTGTGTATGACTAGGATGTGCAGACACCAAGGTGCTTGCTTGCTTGCTTGGGGCTCCCAAACTAGGTCAGGCCATTACAGAGTGTTATGCTCTGTGTGGCATAAGGGCACTTTGATTGCTATGGGAATAAAAGTCTTACCTGCTGAACTACAGACTCTATCAACAAATTCAGGTCACTGAATTATTGAAATACACAGTGGTGTTCTCAGAGCTTATTGTAATACAAGGAAATTGTTGCATCCAGCTATCTACAACAGAGGAAAATTGTCCAGCTGGCTTGACAACCCTGGATTGTTAAAGATATTGCCCCTTGTTTACAGTTTGCATAGAATTGATGCTGCTTTGGGGAAGGGGGGGAATATGTAACATTATGTGTGCATGCTGATTATTTGCTTTAAGAAAGTAATTACTTCAAAGAAATTTTTATTATGGAAGAGTCTAGCTTTAGAGTCCAGCCTTAACCATTCTTCAGGGATGCAGGGCCAGTTGTGAGCTCATTTTCCTTCAGGATACACAAAATCAGCCTACAGGGCTAAACAGACTAAAATGTTGCCTCATCATGCAAGGAGTTTTCAATTCTAACTGCTAATCTTGATGGTATGCCTGTGTATCTCACACTCAAAGGCAGAGATTTTGATGTTTGTTTAAACTCAGGATCCACAGCCTCAAAAATTGAGTCTGATACCTAGTAAGCACTCAATAAACATTGATTATATGAAGAATTAACCATTGATTTACATTTCCAATTCTGCCTTTATCACAGCTGAGAAATATGACCATGAACCAATTATTTAATCTCTCGGAGTATCGGATCTCTCAAGAGATATAATAGTCATGAGAAAATCTCTGGACAGGGTTGTTGTGAGCAGTAAATGAAATGTATGAATATAAAACTCTTAGCACAGTGCTTAGCACAAACCCTCCAGCATCAGGTTGTTGTTGTTGTTAGGTGCCATCAGATCAGTACCGATTCATAGCTACCTTATGCACAGCAGAACGAAACATCGCCCGATCCTGAGACAACCTCACTATTGTTGCCACACTTGAGCCCACTGATGCTGCCACTTGGCCAATTCATCTTGCTGAGAGTCTTCCTCTTTTTCTCTGGCCCTCCACCCTACCAAACACGATCTCCTTCTCCAGCGAAAAGTCCCTCCTGACAATATGTCCGAAGTATGAAAGACAAAGTTTGGCCATTCTGGCTTCCAAGGAGTACTCTGGCTGCACTTCTTCCAACACAGATTTGTTGGTTCTTTTGGCAGCCCATGGCATATTCAATATTCTCCTCCAACACCATAACTCAAATGCATCAATTCTCCTATGGTCTTCCTTATTCACTGTACAGCTTTTGCATGCATATGAGGTTA
>NW_006408727.1:777578-779789 GCF_000296735.1 Chrysochloris asiatica
GTCTTGTGCAGCAGATTTGCCTAATGCAATACTTCGCTTGATTTCTTGACTGCTGCTTCTGTGAGTGTTGATAGTTGACCCAAGTGGGGAAGCTACTCTACAGAGGAGCTTGGCACAGACATCAGAACCAGAAAAGAGCACACCACACTTGGAATGAACACATTAATGCTCCTGTCTCCCCGCATGTCATCTTTGAGTCACCAGGAGCATTCTATTATTTGCATTTACAGGACTTTGCATGTCAAAGGTTATGGAAAGCAGAACTGGGAGATTAAAGATTTAAACATTTACTTCTGGGATGATCATATCAGCATCTGTGAGTGAAATGATAGGTTTATTTCAAGGAAAATTGGAGATAAAACTAAATCAATATATACTCCCTTTCTTACTTCAGACTTTCCCCATGGGGCCCATGGGTGCTCCTCAGAGCCTGCCTTGCCTCTTGCTGAGTGGAGCTGTGAGCCTAAAGCAGACAGACCTGCAGGTGGCCAGCCCAAAAGCCCAAACTGAAAACCTAACAGCACTGCCAGTTCATAAAGGGGAGCTGAACCCATGCTCAATCTTTGGGTGACACCTCATTTAAACCCCAGTCAGTGCTCTGCTTTTGCAGTACTTGACATTATTTATTTCTCAGAGAGGGAGAGAGTGGCTCACAAGCTCCTATGATTCAGAGACTCTCACAGTGCTAGGCAGATGGTGGAGTAGAGCTGGGACAAGAAAAAGAATGAGAGGGGGGCTGCTCTTACTAGACTACCCTGTGGACTTCCATGTCACCACCCCCACACACATGTAAGCATGTGTGCACACACAAGCACCTGTGTACCCACATACACACACACCAGGAAACCCCTACATACCAGGAAACCAGAGCCCCTTTGACAGAGCAGGGAACAGGTGGTTGTGCGTGAACCCCAATCTCCTGGTGGTGTGGATCTAGATTTCCACTTGCATTTTGTTTTCCATCCATCTCCAACCCCTACCCTGACTCTGGCTATTCTCAATAGGACTCTCTTCCACATCTCCCAAAACATCTCTGAATTCCTCTTCCTTCCTTGTTCCCAAAACCTCTGTACATATCTCTTTGTATTCATTAGTTTATGTGTTTCATCTGCCCAAGGAGTTTCGAGATTGTGAAGGTTCCCAGCATGAGCTCTGGAGTCAGGCTTCAGAGGTCGAATCCTAGCTGTCCTACCTCTTAACTATACCCATGGTCATGTTACTTATCTGTGCCTAACTTTCCTTACCTGCTAGGATGGTGGTGCTGGGGTTTGTGTTAGGTGTCATTGAGTTGGTTCTCATGCATGTGACTCTATGTACAGCAGGAACGAAACACTGCCAAATTCTGTGCCATCCGCACAATAGGTTTGAGCCTCAACTTGCAATACTGAAAGATTATTTCAGAAAAATATTGAATGATACAGAAAGCATCAAAAGATGATTTTAAAAAGAAGAAGAAGAAGGTGGGAAGAATACACAGAGTCATGGCACCAAAAAGAAATGGTTAATCTATGCTCAACCATTTCAAGAGGTATTATCTAATATACAGCCAATGGTGGTGAAGGAAGGTGTCCAAGGTGCATTGAAGGAATTGGCAAAGAACAAGGCTCCAGGAATTGATGGGATACAAATGGAAATGTTTCAACAAACTGCTGTAACACTGTAGGTACTCACACATCTATGTCAAGAAATTTGAAGACAGCTACTTGGCCAACTGATTGGAAGAGATCCATATTTGCACCCATTCCAAAGAGAGGTGACCCAGCAGAAACTGGAAATCATGGGACAATTTCATTAATAGAACATGCAAGTCAAATTTTGCTAAAATGGCTGCAACAGTACATTGACAGGGAACTTCCAGAGGTTCCAGCTGGATTCAGATGGGGACATGGACTGTGGGCTACCACTGCAGATGTCCAATGGATCTTGGCTGAAAGCAGAGAACACCAGGAAGATGTTTGGCTGTGTGCCATGGAGTCAGTTCTGACTCATAGCGACCCTGTACAGGGTTTCCGAGGCTGTAAATCTTTCCGGGAGCAGAATGCCTCATCTTTCTCCCATGGAACAGCTGGTAGTTTCGAACTTCTGACCTTGTGGTCTGCAGCCTGATTCGTAACCACTACGCTACCAGAGCTCTCTAGGAAAATGTTTACCTGTGCTTTATTGACTATGTAAAGGCTTTCAATTGTGTGGATCATGATGAGCTGTAGACAA
>NW_006408727.1:780259-797432 GCF_000296735.1 Chrysochloris asiatica
AGCAGTCAAAAATTAAAAGACTTACTGCATTAGACAAATCTGCTGCACAACGTTTTTCATGTGTTTAAGTGGAAACTCATCAGTTTGAGGACTAAAGTGTGCCTGATCCAAGCCCTGATATTTTCAGTAGCCTCATAAGCATGTGAAAGCTGGACAATGAATAAGGAAGACCACAGAAGAATTGATGCATTTGAGTTACAGTGTTGGAGAAGAATTCTAAAGGTACCATAAACTGTCAGAAGAGCAAACCAATCTGTGTTGGAAGTACAGCCAGAATACTCCTTGGAAACCAGGATGGCCAGACTTCGTTTCTTATACTTCAGACATATTATCAAGAAGGAGCAGTCCCTGGAGAAAAGCATCATGTTTGGTAAAGTGGAGGGAACGTGAAAACAGAGGGAGACCTCCCATGAGATGGATTGGCACAATAACAGCAACAATGGGCTCACATGTGGCACCAATGGTGAGGATGGCTCAGGACCAGGCGGTGTTCCGTTCTGTTGCACATTGGGTTGCTATGAATCAGAACAGACTTGACAGCACTTAACAACACATTTTTAAATGTTGCTTTAATGGCTCTGCAACTATTTGGTTAAGAAAGAAGGAAACAAGATAGTAAGCTACTTGAAATAAACAATCAAATACATTCTTGTTTAAAATTCTGTGCCTTGCTGAATTCATTTATTCATTCATAAGCTCATACAATGTGTTAGTTACTCAACAAGATAAGTTCATTTCTTCAAAGAACTCGAGAGAGTGACAATGGATGGCACTGATGGCTGTACACAGTGTGAGTAGATGGCTCTGTGACATCGCCATAAGCACATGCCTCTGTAGTCTGGATCCAAATTCTGACTCTGTCCCTTCCTGGCTGTGTGACAGAGGACTGCTGTGGGGATGGAGTTAAAATGTGAAGAGAGTCCAAAAGAATCCTTGGCACATAGTGTTTAATGCCTGTTACTATGATACTATTACCACTACCATGAAGCCAATTCCCATTCATAGCAACTCTGTATATGGTTTCCAAGCCTTGAAATCTTTATGGGAGCAGAAAGCCTCATCTTTCTCACCTGCGGAGATGCTGGTGGGTTTGAATTGCTGCCCTTGTGGCTAGCAGCCCAGTGCTTATCCTACAGAGACACTGAGGCTCTTAGTACACGTTGCTTATGAAAATCAATATTGGCAACTATATTGGTATGCATATATGTACACACATATATATGGAAAACACAAAAACAACAGGCACTAGGAAGTTGACTCTACTCATGACAACACCGTGTGTTGCAGAGTATAACTGGACTCCAGAGGGTTTCCATGGCTGTGGCTTTTCAGAAGTAATCACCAGGCCTTTTTTCAGAGTCACCTCTGGGTGGATTTGAATTGCCATCATTTTGGTTAGCAACAGAATTTGCTCCATCCAGGATCTTCTTTATGTATGTTGTTGTTGTTAAGTGCCATCGAGTTGATTCCAACACATAGCGACCCTGTATAGGGTTTTCAAGGAGCAGCTGGTGAGATTGAACCGCTGACCTTGCAGCTCAAATGGCTTTGCAGTCTGGCGCATTCACCCACAGCTTCACCCCAGTATATCTTGTTGTTGTTGTTAAGTGCCATTAAGTCAGTTCTGGCCCATAGCGACCCTGTATAGGGTTTCCGAGGAGCAGCTGGTGAGCTTGAACTGCCGACTTTGCAGTTCAAATGGCTTTGCAGTCTGATGCATTAACCCACAGTGCCACACCAGTACTCTTTATGTATCATACCCCCAAAACTAAACCAACTGCCCACGAGTCAATGTGACATTATATGCATAATGTGTATAACAGATACATACATATATGTGCACACATATATGCATGGTAAGTTTCAGAAGGCAATGGGAACACAGAGAGTGGGAAACAAATTGAGTCAGAAACAAATTGAGGCTTCCCAAAGGAGGTGACACCCAGACCCAATCTTGAAGAATGCGGTGGGAGTGGTTTCAGCCGTAAGTTATGGCAATGCGAAAGTATGGGCTTGCTGCAGAGGCAGGTAAGAACTGAATCATGCTAGAGAGCTCTGCTAATGAGTCTGGACCTGTCTGAGGCCAATGCAGAGTTACAGAAAGAGTCCAAGCTAGAACCTGCCT
The DNA here is from genome assembly GCF_000296735.1 of Chrysochloris asiatica. NCBI lineage: Eukaryota > Metazoa > Chordata > Mammalia > Afrosoricida > Chrysochloridae > Chrysochloris > Chrysochloris asiatica. The sequence continues at coordinate 782,385 of NW_006408727.1, forward strand.
TGAAGAGTTTTGCTATCAAAATCAGTCACGTTTTTCATAGCACTGGTGTTGGCGGTAGTGTAACATATGAGGTCAAGAAGTAGTGTGCATGGATTATGAATTCATCAACTGGTATTTGTTGTACATATCTGATGCACACTGGTGTGGCACTGAAGTAGAAAGCCTCATCTTTCTCCCAAGGAACAGTTGGTAGATTTGAACTGCTGCCCTTGCAGTTAGTAGCCTAATTTATAATCCACTGCACTACCCAGGTGAAAATTCACTTTATGGGCATGATCCTGAGGCCCTGTAGGATGCTGAAGCAAAGCCTAAATACAGACTCTGCTCAGGGTTATGCATACACTGTTAAGGAGCTCTGGTAGCGTAGTGGTTATGAGTCGGGCTGCTAACCTCAAGGTCAGCAGTTCAAAACTACCAACTACTCCGTGGGAGAAAGATGAGGCTTTCTGCTCCCGTAAAGATTTACATGCTTGGAAACCCTGTACAGGGTCATTATGAGTCAGAATCAACTCTACAGCATACGATTACTACTACTACATCCTGGTGTAGCACTGTGGATTAATGCACTGGACTGCAAAGTCGGTTTGAGCTGCAAGGTTGGCAGTTCAAGCTCACCAGTCACTCCTTGGAAACCCTATGCAGGGTTGCTATGGGTTGGGAACCAACTCAAAGACACTTAGCAACAGCAATCCTGATGTGGCATTATAAGATAAGCACTGGACCTCAAGGTCAGTTTCAACTGCATGGTCAGCAGTTCAAAGTCACCAGTTAGTTGTTCCTCGGAAACCCTATACTGGGTTGCTATAAGTCAGACCCAACTCGATGGCACTAAACAATAACAACATATTTTATTTTAAGGAGCCCTGGTAATGTAGTGAACTACATATTGGGCTGTTACCCACAAGGTCAGCAGTTTGAGTCCACCAGTCACACCATAGGAGAAAGATAAAGTTTTCTGCTCCCATAAAGATTTGTTGTTGCTGTGAAGTGCCATCGAGTCGGTTCCGGCCCATAGTAACCCTGTATAGAGTTATCGAGGAGTAGCTGGTGAGCTTGAACCACCAACCTTGCAATTCAAATGGCTTTGCAGTCTGGCGCATTAACCCACAGCTCCAGAAACCCTATAGAGAGTTGCTATGAGTTGTAACCCACCCGATAGCACACAATCATCACCACCACCATATTTTATTTTATTCTGATTCTTTGAGAAGCAGTAAAATCTTCGTTGGAAGGATCTTTGTCTCTTTTGTCTCAGAAAGTGTCTAGAACATTACCTGAGCACATCAAATGTTGTTGTGTGCCATAGAGTCAGTTCCAACTCATAGCAACACTGTAGGTTCTCTAAGAGAGGCTGGTAAGTTTGAACCACTGAACTTGCAGCTACCAGTCTAGTGCTTATCCTTCAGGCATTAGGTCTGAACTGCAATGTCAGCAGTTCAAACCCACCAGCTGCTCTGAGGGATAAGGCTGCCTGACCCAGTAAGGATTACAGTCTCAGAAACTCTGCACAGGGTTTCTATGAGTCAGAATCGGCTTTTTGGCAATGGGTTTGGGTTTTGGGGTTCATATCCGTTTGGCACTGTGGGTTAATGCGCCAGACTGCAAAGCCATTTGAACTGCAAGGTCAGCGGTTCAAGCTTACCAGCTACTCCTTGGAAACCCACTACTGGTTCATTATGGGTAGGAACTGACTCAACAGTACTTCACAACAACAACAACAAATCCATACACAGCAGTGATCAAACAGGCATCATCTTGCTCTGTACCTCTTGAAGATCACAATGCAGCAGGAAAACAGACTTTAAACAAACAGACACAGTTTTTGTTGTCGTCAAGTGCCAACAAGTCAGTTCTGATTCATGGTGACCCTGTACTGGGGTTTCCGAGGCTGTAAATCTTTGCTGATGCAGAAGCCTCATCTTTCTCCTGAATTGTTGTTGTGTGCTGTTGAGTCAGTTCCCACTCATGATGACCCTGTATAGGGTTTCCAAGGAGCAGCTGGTGAGTTTGAATCACTGACCTTATGGTTCAAACCAACCTTGTTGTCCAATGCTTACTTATCCTACAATGCCACCTCAGGACTCCCGAATAGACACATAGTGAATATAAAACACATAGTAATAAGTTCTCTGAAAAAATAGGGAGGGTGCAGGTCAGGGAAGGCCTTCCTGAGGATGAGTCAGATAGAGACGAGTAGGAAAGCTCGGTGATCATTATGAGACCACTTTGCTGGGAGACCAGAAGAATTGAAGGTGCTCAGCTACCAATACTGAAGGTTTAGGTCAAGGATAATATTTAAGGATACTGATTTAAAGGGGGTAAATGCGAATTTGTTTCAAATTCTCATGTTATACAGATTTTGGAGTCATTGAGGCCTAATGACCTCACAAAACTATTTCCCTGAGTAAATCTTTAAATGTTGGACTGAAAATCTTCCCTGAAATCATCTTTGAGCCAAATAATAGTTTAGCCTAATTAGAAAAGAATGCCTGCATCAAGCATTATTCTCTTTGAAAGAACTTTCTGTATATGATCTTATTGATAACAGCAACTCGAAATGACAGATGAGACACTTGGTGAGTTCGTATTAGTGATTGGGAAGGTTGTCCAGCAAGCTGGCACAAACTTTAAGCATAAACAGTTTTTCTTGTTGTCAAGTAACCAATGCCAATGAACTGTACATGTAGAAACTCTTGAAGTGGTTGGTATATGTTTTGTTGTGAATATCTTCAGCAAAAAAAATGAAGTAATTTTTTTTTAAAAAAAGAAGATGATGAGTAAGAAAAAGCCAAAACAAGACTGGTAGTGACAGAATTCCAGACAGACGGAAAGATCTGGTTGTCGACAAGCAATAGAAAGGAGGTCAGTGTGGATGGGGAGAGGACCTGCTGGAGGGAGTGAACAGTGTTGGGGTGAGGCTGTTATTGTTGAGAGGCATTGAGTAGGTGCCAGCTCATAGCCACCCTATAAAGGGCTTCCAAGGAGCAACTGGTGGGTTTTGTCCGCTGACCGTGTGGTTAGATGTTCACTGCTTATCCTTATAGCATCACACCAGGATTCCACTGTGAATCTTTGAGGGAGCAGAAAGCCTCATCTTTGAAGTAGCTGGTGGTTTTGAACCACAGATAAGTCCAGTGTACTTATCCTAGAACGCCACCAGGGCATACAAACTGATTAGGACCCTGTGCAGTAGAAACTGATGAGAAATGATAAGGTCCTTCAATCAAGATCCACCACCTTTTCTTTCAACATGTGTGCTAGCAACTCCTCCCAAGGATAATTCTCAGCTACTTTTGGGGTGAATCATAGTAAAATCATATTAAAGGCACACAGTACACCAGAGTTTGGGGGAGACAGGCAGAGGGAGGAGATGAATAAAGAGCAATAGAAAGGCTCAGAAGTCAAGATGCCCCCGATTGTTGGCTCCAAACAACCCTGTGGTGTGACCAACTCAGTTGACTTCCCCATAAAATGAGGGTAATAGTACTTGCCCTGAGGATTGAAAAATGGATTGTAGATAAGTGAATGTAAAAGCTAGCCCCAAGGAGGGTGTGCAATAAATCATTATTACTGTGTTCTTGGGAGGCAAGGACTCATTTGAAAGACATTAAGGAGATAGATTCTGTCTGGTGTCACAGCCAGGTTGAGGGTTAGAGATGGAAGGTTCTAGCATGGGTCAGGTTTCTAGAAGCCTAATGCTTGGGTGAGGGGGGGTGAGCTCACCAACGAAAAAAGGAACTCAAGGCAAAAGGGTTGCACTTGTTGAGTGACTTAGAGAATATGTGCATAATGCTAAATGTCTAGGTGAAGGAAGAGAGAGAAGAAAGGAGAAGGAAGCTACAAAGGCAAGAAGTGACTGGCTTACAAGCTTTCAATAGGGAACCTAGTTCCAGAGGGTATGGGGAAAGGTAGAATCTCCACTGAGTGGTTTCCAACCTGTCTGGACAGGGCTGATGAAAGGTGATGGGGATAAGACTCTTGTGGTTCAATAGGGAATGATTACTATCAGGATTGTGAGTGTTGGAAAGGTAAAGGTAGACATTTTATAACAGAAGGAGGGGAGTGGTTGATTTTGCAGTCCAAGAGCAGAGGTCCCTGGAACCATCAAGAGAGCAAAGCGAAGTGCAGGACCCTATCTAGAGATGGAGACAGAAACAATGGCGTGAAGAGAAGGAGCGACTGGGGACTCTACACTCAGGGAAGGAGAGGGGCTGTATGCTGACCACCCAAGGGGCATGGTTGTGGGGTGTACCCTTTGGTTGTTTGATGATGCATGCAAGGGATTGTAATCATTGCAATGTAACAAAATACAATAGGATGAAAGTAAAGATAATGTTCTCCCATGTAAACTATATTATCACATAATTCACAATAAAAACTTAGAAAAAAAGAAGATACAAGGGAAAAATTGAAAAAAGAAGAAGGAAGGATCGTAAGTTGGGCAAAGAAAAGTGAAGGCTGGGGGGAAATGGTGCCACTAGGGGTTGCAGGGGGTGGATATACTGCCAGAGGGGATGACACGAAACGTACTGTCTATAAAATTTTTGTGCAGTGTTTCTTCAGGTTTTTTTATTATTCTTGTAAAAATACCCCTGTATTTAGTTATAACAACAAAATACCTTTTGTAAGTGCAACTCACATGTAGCAATATACCTACAAAGCTAAAAGTACATGCTAGTCTACTCTTGGAACTTTCTGATGATCTCTGTCAACACTCTTTTATTACCCAACCACAATGGCACTTCAAATCACAAGGGCCCCTCTGCACTGGCTACCAGCACTAGCTTCAAACACACACAACAGGCAGGGCTGTAGTTTGCGTTGCTACCGCATTTTTACAGTTGATGATTTTGTCAAATTCTCTGGTGTTTCAACTATAATATTGTGGTCGTTAATATATGTGAACCTCTGTCAGTAACTTTTTTGAGAATGAAATAGCAGTGAAAGGAAAAGGAGAAAAAAATGTAAAGGTTTCCTCTCAGTTGCTAAGAGTATTCTCACTAATAATGTAATTCTGCAGACTGACAAAGCAATTCTGTTGTTGGTTTTCATATAATCTAAGAAACATTACATTTAAGCAGTTTATATCTAGATTTTTTGCCTGATTCTCTGATGAAAATTGATAATAAACATTACCAAGGGTTCAGTATGGTCTGGTATGGGTGGAGGTGACGCCATGAGCTGCAGCACTGGGTGACACCAACCCAAGTGATACCAAAGCCAGGGAAGACCGGGAAAGGGGACCTCAGACTGGGGGCGGGGAGGGAGGGGGCGGCAGCCCTGGGAGGCGGGGACAAGGCCAGGCTACGCTGGAGAGAAGCGAGCGGGGCTCTGCGGAGACGCGAGGAAGTGAACCTTACCCGGCAGGTGAGCCACGCTGAGAGGGGAGGAGGTGGCAAGCGGGGGGCATGGCTAGAGGGGGTGTAGTTTCCTCTACCCTCCTCACTTCTGGGGTCCTCAGGGAGAGGGGTACGGGCAGGATAGCTCTTCTGAAGGACACGCGGGTCCGGACTGGCTGCCTAGATTCGCTGCTTCCACCTCTTCCCCTCTAGACTGGGCCCGGGCCGGGATCCACCCCCCGCGGCCTCCCAGCGGAGGTGGGGGACTTGGGGTCCTGCTAGCGGCCCTTGTCTGAGAACAGTGGCAGATTTCAGCAGGGTGAACACGGGCTTTCCCGCCGATCCGAGAGTACCATGACCCCCACCCGCTGCCACTCTGCCCGTGGAACCCAACACCCCCATCTTACCACGCACCTCCCGCTAGGTGCCGCGCTCTGCCCTCCCACTGCGCTTGGGTCAGAGACGTGGAGGGACCCCAGACGCAACGTGGGTGGTGGGAGCTGCACCAGGAGCAAGCAGGACATTCAGGGGGTGCTGTCCCCCACAGTTAAGGTACACCCTTGCTTACGGATTTGGGACACCCAACGGCTTAAAGCTTGAATGAGCAAAGATTATTTCTTCTGCCTTAAATCAGCACCCTGCGGCCTGCAAAGATTTCCTGGGGTGGGGGTGGGGGGTGGGGGTAGGGGTGTCTCAAGAAATACAACGCCCCGGGGCCACCCTGAGAGCCGCCTTTTACTGCTCATGCACTCTCTGTGAGCCTGGCTTTACACTGGGACTTTAGGGATCTCATCCCTCATCCTCATAACAGCCCCTCACGACTGCTGAAAAGTTTCGGTTTATTATATTATAAGGTCATCAACTACACAAATATTTACCTTGGGCATACCAAGGAAAATAAAACAAAATCACTGCCTTAAAGGAACTCATAGAGGATGCCAAGGGATTAGCAGTTACACAACTTGAAAAGCACACCCCTAGAGAGGCCTCTCTTAGAACAAGCAAGAGTTAGTCCTGCCTCCAAATCACAGGGTTGGCAAAAGTAGCAACAGGCCTTTGACCTCAGGTCTTTCTGATTTCCGGGTTTTCCACTGTACAACTGTACGCTGCTTCATCTGTCTGGCAGTTTAGCGGCCACTCGTTGTGTCCTGGGGTCCAACTACTCCTTTTGAAAGTACAGGAATGTCTTTGGTGTCTAATCAGACAGAATAGACCTTCTTCCTCTCTCCTTCCTTAGCAACTTGTATTCACCTCCGTGTGGAGTTGACCCCAATACATCGTGACCCCATGTGTGTCAGAGTAGAACTGTGCTCCATAGATTTTTCAATGGCTGGTTTGTTTTTTTACCGAAGTAGATTACCAGGCCTTTCTTCCAAGGTGCCTCTCAGTGGTGCATCTCACTGTGCAATGAGCAACTTTTAGCACAGTACTTGCCTCTAGGGGAAACTTTTTCATGCTGTGATAAGCACTCGACCTCAACGTTGATTTGAACCACAAAGTTGTCAGTTCAAACTTACCAATTGTTCCTCGGAAACCCCATACAGGGTCGCCATGAGTCAGAACCAACTCACTGGCACTTAACAACAACTGTTGTCTTAACCTGTCTTCCTCTTTAAACTGTGATTTCCTTTAAGGCAGTGATTTCTCCGTATTTTCCTTTGACTCTCGTGGTGTAATAGGCACTCAGTAATATTGTTGTTGTGAAGTGCCATCGAGTCGGTTCCAACTCATAGTGACCCTGTGTAGGGTTTCTGAGGAGCGGCTGGTGGGTTTGAACCACTGACCTTGCTGTTCAAACCAACCTTGCGGTCCAGTGCATTATCTTGCAGCCCATACCAGGACTCTTAGACCATAAATATTTGTATTGTCAATGGCCTTTTAATGAAGTGAAACCTTTCTTAGGAACACAATTTATCTTTTGTAAAACATTTCACTCTTCCAGTGGCATTTCCCTCGATTCTCAATATGACTTGTTGCCATTAGGTAGTTCGTTTAAGTTCATTTAAATGTCTTGTTGGGAAAGGAGTGTTAGAAATTGAGTTTGCAGAGGGTTGCAGATGAAGGCCTATAAAAAAATGAAAGCAAGTTTCCCAGATAGGTGTAGTTGGTACTAAGGATGGTTTTAGGGTTGCTGCAAGCATTCAGTCACAACGTACTGATTTTCTTTTACTTAGACATTGGTCCAAGCAGCACGCAGAGTACCCTCAACTAGAAGAAAAGCACACCCAAGGTTATCATGGCTTCAGTGTCTACTCATGGAAACCACGATAAAGGTCCTCATATGCCACCACCAAGCAAGCAGGTATAGTTTTAACTTGTTGATCTGCCATCTGCAAGGGAATTACATACAAGACTTGATGAAACTCAAGCTAGCCCAGTCACGTCCCTTTCTTTCTTTTCTCATTTATTTTTCTATCTAGCACCTGTTGGATGAGTTCAGGGAAAATGGAATGGAAAGTTTGGGGCTGCCTTGAAAGGGAATGTTTTAAAATTTATTTACAAAATCCTTTCTTTATGCTTCCTTGTTTAGAATCCATTTCATGGAGTCTGTCAGTGACTAAAAAGGTTTCCTTTAGCAGACGAAAACTCTTAGGTGAACCAAACAGAATGATGTTTTTACATTTTTGTTACCAAGGCTAATCATATGACATTTTGCTATTCAGGCTAGCAGGGTCCTTAATTACTAAATTAGCCATCAGATTGAGAACCCAAGTCTTAACATGGGCACAGCTTTTCAACTTGTTAAGAATGAATATTATGCCTTTCAGGGACATATAAAATGAAGAAAAGAAAAAATATGTATTGTGTGAAATGAAGTTCTCTGGGGTCAGCTGTTGAAGATAAAAGTGTTTATGGAGGAGATGATATTTATGGGGTAAAGTTTAGGAAAAGCAAATAAACAAGTGATACCAAGTCACAGGGAGAAGTGTATGGACACCTGAGTTGCCTCTGTGAAATGGAGAGTCATAAAACATTGATGGCTTTTATAGAAAAAGATCACCAAAGCCCTGCTGGGAGACATAGCAGGAACATTTAATCTTGATGGCAAGACTCACAGCAATTGTGATCCTCTGAGTGTGTTGTGTATGTGTGTGTATGTGTAGGTAGTGGTAGTAAAGAGCTGAGTAGGGATTCCTTGTTTCTGCTGCAGCCACATTCAGAAGTAAGAATTGATATTTACACTGGGCCTAAGTGGAGTGCTTGCTGTGTGGAGGAATTAAGGTAATTGGAAAATGAGAACATCTTCTCCCATTGCTGAGATGCCCTTTCTGCCATGGTGTATGCTGGGCCATAGGGAACTGTAAAAAGGGAGGAAGGTGTTTGCCACCTTGGGTTGCCTGTAGACCTCTGAAGACATTGCTATCACAAGGCTCTCCACATTGTAAATGAGACACCATGCATGAAAAGTGCATAGAGCAGTATCTGGCCCATGGAAAAAAGCCTCAAGAAATGACATTCACATTGATAATTACTACAGACAGTACAAGGAACCCTGGTGCCACAGCAATTAAGCACTTAGGTGCTAACAGAAAGGTTGGTGATTTGAACCCACCCAGGGCATCAGGATTGGAGGAAGACTTATTAACATATGCAATATGCAGATGATCAGCCTTGTTTGCTGAAAGTGAAGAGGACTTAAAGTATTTACTGATTAAGCTCAAAGACCACAGCCTTCGGTATGGATTGCATCTCAATGTAAAGAAAACAAAAATCCTCACCACTAGATCAATAAACAACCTTTTTATCAAAGGAGAAAAGATTGAAGTTGTCAAGGACTTCATTCTTCTTGGATCAACTATCAACACTCATGGAAACAGCAGCCAAGAAATCAAACAACATATTGCATTAGGCAAATGTGCTGCACAAGACCTTTTGAAAGTGTTGAAGAGCAAAGATGTCAGCTTGAGAACTAAGGTGTGCCTAACCCAAGCCATGGTATTTTCAATAACCTCATATGCACGCAAAAACTGGACAATGAATAAGGAAGACCATAGAAGAATTGATGCTTTTGAGTTATAGTGTTGGAGGAGAATATTGAAAGCACCACGGGCTGCCAAAAGAACCAACAGATCTGTTTTGGAAGAAGTGCAGCCAGAGTGCTCCTTGGAGGCCAGGATGGCCAAAATTCGTCTCTCATACTCTGGACAAATTGTCAGGCAGGATCAATCACTGGAGAAGGATATCATGTTTGGTAAGGTGGAGAGTCAGAAAAAAAGAGGAAGACCTCCAGTGAGATAGACTGACAACATGGCAGCATCAGTGGGCTCAAGTGTGGCAACAATTGTGAAGTTGGCCCAGGACTGGGCAGTGTTTCGTTCCGTTGTTCATGGGGTTGCAGTTCCTATGAGGCAGTACCAACTAGATGGCACCTAACAACAACCACAAGTACCTCTGTGCAAAAAAAAAAAAAAAAAACACCTGGCAATCTGCTTCCATAAAGGTTGTTGTTGTTGTTAAGTGCCATCGAGTCGATTCCGACCCATAGCGACCCTGTACAGGGTTTCCGAGGGTGTAAATCTTTACGGGAGTAGAAAGCCTCATCTTTCTCCCACGGAGCAGCTGGTAGTTTCGAACCACTGACCTTAAGGTTCACAGCCCGATTCGTAACCACTACGCTACCATAAAGGTTACAACCAAGAAAAACATAGCAGGTAATACTGCATTGCTCCATGGGGTCACTAGGAGTCTCAATTGGATTGACAGCACCATTGTGGGTTAATGTTCTGAACTGCAAGGTCAGTTTGAACCACAAGCGCACCAGCCGCTCCTTGGAAACCCTTTACAGGGTCACTACGTCGTTTTACAGCACTGTCTCAATGGCACTTAACAACAATAACACAAACAATAAAGAAGTCTTAAAAAAAAACAGTGATGACTTCGGGTAAGATGGTGGACTAGGCAGACACACTAAATGTTCTCTCTGCAAAGATATGAGAGACCAAATGATGAAACTGACACAGATGAAAGTCCTGGAACCCTGAACTTCAGAAGAAAGGTTAGAGAAGTGGACTGAGTGCTTGCTGGGAGGAGAAGCTGAGCAGATATGGTGAGAGAGGGAGACTGACTGGTGAACAGCTGTCCAGATACTACTCAACCATCTTGAAACTTTGTGAACAGCTTTGGAAACAGAAGGTGGCCAGGCAGAGTGGGGTCATGGAGGTGACAAAAAAGGTGCAAATTCTTCTTTTTCCCCATGCTCTCCTGGTGACCAGAGGTGTGGCCAGCTCCCACCCTCATCTACTCCCAGCACAGCTTCTGCTCCCCAGGAGTTCAGAGTCACATGATTGGGAGCCATGCCAATGTGAAGCATGGGCTGGCTGCACCTCTTTGGTGCCTGGGTTCAGGTGGGCTCAGCTTAGGATCTATAGAAACCACAGAGCCACCAGATCAACATTTAACCAGTCACCTGGCCCCCAGCCGCCCTATTGTCCTAACAGAAACTGAAGCTACCTCTATCTAGAGCCTCCCAGAACTGCTCCCAGACTGAGTGTCCTAAACATAGATAGCACCAGGGCTGATAGGAATTCCATCTAGGGCCAGGAACTCTGCTGTCACATCCCTCCCACACCCACCTCTTGAGATCCTTGGCTTGCAGGAGCTTCCCAGAGTTTTATCCTCTTTAGGTAAAACAGCTGCACTGGTTTTTTGTTTGTTTGTTTGAGGGTTTGTTTGTTTGTTTTTCTTTTGTTGTTTCATTGTTTGGGTTTTTTTGTTTTTTTTTTTCTTTTTTCTGCTTCTTCTTCTCTTTACATTCCCTTGAATTTTATCCTTCCTATCTCCACTTTTGCTTTTCATTCTTTCTCTCAATTCTTCTCCCTCCCCCCTCTCATCTTCTGTCTCCCTGGTTTTTCTAAAATTTATTTTATTTTTATTTCTTCCTTTTATTTTTTTATTCTATGCTCCATTTTCCTGTTCCTCTTTTTTCTTTTCAGTTATTCTATTCTTTTCTTTTTTTTTTTTTTCTGGTTTCTGCCTGTTTTTAATTCTTTTTCTTCTCCTTAATTCTTTTCTCTTTTCATTGTTGGTTGCTTGCTTGATTATTCTCTTTTGCCTCCTGGTGTGTGTGTGATGGAAGGATGGTTTCTTCTCTTTCCTGCCTAAGAGGAGACAGCAACCATGTCCACATAGCCCAGACACAACCTCTGCATTTCCATTTACTGGGCAAGAGCAAATACCAGCTCCTATACCACCTGATCAATGATAGACAGCAGCCAACACTAATCAAACCCACCCTAAAATGTGGTGCATAAACAGCAATAGAGAATAGTATACACTCTTCCATTCTCTTACTACACCTGCAAGAGACAGTTGATGAAACCTAAGACCACATCAACATAAAATCATCAGTTAAATACAAATAGAACAATACCCACAATGCACCCAACAAAAATAAAAATTGAAAAAACAGAAAAGTTTTAGCTCACATAGAGAAACAAGAGAGAATGGCACAAGCAAACAAGCCTGGTATATATCCAAAACACATTCCTAAGGAAGAAAAGGTAATGGAACTAACTGAAAAAGAATTAAAAAGAATAATATCTGGGTACCTACAAAAGACTGATAGAAATGTCAAGAAAAGCACAGAAAGAACTTTAGAAGAATTCAGAAAAGCACTACAAGAACAAACAAATAAATGCAAAATTTAAAACAATACAAAACCTGTAATCAGAAATCCAGAAGATTAATACTTAGATTTCAAAACTAGACAGTACATTGAAAGGTACTGATTCAAATCATTGAAAACCTGAATTAATGAGCTTGACCATAAATCTTTCAATACTAATATAAAAGAAAAACAATCAGAGAAAAATAATGGGGGAAAAAAATCCAAAGAAAGCCTAAGAGTTATGAGGGACACTATGAAGAGGAATAGTTACAGGTGATTGGAATTCCAGAAAGGGTAGAGGCAATAAAAAGGAAAGAGAAAAGGTCAGAGTTTTGGGGAGAAAAATTCCCTAACATCATGAAAAATGAGAAGATAAGCGTACAAGAAGCTGAACAAACCCCAAACAAGATAAATCCCAAAAGAAAATCATCACGACATATCATAATCAAACTCTCTAAAACCAAAGGTAAGGAAAGAATCGTTAGAGCAGCTCAGGAAAAACTAAAAGCTACCTACAAAGAGAAACAATAAAAATAAACTCCGATTTCTCAGAAGAAACCATGCAAGCAAGAAGGCGATGGGATTCCATATACAAAACTCTGAAAGTAAAAAATTGCCAACCAAGAATCATATCCCCAGCAAGCTCTCCCTCAAATACAACAGTGCAATCAGGACATCTCCAGATGAACAGAAATTAAAGGAATTTGGGATAAGAAGACCAACTTTACCAAAAATATTAAAGGAACCTCTTTGGACTGAGAACCAACAACAACAGACAATAACCTGAGAGTAAAATTCATGACACCACCCAGAACTCAATCCAGATATAGAAAACAATATTTAAAAATTATTTAAAGTAAAACTAACCTACAAGACCAAATATAAGAAACCAGAGATATCAATTTATAATGAAGCAAACTACAAAGCAAAAAGAGGGAATAGTATAGGCACAGAATTTCCAGATGGTGAGGAAGTCCAGTAGATTTCAAGATAAAACACACTGTTTTAAATGGGGGGAAATTAATAAATTATAGAGTAACTCCAAAGAAAATAAAATATCAAATCAAATATCAAACTAAAAACAGGAAAATCAGAAAGATTTAGTAAACATTAACACAACAGAAATTTTCAAATTAAAAAACTGAAAAGAAAACCAACAAACAAAATGAACTCAGCACAGAAAATACTGGAACAAAGAAACTGGCAATATCACAAAAAACAAAATGACTGAAAAATGACTGTAATCAATTCATCCCTATCGATAATTACATTGAATATAAATGCATTAATTATACCAGTCAAGAGACAGAGAGTAGCAGAATGGATAAGAAAACAGGATCCTTAAATATGCTCTTTACAAGAGATAAATCTTAAACACAAAGACAGAAATAACTAAAATTAAAAGGAGGGGGGAAATATATCAAGCTAATGGCAATCAAAAACAAGCAGGAGTGGTAGTGTTAATCTCTGAGAATATACTCAAAGGCGGACATTATATCATGACGAAGGGGTCAATTTAACAAGAGAACATAACCATAATAGATATCTATGCCCACAAAGAAAGAGCCTCAAATATATAAATCAAATTCTAACAGAATTGAAGAAAGAAATAGACAACTCTACAATATTCAAGGAGTCCTGGTGTGGCACTGTATGATAAGCACTGGACTACAAGGTTAGTTTGAACCTTAAGGCCTGGCAGTTCAAACCCACCAGCCACTCCTTGGAAACCCTATACATGGTTGCTATGAGTCATAACCAACTCAAAATCACCTAACAACAACAATAATGATAGAAGTTTTAATACACTGCTTTTAATGAAGGACAGAACAACTGGAAAGAACTCAACAAAGACACACAAAAACTAAATAAAACAATCAACCAACTTGACCTCATAAACATACATAGAGAACCCAACCCAACAACAGCACAATATACATTTTTTTCCATTGCACATGGAACATTCTCCTAAATAAACCATATGTTAGGCCACATGTGAAACTAAATGCATTTTGAAACATCAAAATTTTGAAACATTTTGAAACATCATTTCAGATCACAGTGCTGTAAAATTAGAAATCAACAATAGGAAGGAGAGGGGGTATCAAATACATGGAAATTGAACAACACCCTTCTTAAAAGCTCGTGGGTAATAAATTTTACAAATTCCTTGAGTCAAATGTGAACAAAAGCACAACGTACCAAAACTTTTGGGACACAGCAAAAGCAGTGCTCAAAAGGCAATTTATAGCAATAAGTACACACATCCAAAAGAAGAAAAAGTCAAAATCAACATCTTAGCCAAACATTTCCAACAATTAGGAAAAGAGCAGCAAAGTAGGCCTACTCCAACCAGAAGAAAAGAAATAATAAAAATTAGAGCAGAAAAAATGAAATCGAAAACAGAAAAACAATAGATAGAATCAGCAAGACAGAAGTTGGTTCTTTGAAAGGATTAGTAAAATCAACAAACCATTGGCAGATGTAGCAATAGAGAAAAGGGAGAAGACACAAATAACATGAATAAGAAATCATATAGGTGATATCATGACAGAACCAATGGAAATAAAAAGGCTATTTTCAGAATGCTATGAAAAATTGTACCCCAACAAATTTGAAAACCTAGAAATAACTGGACAAATTTCTAAAAACATACAACCTACCTAAACTAACTCAGGCTGAAGTAGAAAACTTTAACAGGCCTATATAACAAGAGAAGAAATTGACCAAGTTATTAAAAACTCCCTACTTAAAAAGTCCAGGCTTTATTGGTGAATTCTGCCAAACATTCAGGGAAGTCCTGACACCAATTTTACTCAACGCATTCCATAGTATAGAAAAAGATGAAAAACTCCCAAATACATTTTGTGAAGCAAGCATAACTCTGATACCAAAACCCGGCATCACTAATAAAGAAAATTATAGACCAATATCCCTCATGAACATAAAATGCAAAAATTCTCAGCAAAATCCTAGCAAATAGAATCCAACAATATAACAAAAAATATGTACATCATGACCAAGTGGGATTTATACCAGGTATGCAGGAATGGTGCAAATTAGAAAAACAATCAACCTAATACACCAAACTATAGAACACTT
>NW_006408727.1:797807-798841 GCF_000296735.1 Chrysochloris asiatica
GTTGTACATCTTCCAGCACAGATTTGTTTGCTCTTCTGGCAGTCCATGGTATTTTTAATATTCTTCTCCTGCACCATAGCTCAAATGCATCCATTCGTCTATAGTCTACCTTATTCATTGTCCAACTTTCACATGCATGTGAGGCTGTAGAAAATACCATGGCTTGGGTCAATCTCACCTTAGTCCTCTTAGTGCTCTTCAACACTTGAAAGAGATTTTGTGCACAGATTTACCTAATATAATATGTCATTTGATTTTTTGACTGGTTGATCCAAGTAAAGTGAGGTCTTTGAAAATTTCAGTCTTTTCTTCATTTATCATACTACTATTTATTGGCCCAGGGGTGAAGATTGTTGTTTTCTTTATATTGAGATGCAACCCATACCAAAGGTTGTGGTCTTTGATCTTCATCAGTAAATATTTTAAGTCCTTTTTGAGTTCAGCAAGCAAGGTTATATCATTTGCGTATTACAGGTTGTTAATGAGTCTTCTTCCAATTCTGATGCCACTTTTTTCTTCATATAATCCAGCTTCTCGGATTATTTGCTCAACATACAGGTTGAATAAGTAAAGCATACAAACCTGGTGCACACCTTTCCTAATTTTAAACTATTCAGTGTTCCCTTGTTCTTTGGAACAACTGCTTCTTGGTCTATGTACAGGTTCTTCATGAGCACAATTAAGTGTTTTGGAATACTCATTCTCCAGTGTTGTCCATGGCTTGTCATGATTAATACAATTGAAAGCCTTTGCATAGTTAATAAAACACAGGTAAAAATCTTTATAGTATTCTCTGCTTTCAGCCAAAATCCATCAGATGTCAGCAATGATGTTCCTCATCTCACATCCTTGTCTGAATCTGGCAGTTCCCTGTCAGTGTGCTGTTTAATTATGTTTAGCACAATTTTACTGGCATGTTACATAGATGATACTGTGCAATGGTTTCTGCATTCTTTTGGATCATCTCTTTGGAATGGGTACAAATACAGATCTCTTTCAGTCAGTTTGTGGTTAGCATTTCAATGATTATCCTA
>NW_006408727.1:802701-803483 GCF_000296735.1 Chrysochloris asiatica
AGTGCTTATCCTGCAATGCCACACCAGGACTCCAAAAATTACTATATTTCGAGTAAAAATTATGTTAAATATATCAATAATATGAGTGCCTGGCTGCTAACTTCAGGGTCAGCAGTTTGAAACTACCAGCTGTTCCATGGGAGAAAGATAAGGCTTTGTGGTCCCATAAAGATTTACAGCCTCAGAAACCCTGTACAGGGTCGCTGTGAGTCAGAACCAACTCCCCGGCACATAACAACAACAACAAGTGACATAAAATGTTGATGGTTCAAACTCATGCAGGGACACTGTGAAAACAAGGCTTAGTGACCTGCTCCTGTAAAAATTACAGACAAGAAAATTCTATGGAGGTCACTTTTAAAACTGCTTCCATGTCTGAGCAAAGAAAACTGTCCTGGTGAGGAATAAAAGCAGTCATTGGTTCTATCCACTGAGGTGGTTACTGTAGATATTTAAGGTTTGGAGCACTTAGAAGGCTGTGGTAGAAGTAGATATCCCATGGGTATTGCATGTTGAACCGTGAGCATCTGTGTAATACACTGTCTCAATGTGCACACGTTTAATTGCAACTGAAGAAATGGTCCATTAGACAAAACTGTGTCCTGATTTCCTCTGGAGAAGGGCAGGAACAGGAACAATTCACTCTCCATTATTTGTAAAGTTATCTGCTCTTTGCTTTTGTTATTTTGACTACACTCATTTTATTGTATTTAAACATTTTAGGCAACCTGATATGGCACTGTGGGTTAATGTGCTGGCAGCAGTATTAACTGGTTTTCCTT
>NW_006408727.1:828378-834398 GCF_000296735.1 Chrysochloris asiatica
ATGGAGCAGCTGGAGACTTTAGATAGAGGGAGAGCCACTGTGTGCTGAAGACCTGGGGGGCACGGGGGAAGGATTGCATGGAGGGGATTGTAACCATGGCAATGAGACGGTATATGATAGAATGAATGTAAAACTAATGTTCTCCCATGTAAACTATTACATAATTCACAATAAAACATTTAAGAAAAAAAAAAAGAGGGACTACTACTCTAATAAATGAAAAACAAAAAAAAAAAGAAATCAAACTATTGCATTAGCCAAATCTGATGCACAAGACCTTTGAAAGTGTTGAAGAGCATAGATGTCAGTTTGGGGACTAAGGTGTGCTTGACACAAGTCATTGTATTTTCAATAGCCTCATCTCATGGTGGTGGTGGTTGTGCGCCACTGAGTCAGTTCCAACTTATAACATTCCTTTATAGGGTTTCCAAGGCTGTAAATCTTTACAGGAGCAGAAAGGCTCATATTTCTACTGAAGAACATCTGGTAGATTCAAAGTACTCATTTGCAGTTAGCATACCAGTTTATAATTCACTACGCTATATGCTACTTACCCTCATATGCATGTGCAAATGTGAACAATGAATAAGGAAGACCAAGAATATTAAAGGTACCCTGTACTGCCAGAAGGAAAAACAAATCTATGTTGGGAGGAATACAACCAGAATGCTCCTTAGAAGCCAAGATGGCCAGATTTTGCGTCTCATACTTTGGACATATTATCAGAAGAGATCAGTCTCTGGTGAAGGACATCATTCTTGGTAAAGTGGAGGGTCAGTGAAACAGAGGAAGACCTCCAAGATGATGCATGAGCACAATGACAGCTGTCATGGGTTCAAGAATAACAACAATTGTGAGGATAGCACAGGATCCAGCAGTGTTTTGTTCTGTTGTGCACAGTGACAATATGAGTCATAACTGACTCGATGGACCCTTAACTACAACCGGTCAAGTGAATCTTAGTCTTCACAGTGGACTTTATAGCACTTTAAAGAAGTTTTTTTGTAGCAGATTTGCCCTATATGAGATGTCATTTGATTTCTTGATTGCTGCTTCCAAGGGAATTGATTATGGATCCAAGTAAAATGAAGGACCTTGACAATTTCATTATTTTCTCTCATTATCAGGATATTGCTTATTGGTCCAATTGTGAGGATTTTTGCTACTGAAAGCTGTAGTCTTTTTTTTTTTTTTTTTTGAACTTTTTATTGTGAATTGGTCAAAGGTTTACAAAGCAAATCCATTTTCCATTCAAGAATTCACACACGTTTAGTTTCATCTCATTGATTGCCTTCCCCACAATATAACATCTTTCATTCCACTTATTCCTTGTGTTTCTTGCTTCCATTCCACTTTATTTCCTAATCTTCTGAACTTTATCCTTGGTTAAAAAATGGTTCCCTTTTGATCTCAAATCGTTGATTATTAAAAGATGTGCATGCCTCCCTAGTGTTATTACTCCCCTTAGAGGCTTGTTCCTTGTTTGGCTGAAAATTGAGCCGTGGAGGTGAGTTACTTTCTGGATCTGATGTGTGACTGAGGACCAAAGTCTCAGGGGTTCCACCGGGCACTATCTGACCAGTAAAGCAGGCCATTTTTATGATTTTTGAGTTTTTTCCCACATTTTTCTCCCACTCTATCCAAGAGTGCTAGAGACCTGGTGTGGCAACAAAGGATAAACACTCGACCTCAAGGTCAGTTCGAACCATGAGGTCGGTGGTTCAAACTCATCGATTGATCCCTGGAAACCCTTTACATGGTCACCATGAGTCAGAATGACTCAACAGCACTTAACAACAACAACTATCCAAGACCTTTTAATGCAATTCCTTTAGAGCAGTTGGTAGTGGTAGCTGGGTGTCATCTAGTTCTTCTGGTTGCAGGTTCCGATGTCCCCATCATCCATTAGGCTGCTGAACTAATTGTTTCCATGTGTCTTTGATTCTCATCATTATTCTTCCCTCCAGAGATGGAGAGACCAATAGTTGCACTTTATATGGTTGCTCACAAGCTTCTAAGACCCCAGTCACTACTCATCCACGTAAGATGTGAACATTGTCTTGGTGGAGTATGTTATGCCAATCAAACCTTGTTGTCTCCTGACTGAGCACCCGGGCCCTGCAACACATTCCCTCAAGGAATTTAGTTATAGCTAAGAAGTCTTGGTGTGGTACTGCATATTAAAGCGCAGGACTGCAAAGTTGGTTTGAACTACAAGGTTGGCAGTCCAAGATCATCAGTCTCTTCTCAGAAACCCTATACAGGTCACTACGAGTCAGAACTGACTCGAAGGCACTTAACAAGTTTTCAGAATTTTGTCACCTGTATGCTCCAGCACATTCATGGATATATTTGCAGCAAAGATAAATACCCATTCACAAATACCCTCTGCTAAACCTATATCTACTTGTGGGTATGTTCCCAGTGTCCCTCCCACACCCATCTATCCACATTTCTACTGACAGGATGGTGTAGATGACAATATTAACTTCTCTTGAACTCCAGGTTCTATCATTTTTTTCTAGCCTCTCACTTATTGTATCTTATGAAGCCTGTAGTCTTTGCTCTCCATCAGTAAATACTTTCAAGTCCTTTTGCTTTCAGCACGTAGGGCCGTGTCATCTGCATATCGCAGGTTGTTAACCACTCTTCCGCTGCACCTTCCTTGTTTTCACCAATAAAAACTAGTCTGTGATGTACTCAAATCTTTATTTTCCATCAGGTTTATTTCTTTTATTATCTGCAGAGCAAGATTCCCACAGTCTGCCTTGACCCATACAGGCTTTCAAATGTTTGAGCCTATTCATTGTAATTTCCTGAATGACCTCTCATAACTGGCAGTGGAACCTGTAATAGTTAGTAGAAGCTGCTCAGTGGCACCCCCTACAAGTGGCACCCAGGACACATATCATACCTGCCATATCTTAGCTACATCTCTGTGAGTGATTTGCCAGATACAGTGACGGTATGGACACAGGCATGGCAGTAAGAAAGAAAATGTGTCCTATGCAGTAATTCGGCCTGACCAGATGGCTGCTGCATGCTCTCTCATCCGTGAATCACTCTTTGATTCTCCCATTGGGATTCTTTCCATGCTTAAGTCTACCCAGCATTCCCAGATGGGAAGCTCTCTCTGAAACTATTGATTGCTGTGTGCTGGAAGCTGGCACAGACTTACGCTGTATAACAAGAGTGAACAAAACTGATGTTTTTCTGATGGTTTCAGTTAACTCATCATATAGCTTTTCTTACAGAGCCTGTTATTTTGTCCAAAATCGAAGCTGCACATCCACAGAGGAGAGATTGCAAAGATTATCCGAGAATGCCAAGAAGAAAGTTTCTGGAAGAGAGGTAATTGCACCCCTCTTCGTCGTTGTTAATGCTATATATGCTCCAATGTCCTTGGGTGACACAAGTGATTCAACACCTCGGAAGTCAGACCTGGCTATCTGCTTCCAAAGTGTAGAGCACAGTTCTGCTCTCACACACATGGGATCACCATGAGTTGGGATCTACTTGATGACAATTAACAGTAACACCAGATTTGCTATAATAATCTGCGTCACTGTCATGTTGTTGTCATAAAGTGCCATCGAGTTGGTTCCAACCCCATGTACAACAGATCAAAATACTGCCTGGTCCTGTACCATCCTCACAGTTGTTAACTATATTTGAGCATGTTGTTGCAGCCACTGGGTGAATCCATTGTGTCATTATGGTAATGATAGATTTCTCAGCCGGAACTTCGCATAAAGCCCTCGTGAACATTGACATGTGGGGCTGTCTAGAATTTACATCCATGTTGAGATTGGTTTTAGGACAGAGGTAATAATTGGTTAAAGAGCATTCACTTCACTTTCCGAAAAGTAATACTTTCCTTGATGTGATCAAGAAAGTGGAGCAAGAGTAGTATTCAGCATTTCTTAATTGCCAAAAAACAAATATTTCTGAATTCTCCTTGACTCTAGCTTCATAGAGTTCAGGAGCCAAGCCAAATGCACTGCTTCAATCCAGAATTTAGCACAGTGCCTCACACATAGAAAATACTTAACAGTTGTTGAATGAATGATAAATGACAGTAATTCGTTAATATTTCTACATTGTCTTTGAAATAGAGTTGTTTCCTCTTTCTGGGACTGTCTTACATAAGACCAGAGTGTGAATGATTCATCACTTGAAAGTGTCTTAATAGAGCCTATAGATGTTTCGTCAGTATTTTAATAGTAACATTATCAATGCAGGGATAATTTGTACTTGGAAATATTCATTTTGATTTCTTCAGTCATTCAAATTCTGTTTGAACTGTTTGGGAACTATGCTCTTTAGAGGTTGTTATTCATTATGCAGTGCTATGATTACTGATAGTGCTTCTGGACCTGTATGTGTTTTCTGACAACCTATGAGTAAGTCATTTAATTGGGCCCCAGTAGATTAACACTTCAGTATGACCCATTTGTCTACCAGCAGGTAATAGAACCAAACTAGAACCATCCATTGCTATTTGATTTGTCTTAGTTGCTAGGAAGAGCTAGACTTTATCACTGCTCTCTGCTTTTGGAAGAGGTCATTTGATACTCTTTGATAGAACCAGAGACTTATTCTTGCCACACTAAATTGTGTGTTTTAAAAAATCATAGCTAAAGGGCATTCATGGTTAGCATGAAAGTCATCATTTTATAATCTTCAGAAAACAGGCAAATCAAAATTGTGTGACAAAGCGTTGTGAAAGATTAAAAAAAAGATAAAAGAACTGTTTTATATTAAAGCAGATTAGAGAGACATGGTAATGAAATGCAATACAAGGGAGCTTCAAAAATTCATGGAAAAATTCCATTATCTTTTTATTCCTTTTTTCCATGAACTTTTTGAAGTCCCATTGTACATGATCTCTGCTTTCCTGAACTGGGAATAAAAAAAACCCACAATTATGAAGGATATTATTGAGACAATGGGGATATAGATTATGTATTAGTTAATATTGGGGACATGGAGGATCCATAGGATAAACACAGGACTGTGGACGACAAAATCTGCCGTTTGAGCCCACCAGCCACTATGCGGAGAAAGATGAGACTTTTTGCTCCCGCAGAGACTTAAAGCCTCGGAAAGTCTATACAGGGTCGCTATGAGTCAAACCGACTCAAAACAGCACCCAAAACCAACAACAATGATTTGTTAATATTGGTAACCATTTTAAAAAGCCCACATGAAAAAAGTCCTGCAAGAAAATCCCATGTAATACTTAGGGTTAGAATTAGAGTCAGCATTACCAATTGTGTGCCTTTCTCTTGTGTGCATTTATCACAGTGGGAGTGGTTTCTACGTAGACTTTTTTCCTAAAACCATTCATATCAACACATCGACGCTCTTTGTCTTGAACATGCTCATGATAGTGTGATGAAGTATGGGACGTGTTCTTCTTCTTAGAGGACACTTGCTGAAATAATTAGGTGGGGAAGAGTCATGGTGTTTGCTAATTTCAACTGACTCAGAAAACAAAATCAGGGAGAGACAAAGCTAATTTGGCAAAATGTTCACAAATGAATGCAGCTAGACAAAGAGTATGCAGGAGTTTACTGTACTGTTTTAAAACTTTTATATGTTGTTGTTAAGTGCCTTCGAGTTGGTTCCAACTCATAAAGACCCTGTATAGGGTTTCCAAGTAGTGCCTAGTGATATTGAACTGCCGACCTTGTGGTTAGCAGCCTAACACTTAACCCACTGCTCCCAGTAGTTCTCCATGGCTTCTGGGTGAGATGCCTACTTTTAAAATTCCAATATTGAAAGGTATTTTTGTTTTACAGCTCTGCCTCTTTCTCTTGTAAGCATGCTTGTCACCCAAGGACTAGTCCACAAAGGTAAGATTCAATATTTGTTGAGTATGTTAATTTAAGATAGTCTGGCCACTTTTTGGTGCTGAGCATTTATTATTTGATGAAGGATTTATTTATTTCTGCCTATTTTCAACCTAAATGTCTATCATAGGCAAAATAACATTTTCCCAAAATGCACTAATCCTT
>NW_006408727.1:841833-848667 GCF_000296735.1 Chrysochloris asiatica
CCAAAGTATGAGAGACAAAGCTTAGCCATCTTGGCCTCCAAGGAGCACTCTGGCTGCACTTCTTCCAAAACAGATCTATTGGTTCTTTTGGCAGTCTATGGCACTTTCCGTATTCTCCTCCAACACCATAACTTAAAGGCATCAATTCTTCTACGATCCTCCTTATTCACTGTCCAGCTTTTGCATCCATAAGGCAGTATAAAAACTGGGCTCAAACCAAGACGTCATCACCACCCCTCTCCTTAAAATTAATTCAACATCGAGTTCAGAGATTCAATATGTATGTGTGCGAGCGTATACATATTGAATCTCTGAACTCTATGTTGAATTAATTTTAAGGAGAGGGGTGGTGATGACTTCTTGGTTTGAGCCCAGTTTTTTGCACTGCCTTAATGTCTTATAAAACAGTCTTGAATTATCTTTGATACTCTCTATTTTACACATTAACGCTAATATGGACTACTTGCCTAGAATGGCTGTTTCGGCCAAGAGTTAAACCCATGACTTTTTAAAAGATCATTTCATTAGATTAAGAGTCTGTGTACACGTTAAACTTTTTTGTCTTAAATTTAATACTTCTTTGTAAATTTCAATAAGTTATTCAATATAATAACAATGCATTTGTGTATTCATCCTTAGGTTATTTAGCATCAAATCCAAGATTTGGATCATTACCTAAAGTTGCACGTAAGTTATAGACGTGAAATAAAAAAATAGATTTATATTGGGAAAGAGATGTTTATAGTAAATGGAGATGTGAATGTCCAAAGCTAACTGAGTTGCCTGTATTGACTCAAAAAAGTCAGTCTCCACTTTTTTGCTACTTTGCATTTTTCACTTTGTTCAACATTTTGTGATACAAAACTTACCAGTAGGAACTTGGCCTTGAACATTTCTCTCTAAAGCATGGACTGTGAGGAACTAGAAATCCTGGTGTGGTGCTGTACAGTTAGTGCAATCGGCAGTTCAAACCCACTAGCAGTTCCTCAGAAACCTTATACAGAATCACTATGAATTGTAACTGACTCAACAGCACTTGACAACAGGAGGAACTAGCTGAATAGACTAATACAACTAAATGTCAACAGCAGAGCCTCTTAATGATGAATCCATTAGTGATTTTAATTTTCTTCTTTCTCTCATCTTTAGAGAGATGCTTTTTAGTAGACATATCAACAACTTTCTATTAATTGTGACATACACAATTCTCACAATTTATGTGTATATATATATACTTCTGAGTCATTTTGTCATTTATTTCTCATGACGTCCCTGTGTAGTGTTTCTGAGGTTATAAATCTTTACAGGAGCAGAAAGTCTCATCTTTCTCCCATAGAGCGGCTAATGGATATATATTTGTTGTTGTTAAGTGCTATTGAGTCAGTTTCCGATCCATAGCAACTTGCGTGGGGTTTCCAAAGAGCAGCTGGTGGGTTGAACCGCTGACTTACAGTTAACAGTCTAGAGCTTATCCTACAGCCCGATACCAGTACTTCATATATATAAAAATTTTCTTCCAACTGGTAGAATAGTCCTTTTATGTACAGAAAGAATGTACTCTAGTTTACACTCCAAAACCTTATTTCTAGTGGGAGCCTCAGGGTAGAGATTTCTTGACTTCTAACTGGAAGATCAACAGTTCAAACCCTCTGGTCAATCCTTAGAAACCCATAGAGGGTCACTGTGAGTTGGAAGTGACTCAATGGCACTTAGCAATAACAACAATACTTTAAGAGGAGTTTCTGGGTAGTATAAAATGTTAACACACTCAGCTGCTAACCAAGAAGCTGGAGAAGCAAGTCCACCCTGAGACTCCTTGAAAGAAAAGTCTGAAGGCCTAGTTCCAAAACACCGGCCGTTGAATACCCTGTGGAGTGCAGTGTTGTTCTGACATACATGGGACCATCATGAGTGGGAATCAACTTGACAACAAGTGAAGTGGTACTCCATGGGGGGAGGTCCCCTTTCCCTGTGACCTCAGTTCCCTCCTCCAAGTCCATATGGTAGATTACAGGACCTTTCTAACCGTGTTTAGGAGGCTGCCCATAGTCACAACCCAGACCCTCCTCCCCTTTCCTTGTAGCCTTGGCCATTTGATTGCCAACTGGCCACCCTCAGACTGCTTGCTTCTGAGGCAGAAACTTGGCTTGCTCTATCCTATCCCCAGTTCAGATATGAGGAGTTCAGAAAGTACCCCCTTGCCCATCCAGCTTTTTGATCGAGTTTTTAAAATTGCTTTATTCTAATACTTTAAAATAAAAGTTGTTGTTAAGTGCCATCAAGTTCGTTTCGACTCATGCTGACCCTGTATAGGAACACTGGTGACTTTGAACCACTGACCTTGCAGTTAGCAACCCAGTGCTTATCCCACAGTGCCACACCAGTACTTTTAATAAAGAAAATTCTAAAAGAAGATTAATAGAGACAATTCTGAATCTTCCTATGACCCATTTTTCCTAATCTGTTGTTGCAGTTGCTGGTATCTTGGGATTTGGCCTTGGAAAGGCTTCGTATATAGGAGTATGCCAGAGTAAATTCCATTCCTTTGAAGATCAGCTTCGTGGGGCTGGTTTTGGTCCAGAGCATAACAGGTTTGTAGCATTTTTTCAATAGAAGGATTGCTGATGAGGATAATTATAAGAAATTAAATGCAAGATCATCTACTGCTTGTATTAAAGTTTTAAAAACCATCATGCTAAAGAAAACTCTTTTTTTAAGAAACTTTTTATTGTGAATTGAATGAAAGTTTACAGAGAAGTTCATCAGTTTTACATCCAACAAACCATGCACTTTGTTTCAGATCAATGACTGCAATCCCCTCCACGGAACAACAGTTCTCCCACTTCCTCCCTGTGCTTCTCATTTCCATTCCACCTCCTTCCCACTCCTTCTCAGCTTTGCCCTTAGGTAAATAAATGTTGCCCGTTTGATCTTGAATGGTTGACCATTCCATGGTGAGCATACCTTATTAGTATTGTCCCCCTATCTACTGTTGTTGTTAAGTGCCATCAAGTCGATTCCAACTCATAGTGACCCTATATAGGGTTTCCGAGTAACAGCTGGTGGATTTGAACAGAGACCACTGACTTTGTGGTCCAGTGTCTATCTACTGCTTGACCGAAAATTGGGCCACCAGGGTGAATTCCTTTCCAGATCTGAAGGGTAACCAAGGGCCATAATCTCAGCTTCCTTTGTCTCTTTCTAGCCAGTAAACCTTGTCTCTTTTTTTTTTTTTTAATATATAATTTTGATTTTTGTTCCACATTTTTTCCTACTCTATCCAGAACCTTCTAATATGATCCCTTTCAGAGATTTGATTAGTGGTAACCAGACACCATCTAGTTCTGGTCTCAGAGTCCTGGTGACTTATGTTCACATGTTCCATTAGGCCATTGGACTAGTTGATTCCAAGCATTTTCAATTCTCATCACTCTTCTTTCTTCCACACATGGAGAGACCAATAACTGCACCTTAGATGGCTGTCCATGAGCTCTTAAGATCCCAGTCACTACTCACCAAAGAAGGATGTGGTCTTTGTGGACTATGTTATACCAGTTGACCTTGGTGTTCCCTGAGACTATGATCCTGAGCCCGCACGCCCAGCAGCTTAAACCTTAAGACATTTGTTAATATCTAAGAAGTTTTCCTTATTTTGCCCTTGTATGCTTTACCTCATTTGTAGGTGTGTTTGCAGCAAAGGAAAATAGTCATATACAAATATCCTTAAAGAAAACTCTTTAACACTCAAATTTTGAGTTGTTACCAACTAATTTCAATTATTTAATATTCATCTTAATTATCTAAACATTTCATTTGTGCAACAATTACTTAATGAGTATCCACTATATTCAAGGCATTTTGAAAGTCTCTAAACAATGTGCGGCGCTGTAGGTTATTGCACTTTACTGCAAAGTTAGTTTGAACCGCAAAGCTTGCTCACTATTCAGGGTCACTATGGGTTGGAACTGACTGGGTGGCCTTTAGCAACAACAACAAACAATATGTTAATGACAGCCACGACTTCTACCACCATGGAATACCTGACATTAGTATATCAATGTGTATTGTAAGTCTCTGTGGTAGATAGATATCAGCACTTTGGAGCTAGCAACATGACCTCTGCCTGTGCTGAAAACCAGCTGATCTTCTTACTAAGTTGTGTGACCTTGGACACCTTTCTTAAACTCTCTTATCTCCAGTTTTCTTGTCTGTATTAATTGGTGATCAGAATTGTTTCCGTGAGATGTTGTAAAGACTGAAAATTATTATTCATGACACTTACTAAGTGCTCAGTTAACATGAGTTATTTCTATTATAATACAGTTGTTGTTGTTGTTGTTAAGTGCTGTCATGTTGGTTCCGATCCATAGTGACCCTGGATAGGGTTTCTGAGGAGCAACTGATGAGTTTGAACCTCCGATCTCGTGGTTCAAACCAACTTTGCAGTCCAGCGCATTAACCCACAGCGCCACACCAGGAAAAAGTTCACTTTATTTTTACAACCAAAAGAATTTCAAAGAGGAATTTCATGTTTATTGAAAAAAGGTAAAGAGTGAAACTAGCATTCAGTGTTTGTTTTGCAGCTAGCTGTTAAGGAGGCAGCCTGCTCCCTGAGCAGTAACAGTGATGTCATTGCCAAGCTCCTTTCCTTCAGCATCTCTGCATGTGGTCACCATAGCTTCCAACTGTGTCTGGGAACACTAGATGCTAGTGTTATTTTAGGGTTCGTATGCTATTTGGTATGATTTGGTAGGCTGGCTTTTGGGCCTGGAAATGCTTAGCAATTTTTCCCCATATAAATGAATGGTCATTGCTTCTTCACGTTACTAGTTTCAAGCTACAAAAGGTTCATAGGACTGTCTTCCTTTGGGATAGTGGGGGGGTGGGGGGGTGGGGGGGATGGACAGGATGGTACTGTATTATAGTCTATAATGGGCCCTGGTGGCACAACAATTAAATGCTTGATTGCTAATAAAAATGTTGGTGGTTCAAGCCCATCCAGCAACTCCATTGGAAAATGACCTGCTGATCTGCTCCTGTAAAGATTATAGTCTAGAAAACCCTTATGGGGCGGCATAATGTAAAGTGCTGATGTAAAGTGCTATCAAGTCGGTTGCAGTCCAGTGCATTCTCCTGCAGTGCCACACCACGACTCCCAGTCATATTGTCACATGGGATCACTACGAGTCAGCGTAGACTCAACAGCATCCAACAATAGCAACACAATATGGTGAAAAGCATATCGGATACACAAGTTCTTTTACTCATTGTGTGATTTTAGAAAGCTATGTTCCTGGGCCTATAGAAATGGATAGAACAGTAAACATTGTTTCTTCCTAATGAGACACTTCTGATGGGTATTTAACTGTGACCCAGAGAGTTGCAGAGACTTTCTGAAGATCATGTATTTAGTAGGAGGTAGAAGACACTCTGTTGCTGTTCAGTAGCTTCTGACTCAGAGAGACCCTATAGGGCAGGGCTCAACTTCCCCATAGTGTTTCCAAGGTTGGACTCTTTATAGAAGCAGATGGCCACATCTTTCTCCCATGGTGTGGCTGATGGATTCAAAGCACTGACATTTCTGTTTGCAGCTGAGTGCTTAAGCACTGCATCTTAGGGAATAGGACTATTTCAGCCTGTTTGTTCTCAAAGACCAAACTCCTTCTATTACACCACCAAGGTTACCAGAAAGCCACTCATTCCATCTTGTTGTTGGTAAGTGCTGTTGATGCCGACCCATAGTGACCCTGTAGAGAGTTTCCAAGGAGCAGGAGCGGCTGGTAAGCTTGAACCACCGACCTTGCAGTTCAAACGACTTTGCAGTCTGATGCATTAGCCCACAGCGCCACACCAGGACTCCATACTTAAATAGAATACCATTTTTGTAATGTTCTGTCTGGGACACAGCTTACTAAGGAATAACTGGCCACATGATTCTCATCTATGTGGAAATTAACAACGCAAGCAAAGGAGAGAATTTTGCTGCTTCCTCTTCTAGTTTAATTACATGAGTTTATTTTGCAATTAACCAACTTGGTATTCTAGAAAAATGATGACGAGACTGAAATTTATAGTCTTCTGACAAATTTTCATTGTTTTCATCTTCATGTATAAAGGGAATGTTTCAAGTAAGTGGTCTCCAAAATAAGTCTTCTTGGCGGAGATGATTTTGCTTCGTTCACTTGAATCTTCAAAGACTTGAGGAGTTATATGAAGGATAAAGAAAGGGATTCCAGGTTAGGAATAGTATGGACATAGGAGGAAAGTTTACTTATTGAGGGAGCCACAAATAGACCCTGTGACTGGCACACAGAGAGAGCTGTTGGGAAGTGGCAGAGGACAAAAAGGCTAGGCAGGCAGAGGTCAGCTGCTGAAAGAATTTATACCATATACTATATGTGGTATTGTGAGTTAATGTGCTAAAAATAAACAGCAAAGTCAGTTTGAACTGCAAGGCTGGTTGAAAACCCTATCCAGGGTTGCTATGAGTCAGAATCAACTCAATGGCACTTAACAATACCAACAGCAACCATGCTCAGGTGTATCTGACCCAAGCAATGGTATTTTCAGTCACCTCTGGTGGAGGGTCAGAGTAAAAGAGAAGGACCCCCAGCGAGATGGATTGGCAAAGAGCAGCATCAATGGGCTCAAGCATGGCAACAATAGTAAGGTTGGCCCAGGATCGGGCAGTGTTTCATTCTGCTGTGCATAAATAAGGTCGCTATGAGTCAGTACCGACTCGATGGCACCTAAAAACAACAACAACATATATGCATGTGAAAGTTGGACAATGAATAAGGAAGACTGTAGAAGAACTAATGTATTTGAATTATG
>NW_006408727.1:848781-849565 GCF_000296735.1 Chrysochloris asiatica
CAGATAATCATATAGCACCTGACCCTGGATAAGCCTATTTTATTGAATACTATTAGATTGTGAAGAGTTCTGATGTGGCACTGTAGCACTGAACTGCAAGGATGATTTGAACCTCCAGGTTGGTGGTTTAAACTCCCTAGCCACTCCTTGGAAAACTTCAAGCTCACCAGTCACTCCTTGGAAACCCTATATAGGGTTGCTATGGGTTGGAATCAACTCGATGGCACTTAAAAACAATGAGTCAGAACCAACTCAACAGCACTTACCAACAACAACAACAACTGATTGCCTGTACTTTAAAAGAAACACTGTACACAGTTAACATTAAGGAAGCTCTTGTGGTCCTGTTTGGGATCTCAAAAACTACCTGCCTCATGTATTTAGGAAAATCCCACATGAATCGATAATGTTCTCACTCAGAAAAAATATTTCATTTTTATAACTATAAGATAGTCTTCTTGTAGGGATATATTCATCAGTCAGTAACAAGCCTTTATCAGATTATTTTTGGTGCAAAAAAAAATTTGGCAAGGATACCCATGGGAATTATGTCTTATAATATTAAGCTGCTCAACATGTACCAGCTCTTACATCTGTGTGAATGTTTTTCCCAAGATTGTGTCTTAGATTACTTTGACTGCTATTACAAAGTGTCTCAAATTGAGTAGCTTTAAAAAGCACAGATTTATTATCTAAAGAGTCTGGAGGTCAGAGTTGAAATGGGATTTCACTGGGCTGGAATCAGTGTGTAGTAGGACTACATTCCTTTCTGGAAGCTCTAGTT
>NW_006408727.1:857565-859631 GCF_000296735.1 Chrysochloris asiatica
ATATGCATGTGAAAGTTGGACAATGAATAAGGAAGACTGTAGAAGAACTAATGTATTTGAATTATGATGTTGACGAAGAACACTAAAAGTACCATGGACTGTTAGAAGAACAGATAAATCTGTGTTAAAAGTACAGACAGGATGATCCTTAGAGGCTAGATGGCAAAATGTCATTTCTCATAATTTGGACATATCAGAAGGGACCAGTCTCTGGAGAAGGACATCATGCTTGGTAAAGTGAAGGGTCAGCAAAAAATAGGAAGACCCCCCAAGGAGATGGATTAACACAATTTCAGCAGCATTGAGTGGGATCAAGCATAAGAGTCATTGTGAGGATGGTGTAGGACTGAGCACTGTTTGGTTCTATTGTGCATAGGGTTGCTAACTCAACAGCACCTAACAATAACAAACAACAAACCATGCTAAGCCACTACTTGTCTGTCAGTTTTTCATACTGTGGTGGCTTGTGAGTTGCTGTGATTCTGGAAGCTATGCCACCAGTATTTTAAATACCAGCAGGATCACCCATGGTGGACAGATTTCTACAGATCTTACAGACTAAGACAGACTAGGAAGAAGGAGAGGTGAAACACCTCTGAATAGTTAACTACTGAAAACCTAATGAATAGGAGAATTTGGTCTGATACAATGCTGGAAAATGAGCCCCTCCAGTTAGAAAGTACTCAATATATAACTGGAGAAGAGCTACCTCCTCAAAGTATAGTTGATCTTAATGATATTGATGAAGCAAAGCTTTTAGAAACTTCATTTGCTGAGGGGCACAAATCACAGTGAGAAGAAACAGCTGCAAAAATCCATTAACAGGCTCTCTGCTCAGCCCCGTTCGCCAGGCAGCCGCAGCTTCTGTTGCAGTCCCAGCAGCATCCCTGTGACAGGATGGTGAAGGTTGGAGTCAATGGATTTGGCCGTATTGGGCGCCTGGTCACCAGGGCTGCTGTTACCTCTGGCAAAGTGGAGGTTATTGCCATTAATGACCCCTTCATTGACCTCAACTACATGGTCTGCATGTTCCAGTATGATTCCACCCATGGCAAGTTCAATGGCACTGTCAAGGCTGAGAGAGGGAAGCTTATCATCAGTGGGAAGCCCATCTCTATCATCCAGAAGTGAGATCACGCCAACATCAAGTGGGGTGATGCTGGTGCTGAATATGTTGTAGAGTCCACTGGTGTCTTCACAACCTTGGAAAAGGCTGGGGCTCATTTGAAGGGTGGTGACAAAAGGGTAATCATCTCTGCCCCTTCTGCTGATTCCCAATGTTCATGATGGGCATGAACCTTGAGAAGTATGACAACTCCCTCAAGATTGTCAGCAATGCCTCCTGCACCACCAACTGTTTGGCCCCCCAGGCCAAGGTCATCCATGACAACTTTGGCATCGTGGAGGGACTCATGACCACAGTCTGTACCATCACTGCCACCCAGAAGACTGTGGATGGCCCCTCTGGGAAACTGTGGTATGATGAACATGGGGCTGCCCCAGAACATCATCCCTGCTGCCAAGGTTGTGGGCAAGGTCATCCCTGAACTGAATGGGAAAACTCACTGGTATGGCCTTCCGTGTCCCCACTCCCAACGTGTCTGTCGTGGATCTGACCTGCCACCTGGAGAAAGCTGCCAAATACAATGACCTCAAGAAGGTGGTGAAGCCCAGGAAACATCAAGGCAAGTGGTCGGGTCCCCTCAGTGCAAACCCCCTTCCAAGACTAAGACTCAATGGGAATACACACTGTGATTGGTGACCACGCTCGACACCAATAAGGGGAAGTGAGGGGAAAACAGCAATGAAGCTGCAAGCTAAGCCCTACAATGTTCAATAGACTTCTGTGAACCCAGGTGAAGACCTGGTTGGCCAGAAGTGTGGCAAGTCCTGGGGACTCTTGGTCGCAGAGTCAGTGACATAGCCACAGAGGACTAGAGTGGAGAGTGAAGCATCCAGCTGATAAGAAGAGAAGGCATATGCATAAGAACACCCACACTTGCAGATAATACCCACTTGTCCTGGCTTCAATGACTGGATGATCAGAGCTCAACCAGAAGTAAGAA
>NW_006408727.1:860875-867580 GCF_000296735.1 Chrysochloris asiatica
AATGTACGAAGTATAAATCTAGGAAGTTGGAAGTCATCAAAAATTAAATGGAATGCATAAATATCAATATCCTAGGCATTAGTGAGTTGTAATGGACTGGTATTGGCTATTTTGAATCAAACAACCATAGGATTTACTATTCTGGGAATGACATATTGAAGAGGAATAACATGACAGTCATCTTTCAAAAGAACATTTCATGATCTGTTGTTAAATACAATGCTGTCTGTGATAGGATAGTACCATACGCCTACAAGGAAGGTCAGTTAATATCACTAATAACTATTCAGATTTATGCACCCACCACTAATACTAAAGGTGATGAAATTTGAAGAATTCTACCAATTTCTTCATCCTGAAATGTATCAAAGATGCACTGAGAATTACTGGCAATTGGAATGCAAAATGTGAAGGAACAAGAGGGTACTGAATGGTTTAAAATCAGGAAGGATGTCCAGCAGGGCTGTATTATTTCACCATGCTTACTCAATCCTGGTGTGGTACTTTGGGTTAAAGCACTGGGCCGCAAGGTCACTTTGCACCGTAAGGTCGGTGGTTCAAACTTACCAGTCTCTCTTTGGAAACCCTATACAGGGTCTCTATGAGTTGAAACCAACTTGACAGCACTTAACAACAATAACAACATTCAATCTGTATGCTGAGCTAATTATCTGAGAAACTGGATTTTATGAAGAAGAACATGGCATCAGAATTGGAGGGAGACTCATTAACAACATGCGTTATGTGGATGATACAACCTTACCTGCAGGAGTGAAAGAAGACTTGAAATACTCACTGATAAAGATCAAGTCTACATACAGTAGCCGCTGTATGGATTGTACCTCAACATAAACTCATAAATTCTTAGAACTGAACCAATAAATAACATCATGATAAATGGAGAAAACATTGAAGTTGTCAAAGACTTCATTTTGTTTGGATCAGCAATCAATGCTCATGGAAGCAGCAGTCAAGAATCAGATGGTGCATTGCATTAGGCAAATCTGCTGCACACGACCTCTTTAAAGTGTTCAAAGATGTCAGTTTGAGGGCTAAGGTGCGCCTGAACCAACCCGTTATTTCCATCGCATATGAAAATTGGACAGTGAGTAAGGAAGATGATAGAAGAATTGATGCATTTGGTTTCTGGTGCTGGAGAAGAATATTAAAAGTACCATGGACTGCCAGAAGAACAAACAAATCTGTGCTGGAAGTACAGCCACAATGCTCCTTAGAAGCCAGGATGTTGAAACTTCATCATTCATACTTTAGACATGTTGTCAGGAGGGACCAGTGACTGGAGAAGGACATCATGCTTGGTAAAGTGGAGGGTCAGCAAAAAAATAAAGACCCCCCCAAGGAGATGGATTGGCACAGTAGCCAAAACAATGGTGTCTTACATAACCATTGTAAGGAGGTCCCAGGACCCGGCAGTGTTTCGTACATAGGGTTGCTATGAGTTAAAACTGATGGCACCTACCAATAACAATGCTAAGACTTTTTACTTTGCCCCAAAGCGATGGGGTGAAGTAAATGTTATAGGAAGGAAAGGGGAGTTCATTGCTCTCTTTAGCAGCTTCTGGTCCTGCTACTGTCTCAGTCATCTTTCTCACCCAAGTCAGACTATCATTCTACAGTATAGTTTTCATTCCATCACTGTTCTGCTTAGTTAAAAACCTTTGCTTGCAAACTCTTCATTGTTGTTGTTGTTGTTAGGTGCCATCGAGTCGGTACCGACCCATAGCGACCTTATGCACAGCAGAACGAAACACTGCCCAATCCTGGGACAACCTCACTACTGTTGCCACGCTCAAGTCCATTGACGCTGCCACTTGACCAATCATTGTTGTTGTTGTTGTTAAGTGCCGTCGAGTCGGTTCCGACCCATAGCGACCCTGTACAGGGTTTCCGAGGGTGTAAATCCTTACGGGAGTAGAAAGCCTCATCATTGTAGTAGATGCTTATTATTTGTTTGTTTTAAATTTAATTTCTAAAATTCTAAAACTTTAATACCAAGAAAGACCTTGAGGACATTTATTCCATTTGTGTTAATAATATCCCATGACAAAGCCAGCATTTTCCTCAGTACCACAACAGATCCTGAAGAAATTACTATGAAGTTGAAAGAATGCACCATTAATTCTGCAAATGTCATTAAAGTGTTTGGATTTATTTGTTTTTAATGCATGGGTGGGTGCATATTAATTCACATGTTGCTCTTGTTAGTTTTTGGTGAGTTGATTCCAAGTTGTTGTGACCCTGTGAGTGCAGAGTAAAGTTGCTCACTAGGGGTTTTCAAGGCTGTGACTTTTCTAAAGCAGATTTCAACGTCTGTCTTCTGAGATGCTTCTGTCCTCTCATTTCATAGGTGAGCGCTTAACCATTAGTACCACCCAGGGATATAGTTAAAGCCCATAGGCATATAGTTAAAGCCTAGGTAAATACATTATGTATTTTATGGCTTTTTGTGCTATTCAAAGAAATTATTAAAATTCTAAAAGGATGAAAATGTTCAGCCCCTCTAGAATAAACCAGATCACAATTACAGCCATCTGCTTCAATAAAGATCATTGTAAGCTTGTTTTTTTTTGAAGATCCGGGGGCTTAAAACTTAGAAACAGCTCCTGCTAGCCTTGTAAAAGTTAGGCTAGTGAACATCAGCATAGAAAATATCTCTAAATAATATTGTGCTAAGATGAGAGCTTCTAGTGTCCACCTATGAACCATGACCTGTTTTTGCTTCTGTTCTAGGCACTGTCTGCTCACCTGTGAAGAATGCAAAATAAGGCATGGATTAAGTGAGCCGGGGAGTTCACAGCATTCGACTTCCTAAACTTTGAAGTTTTTCAATGGCTTTTGAAGTTTCTCAAACCTCTGAATTCTTACACATTCAAATTTTCACTTGTACTTTAAAATAACAGACTTATAGCGGCCCAGACACTTTATGGTTCTTTGTTGTTGAAATGCTTTCTGGTGGAATCTCAGAGCTTCCAGCAGAGCATTACATGCTTTTCTATTCTTTATGAACATGTTGGGAGCCCTTAGACACCAAAAAGAAGTTATCCTAATACACCTGCTTGCTTACACATAAGTAAAAGAATTTAGAATCTTCTCTGATTAGCTACATCCTTTTTTTATTGTGCTTTTGGTGGAAGTTTACCTAGTAAATTGGTTTTGTGTTCAATAGTTTACACACAAATTGTTCCAAGACATTGGTTGAGAGTCCCACAATGCATCAGCACTCTCCCCTCTCTGGGCTTCCTGTTGTCATTCACCCAGTTCTCCTGGCAACACCTACCCTCTCACCTTCAAGGCAGGTGTTTCTCTCTGTTAAATTACAGTTGATTGTTCTAAGGAACACATTCCTTCCAGGTGTTGTTTATTTTGTAGGCTAGCCTATCGTTTGGCTGAAAGTCCCTAAGAGTGGCTCCAGTTCCACGTTAGAAGGTTGTGTTAGGGTAATAGTCTTGGGAGCTTCACCAGTCTCTATCAAACAGGACGTCTGATAGAGAATTAAAATTTTGTTTGACATATTTTGCCCATTCTAACTGGAACTTTCTGTTATGTTCCTGGTCAGAGCAGTCAGTAGTGGTAGTTCTAGTGCTCTGGTCTCAGGTTAGATAAAGGAGGTTGTGGTTCATGTGGGCCATTAGTGTTTTGGAATTATTGCTTCCTTGTCTTTGGTTTTCTTCATTCTCCTTTGCTCCAAACCAATTGCCACATCTAAGACAGCCCCTCGCAAGCCTTTAAGACCTCAGATACTGCTCAGCAAACTAGGCTGTAGAACATTATCTTTATACACAATAATATGCCAATTGACCTAGTTGTCTCCCAAGACTATGTACCGTAGCCTTTCAGCTCTGTAGCTCAGTCCCAGAAGGTACTTGATTATATCTAAGAAGTTTCTGTAACTGTGTCCCCTGGGTGCTCAATTACATAGAGAGATGCACAGGCATGCCAGGCTTTCCTGCTCTTCTCAGATACGGCAGTCTTGACGAATGAAAGGTTTATGGCTCTCCTGCACCAAGCAAGTGTACTGGCACCATTTTTCCAACAGCATGTGCTCCATTCATGTCTCTGTGTCACATTTGTGTAATTCTCACAATATTTCAAACTCTTTCATACAGCTATCATATTCTGAAATAGACTGCTACTATTAATAGATACAGTATAATATAAACATAACTTTTATATGCACTGGGAAACTAATAAAATCATTTGATTTGCTTTATGGTGATTGTGGTGAAAGATGCCTGTACATGTCGCACTTACAGATGTGTAGTTAGAAATCTCCACAGCCTTGCCTGTATGTGCACACCAGTCCACTCCTGGAGGACCTCCCACCTCTGGTCAGCAAACAGCTCCTTTGTATCGATTCACAAATTATTGTTATTGCTGCTTTTACAGGATTGTATCAACTCTAAAATTTACTGTCATGGTCCTTTTTTCTTGCATCCCTCACCGTGTCTTCCTTTGCCTTTGTCCCGTTGTGCTGAGCCAAATTTGCATTGTCTCTCCCTTCACCTGAATTAGCTCATGTCTATTTAATTAGTGGAGTCCTAGTGTGGCACTGTGGGTTAATGCACCAGACTGCAAAGCCATTTGAACTGCAAGGTGGGCGGTTCAAGCTCACCAGGTACTCCTCGGAAACCCTATACAGGGTCGCTATGGGTCAGAATCAACTCGATGGCACTTAACAACAACAACAATTTAATTAGTGGTTCTCTGTCTCTCCACCTCCCAACCCTAGCAACCATCAAAATATGTTTCTTTCTGTGTGTAAATGTATTCCTGACTTTCATCCATATTGTGAGATGTTTTGCACATGCATCATTATTCTCTATTGTTCTGTTATATTCCATTGTGTTTCAAGGGGGTTCCAAAAAATTCATGGAAATACGGATTAAAAGATAACATTTTTCCATAAACCTTTTGAAGCCCCTCTTACATACTCATTGATGAACACTTTGGTTGTTTCCATCTTTTTGCTATTGTGAACATGGGTGTGCAGATGTCTATTACGCTAGGATGTATACTAGGAATGATATTTCTGAATCATATGTTTTGGTTTCTAGCTTTTAAAGGAAATACCATGTTGTTTTCCATAGTGGTTGTACCACCATTCATTCTTTTATTCTGCATTTTTCACCTTTTAAGTTATCTGATGGAGGATAGTTAGAAAGCAATGGCCCAAACAAAACTAGCGTGTATGCAAAAAGAAATACAGAGCAAGAAAGAATGTGTCTAATAGATATAGGGAGTGCTTTCTAAAATACATGGAGTTGCAGACCAGTCTGGAACAGCTAGAGCAACAGAAGATATCTCTTCAAAGAAAGATAAGCAGGAAATAATTTTTTTTAAATGGCAGTATGGTTACCTACTACAGGAATAAGCAAGTTGTTCGCCAACAAGGCAAGCAATCAAGTCCCTACAGGACAAACCCCCCTCCAAGACTGAAACTCAAAGGGAACACATGAGCAGGCATGTAAGCTTAATGGTGACCACATTGGTCTATTGGTGAGTGAAAAAAGGAAAAGGCAGCAATGAAGAAATGGTCTGAGTTCAACCACAGTCCTCAGACTCCTGTTGTCCTGGAGATGAGAGAGACAAGAGGAAGAGCTGGTTGGTCCAAAGTGTGGTGAGACCTGGGGACTACTATGCCCATGGACAAGGACACAGAGGGCTAGAGCTGAGAGTGAAACCTCCTGCTGGTATAAAGTGAGGAGAGATGCACAAGAACACCCAAACTTGCAGATAGTATCCATTTAAGCTAGCCTTGATGCCTTGATAATCAGAACTCTACTAGAAGAAGATGAAAAAACAATTTTTGACAAAGGAAATAAGTGTAAATTGCTACAGTTTGGTGAACTTGACCTATACTTATGGATGTAGTAGCTCAAAATACCAACTGAGAGGGAAGGAGTGTTCACATCAAGGATCAATTCTATCCCTTCTGTATGTAGGATAGATAGGAACAGGCAAGTTAGACATTGGCTATCTAAAATGAGGGGGCTATACAGGAGTCATCAAATAAGCATTCAGGTCCCCTCAGGGCAAACCCCCTTCCAAGAATGAGACTCAAGGGGAATATACAAGCGGGCATGTGGTCTTGCTGGTGACTACATTGGTCACTGATAAGGGGAAGTGGGGGAAAAACAGCAATGAAATTATCAGCTAATTCTGACCACATTCAACAGACTCCTGTCAACCCAAATTGAGACATGGTTGGCCAGCAGTATGGCAAGACATGGAGACTCCTGTGACCAGAGACAGGGACATGGCCACAGAGGACTAGAGCAGAGAGTAAAGCATCCAGATGATATGAAGTGAGGGGAGATGCACAAGAACACCCATACTTGCAGATAGTACCCTCTTGACCTGGCTTCAATGGCTGGATGATCAGAACTCAACTAGAAGAAGAAAGAAGAGGAAAAAAAGAGTCATCTGCTACAATTTGATGAACTTGACCTATACTTATGGATGTAGTAGCTCAAAAGAGGGAACAAATCTTTACAGCAAGGATCATTCCCACACCCTCAGTACACAGGGTCGACAGGGATAACATAGACGTTGGCTACCCAAAATCGGTGGGCTACAAAGGCAAGAAGTGACTGGCTTACAAGCTTTCAAGAGGCAGCCTAGTTTCAGAGGGTGTGGGGGAAGGTAGAATCTTCACTGAATGGTTTCCAACCTGTCTGGACAGGA
>NW_006408727.1:867895-873094 GCF_000296735.1 Chrysochloris asiatica
CTGTGTGCTGATGGCCAGTGGGCAGGCTTGCGGGGTGTACCCTTTGGTTGTTTGATGATGCATGGAGGGGACTGTAATCATTACAATGAAACAAAATATGGATGAATGTCAAGCTAATGTTCTCCCATATAAACAATCACTCAATTCACAGTAAAAATGTTTAAAAATGAGTGGGTGATAAAGACACGAAGTGACTGGCTTACAAGTTTTCAAAAAGGAGTTTAGTTTAAGAGTGTGTGTGGGAAGATAGCTTCCCCACTGAATAGTTTTCATCTTGTCTAGACAGGCCTGGTGAAGAGATGGGAATAAGATTTTTATGGTTCAATAGTGAGTAATTGTTTTCATAACTAATTGAGACTGTCACCAAAACAGGGGAGTAGTTATCTTATAGTCCAGAAACAGAGGACTCTAGGACCATCAAAGGAGAAGAGCATGAGCGGAATGTGGGACCCTATCCAGAGAAGCAGTGACACCAGAGATGGAGGCAGAGATGATGTCATGGAGAGATAGAGCAGCTGAGGACTCTAGACTCATGGAAAGAGAATGGGTGAATTATTGGCAAGACTGTGGAGAGCAATACACATTCAAAGGAGTGTGGTCAGCCACCATCTTTGAGCAGGACACTGTTGTTTCTGACCCTGCTTTTCCAGAGATTTGGTTGCTCTGCAACTTGCCTGTGGCCCTTGTTTTCTAAGAGAAAGACTGTGTTTCTAGCAAAGCATCAACCCATAATTTTCCCCATTCCAGTTCACCTGCATTTTGTGCATTTTGGTCCATTCCAGTTTCTCTTCATTTGTCATGGCTTAATTGGGAAGAATCAGTTTAAAGCCCTGATTCTAAACTCATGGTGACCCTGTCAGTATCAGAGTAGAACTGTGTTCCATAAAGTAATGAAAAATATTTCACTTGAAAGATTCACAATAAGAACCAATTGCCTAATGTTTCAGATGACTTTATGGCTCATCAGTATGGTGGAGATTTAGATTACAGCTTTAACTAATGTATGCATTCTCATGGCCAACATTCAAAGGCCAAGTTACCTGAAGGAGTCCCTGGGTGGTGCAAATAGTTGTGCTCAGCTGCTAACTGAAAGGTTGTATGTTTGAGTCCACCCAGTGGCACCTCAGAAGAAACGCCTGGTGATCTACTAATATATATATATATATATATCAGTCATTGAAACATTTCTACTTGGACACACAATCAGTCACTGAGTCTGAATTGACTTGACAGCAACTAGTAATGTGACCTGAAAGAATAAACCCAGTTTCCCAAACTGTCCCTCTTTCTCCCAAGGAATATCTTATTTATGAAAGGAATCACTAGAAGAATTGGCTCATAAAATCATAAACTCTGAGGATTTTAGGTGTTCAAAGGCTTCCAGTCCAACTCTAAGAGTTAGCTCTTGACTGTTCTCCTGCCAGGTGTGTTTTGTTGTTGCTGTTGTTTGCTTGTTTATTTATTGTTTGCATTTAAAAACAACAACAACCACAAAACCCTTCTATTTGGGAGCCTTTCGTTTTGTGGCAGGTTGTCTAAGCCCTTCATAAAAACTTCTCTTACTTCTTCTCAGGATTATGTTTTTAGGATGTGTTACCATTTATACATATTGTGTGTGTGTGTGTGTGTGTGTGTGTGTTTTAGATAATACATCTTGAACCTGTGTCAGGAAGGTAAAAAGGTGAATCTCATCCACAGTTAATACCTGATATGAAATACCTATTTAAACATTACAAACCATTTGGGAGGTTGAATTTTTATATGAGCATTAAGTGAGCGAAGTGGGGTAATTTTGAATAAGCTCTTATAGCCTGTTTTTCAATCAATACATTTCTATTTCTGTAAATCAGAATGTGGAGTCCATATCTTAACTTCTTGGATGCAGTTTAACTCTTGTCTCTAACGACTAGTAATTAGTGCCTCTGTATTTCAACTCTTGGCAAAAATTCAGAATTAGGCACATTTATTTCCTGCCTCCTGGAAAATGACCTCCCAGGGACCAGAAAATTTTCACATCGCTAGCACAGCAAGCTGGTATGTTAACCAGTATTAAGGGACTGGGAACAAATGAGTCAATTTGTACTGAAACAGAACATTGTTTTTACTGCTGACATCTGAACAGTTCTTCTCAATCAAGTGAGATTGACTATCTGGGCTGTCTGTTTTTCCTAAGTAGATAAGTTATTCATTAAAACAGTTTATCAGACAGATCTATCTTAGTGGGAGGAAATCAATAAGGTTATCCAAGAAGTCTTGATTATTCGACTGCATATCTACTGTGTGTGTTATGAAGCAAGTGTCTAGGGACCAATGTGTTTTTTGCAGGAAGATGTGTTAAAGTACAGCATCTGTCTTTTAGCATTTAGAAATTATCAACATTCATAACAAGCTGGCCACCAGTTATAAAAGGAAGTACCTTCATAATGGGGAGAAGAAGAAAAAAAAAGTTTAGCAAAAAAGAGTAAGATTAAGTTGCAAATGTGCTTGTATGAAAGAAAGAATTTGTTAGACAGCCTGATAAACTTTGAATGTCTAACTAACTTTGTTAGCAAATTTTCCCTACTGTGATGTGTCATACACTGATATCCTAAGGAGTCCTGCTTCAAAACTATCAAGTATTCATTTGACTGTTCACAGAAAGGTTGGCAGCTCTACAGACACCATCCTGGCTATGTGCCCAGAAAATCCTGTGGGACAGTTCTATTCTGTTGGATGAATCATCATGAATCTAAATTGACTCCACAACACCCAACAACAACTAATATTCTAGACTGAAGAAAAATGGAAGATACTGAATTATGTTAAACTTGATTAAGGATATTAACAATACACCATTAAACTACTTTATGATACATTGGTGTATCTAAGAGACAAACTTGCTATCTGGAAGCAACAAACCTTCTCTAAGATATTTATGGGTTTTCTAGACAACACAGTAACAGAGGAGAATAGCTCATGTGAGAGTAAAGAAATATTCAACCAGGAAACTACATCAAAATGATTGAATCTGATGGATCCTTTGTAGCACTACAGGGATGCCTTTAGGAGGGTGTCTAAAAAGGACTTCTTATTGATCAAAACCTCCACCTATTGTTAGCTAAGGTGAACAATGGTTTCTAACTTTGTCTTCAATTTGTGTGATCCAGGAGTGAAACTGTACTGCTGAAGGTCATGTGTAAATTGCATGAAATGTGTTTCACAATTAAAACACTACTGGAATGATCTTTGTGTGACTGTGCCTTTATCAAAATAATTTTAAAATTCTACAAAGATTTATAAATGTAAACACAGCATACTGTTGTTATTGTTAGGTGCCATCAAGTCGGTTCCAACTCAAAGGGACCCTATATAAAGTTTCCGAGGCTGTAAATCTTAAGAGAGCAGAAAACCTTATCTTTCTTCTTTGGAGTGGCTGGTACATTCCAACTGCTGACCTTGCAATTAGCAGCAGTCCAGTGCTTATCTTGCAGCACCCCAGTGCTTCATAATACTGTATATTATAATGTAATATGTTTGTTGTTGCTGTTGTTAAGTGCCATTGAGTCGATTACGACCCAAAACAACCTTATATAGACTTTCCGGGGAGCAGCTGGTGAGCTTGAACCACCGACCTTGCGGTTCAAAGTAACTTTGCACAGTAACCCACAGTGCTACACCAGGACTCCAATGTAATATAATATGTTATGATTATACAGCATGCAATATACTATATGGTGGTGATTATGTGCCACAAATTCGGTTCTGACTCATAGCGACCCTGTAGAGTGTTTCCAAGGCTGTATATCTTTACGGGAGCAGGAAGTCTTATCTTTCTCCCACATATGTTTGTATATTTTAAAAGCATTTTAAACAGTTCTTATGTTAAAAAAAAACAATATTCTCTTCCTTTGCTGTCAGAATGATTTCTCTATTTCTGTTAACAGTATAAAAGTAGTAAAATTTATCTTGAATACCTTAATGAAGTAATGAAAATGTTGTATAGTTTTTTGAAAATCAAATAATGCAACCTGCTCATTGTCAAAAATTTTCCATTTTGAAACTTTGTCCCCAAAGTTCAACTATAAAGTTTGATTCTATAGACATTTAGAGTTGTCAGAGATTTCAGTAATTAACCCACAAATTGCCAAGTTGTATTTAAGGCAATTGAGTGAATTTGGGCTGTTGTTGTTTAGTGTCATTGAGTTGGTTCCAATCCATAGTGAACTGTATAGGATTCCCGAGAAGCGGCTGGTGACCTTGAACTGCTGACCTTGTGAACTGTATAGGATTCCCGAGAAGCGGCTGGTGACCTTGAACCGCTGACCTTGCAGTCTAGCTCATTAACCTTCAGTGCCACACCAGGACTCCAAAACTGGGTTAGCTGCATATTAAACACAGTTCTAGTCCTTACTTTACACACACTGTTATTAGGTCTTCCAGTTTTCAAAACACAGGATGATTTTTATGTCAAAGTGCCTGGTTTTAAAATGTTCATTCTTGCATACATTCAAATGTTTACTAAGCACTCACTCTGTGCTAGGCATTGTCCTAGGTGCTGGGGATATGGCAGTGAATGAAATCATCTACACTCCAAAGGAGCTCTGGTAGTGTAGTGGATTAAAGCTGGGCTAACTGCAAGGTCAGTAGTTCAAATTTACCAGTCACGCCACGGGAATTAGATGAGGCTTGCTGCTCCCATAAAGATTTACATCCTCAGAAACCCAATACAGGGTCACTGTGAG
This sequence comes from Chrysochloris asiatica, assembly GCF_000296735.1. NCBI lineage: Eukaryota > Metazoa > Chordata > Mammalia > Afrosoricida > Chrysochloridae > Chrysochloris > Chrysochloris asiatica. The sequence continues at coordinate 872,617 of NW_006408727.1, forward strand.
TTGAAACCAATCCAGTGGCACACAAAAACCACCAGCAGAGCCCTGTATGTAGCCCTAGTTATTTGGTGGGTTACCCATTAGGCTGTTAACCAAAAGGGTTGAAATCCACCAGTCTCTCTTTGAGAAAAAGATGAGGCTTTCTACCCCATAAAGATGTACAGCATCAAAAACCTTATACAGAGCTGCTTTGCTGGGAGTGGGTGGGGGAGAAGCCGCCAAAGCTGTCAGAGCCCTGTACACGTTTTTGCCTTTTGTATACTGTATTGCTGTAAACAATCATATCAAGGGCACAGCAAAGTTTACTACAATATGAGGGACTCTTTGGGCATTACAAGCTATACAGATGAGGAGCTTCACAGTGCAGAGACCCCAGGCACAAAGGACATACTCCACTCCTGGATCTTCTTTCATGATGATAATAAGACCAATAAAGAACATCATGATAATTGGGGATCACGTTTATCACCAATAAGGGGAA
>NW_006408727.1:874649-878020 GCF_000296735.1 Chrysochloris asiatica
TTTCTCCCACAGAACAGCTGGTAGTTTTGAACTGCTGACCTTGTGGTTCGCAGCCCGATTGGTAACCACTATGCTACCAGAGCTCCTTGTCAACTATACTATTCTTCAAAATAGATCTTTGTTGTTGTAAAATAAATGAAGAAAGAAAAAAAAACATCATGATAAATGTAGAAAAGACTGAAGTTGGCTACGATTTCATTTGCTTGAATCTACAGTCAACACTCATGGAAGCAGCTTCAAGAAATCAAATGATATACTGCATTGGGCAAATCTGAACAAGACCTCGTTAAAGTGTTCAAGGTTACATAAAGATACCAGTTTGAGGAATCTCGAGGTATGACCGACTCAAGCCATAGTATTTTCAGTAGCCTCAAATGCATGTGAAAGTTGAACAATGAATAAGGAAGACCATAGAAGAATTGATGCATTTGCATTATAGTGTTGGAGAAGAATAATAAAAGTACAATGGACTTCCAGAAGAACAAGTAGGTTGTGTTGGAAAAAATACACAGAATTCTCCTTAGAAGCCAGGATAGGAGACTCTGTCTCTCCTACTTTGGACATGTTATCAGGAGGGACCGATCCCTGGAGAAAGACATCATACTTGGTAAAGTTGAGGATCAGTAAGAACGAGGAAGACCCCAATGAGATGGATTGACAAGGTCCTTTGAGAGACTCTCCTTGAGATGCTCAGCCTGAGACCAGGAGTGCTGTCATGTTAGAACCAGAGGACCAAGACCTTTGGGAAGAAGAGGGAATTCTGATGGTGAAATTGGAAGATGATTTCACCTGTAGGTCAGAGTCTGTTTTACAGAGGGACGACCCTGTACCTGAGACCTCACACCAGAACCTCCGACAATTTTGCTACCAGGAAACAACAAGCCCTTGCTGCCATTAGTGGCTGAGGCCAGAGAGGCGGACAAAAGAACAAATCCTGAGCTGCTTGTGTTAGAACAGTTCCTCACTGTCCTGCCTGGAGAGACCAGAAAGTGGAGAGGAGGCAGTGACTCTGGTGGAGGAAACAGCCAAGGAAACCAAGGCGGTGGGTGACCGTCCATGTTCATGACCAGGAAGTCCTGTCAGAAGAGTCAGTGCATCAAGGATCAGAGCTTGAGTCACCAAGTGAGCTGCAAAACCCTGTACAGACCTCACCCCCTAACTAATCCCATGAGGAGACCACACAGAGTTCAGATCTGGGGGCACCAGAAGAGCAGAGCCTAAGTCCTGAAAAGGAGTTCCAAACCCAACAGGAGAGTGAGTCTCCAGGGCTCCAGGATTCAGACCTTCCTGAAGAGAGGACCACAGGGGACCCAGAGATGGTGGCCCTACTCACTACTCTATCCCAGGGACTGGTAACTTTCAAGGATGTGGCTATACACTTGTCTCATAACCAGTGGAATAATCTGGATCCAACCCAGAAAGAGTTCTGTGGTGACTACATTTTAGAAGACTGTGGGATTATCGTTTGTCTGTCATTACCAATCCCCAACTAGATGAGATCTCCCAGGTTAGATCTCCCAGGGTCCCAGATATCCAAAAGCCTCAAGAGCCTCAAGAGACAGAAATCCTGAGTTCTACCTACACAGGAGATCAGTGATAATGAAGAAGAGTATCTTCACCAAGATCTGAGTTTGGAGGATCTCCAAAGGTCTATTTTAGAAGATTCAGAAACTCACCAGACTTCTGATTAGGAAATAATCTTTGAGGATAATCCAGGTGAACTAAATGAGAGTAGATTTGGTCCAAATATTTCTCAAGTTAGTAGTTTCATGAATCTCCAGGAAAATATGCCTTTCCACCCACTGTTAGGGAGACATCATGACTGTTCTGCATGTGGAAGAAGCTTCACTTGTAACTCCCATCTTGTTAGACATCTGAGAACTCACACAGGAGAGAAACCCTATAAATGTACGGAGTGTGGGAAAGTTACACACGGGGCTCACTTCTTGCCAGGCACCAAAAGATTCATAAAATGGGCACTTAAAAATTTCCCATAAGCCGGGAGAATATGGTTGAGACCTCCCCTCTGATCCAAGCTGAGAGAACTGCAGCTATGGAGAAACCCTATAGATGTGGTGATTGTGGGAAACAATTCCACTGGACTTCAGATCTTGTCAGGCATCAGAGGACACATACATGAGAAAAACCCTTCTTCTGTACTATTGTGGCAAAAGCTTCAGCCAGAAATCTGTGCTTACAACACACCTGAGGATCCACTTGGGAGGCAAACCCTACTTGTGTGGAGAGTGTGGAGAGGACTTCCATGACCATCGATGGTATCTGACACATCGGAAAATGCATGCAACTGAGGAGCTCTATCTCTGTAGGGAGTGTGGGTGATGCTTCAACCACAGTGCAGCCTTTGCCAAGCACTTGAGAGGACATGCGTCAGTGAGGCCTTGCCAGTGCAGGGAATGTGGGAAAACCTTCAGTTGGAGGGACCACCTTGAGAGGCACCAGTGATCACACACTGGTGAGAAACCATTCACATGCTCAAGCTGTGGGAAAAGCTTCAATAGAGGATATCACTTAATCAAAGGACTCACTCAGAAAAGAGCCCCTAGTTAGCTAGACCGTTGAATAAGGTATCAACAATCACCCTTTACCTATGGGTAGGCTTGAAGAAGCCCTTTTGTCAGCCTGAGAGACCTTTTCTAGGGAGTATCTTCCCACAACTAAATAAAAACCCAGGCAGAACCTTTCAACTTCAACACCGTGAGGATATATTTTGCCTAAAATACAATGTGAGCTGAGGCTTCTCTTTGACTGGAGTGCTCCTGCCTCTTCCTTATGGGTACACAGTAGGAGAATTAGAAGACTTAAGAGGTTGTAGTTACTGTTTTCTAAAAAAAAATAGGCTGTTATATACCCTAAACATGACTTAGACAACCTGGAGTTTAAAGTGGCCATGGACAATATTTCGGTTTGGTAAAGGGACAGTCTTAAGGTTTCTGTTCTTACTGGGCTCCATATTAAAGCACACTCCCCTGAACTCAAGGTGGGAGATCAGGGTCCTGAGGACTTAGCTGCACATTCACATGATTAGCTCTGTATAAATCCCTCCCTGTGGGATTCACTTGCTCACCATGCACTTTCCTTTGATGCTGGGGGACATGGGAGAGGATTTGATGGGTGAAGTCTCAAGGCTGCTGCTTATGGATCTTTTCAGGCCCTTCCTTCCCCCACTGTCCAAATGGTGCCTAGCCAATCACTGCTGAAAGGAAGACCTAATCAGCTCTCTGTATACCTGTGGTTTCTTAGACTCCTCTAATGCTTTTATTTTTTTAATTTATTTATTTATTTTTAATGTTTTATTGTGAATTATGTGATAGTTTACATGGGAGAACATTAGTTTTACATTCATTCTATCG
>NW_006408727.1:880877-882866 GCF_000296735.1 Chrysochloris asiatica
ACTGGATGATCAGAGCTCAACTAGAAGAAGAAAGAAGAGGAAAAAAAGAGTAATCTGATACAATTTGATGAACTTGACTTACAGCTATGGATGCAGTAGCTCAAAAGAGGGAAAAAAATCTTTACAGCAAGGATCATTCCCACGCCCTCCATACACAGTGTAGACAGGAATGGGCAGCTTGGACATTCGCTACACAACATGAGGTGGGGGGCACTACAAAGGCAAAAAATGACTGGCTTACAAGCTTTCAAGAGGGAACCTAGATCCAGAGGGCATGAAAGAAGGTAAAATCTCCACTGAGTAGTATCCAATCTGTCTAGGCGGGGCTGATGAAATGAAATGCTGATAGGTTTCTTGTGATACAATAGTGAGTAATTATTATCAGGACTGATTGTGAGGGTTCGAAATGTAAAGGTAGATGTTTTGTAGCAAAAGGAGGGGAGTGATTAACTTTGCAGTCTAGGAGCGGAGGTCCCTGGGCCCATCAAGGGAGAAGAGGGGAGAGCCGGACCCTACCCAGAGAAGCAGTGACACCAGAGATGGAGACAGAGATGATGACATGGAGAGATGGAGCAGTTGGGGACTTTAGATCCAGAGAGGGAGAGGGGCTGTGTGCTGACAACTGGGGGGCAGGCTTGCAGGGTATATATATCCTTTGGTTGGTTGATGATGCATGGAGGGGATGGTAACCATGGCAATGAAATGATATACGATAGGATGGATGTAACGCTAATGTTCTCCCATGTAAATTATCACATAATTCACAATAAAACATTAAAAAAAAAAACAAAAAACGGGGGAGTAGTTAATCTTATAATCCAGAAACATAAGACCATAGAACCATCATGTGAGAAGAACACAACTGGTGTGCGCAACCCTATCCAGAGAAGCAGGGACACCAGATATGGAGGCAGAAATAAGGACATGGAAAGAGGAAGCAGCTGAAGACTCTAGACTCATGGAAAGAGAGGGACTGGGTGCTGGCGGCCTGGAGGCATGCTTATAGAATGTGCCCTTTCGTTGTTTAAATTATATATTCCTGAATGTTTTTGTGTACATCTTCCCACCTCCTCCCACCCCCACAAAAAAAAAAAAAGAAAGAAAGAAAGAGAAAGAACACAGAGGCAATGAAGAAAAAATAGAAGATTTAGAGTCTCGGAAACACTGTGGAATGGTTCTGTTCTATTATATAGGGTTGCTATGTGTCGGTATTGATCTGATGGCAGTGCGTTTGGTTTTTATTGATTTACTATACCAAAAGTTGGCAAGGCTTTGAAGCAATGGGAACTTTTATACATAGCTGGCAGAAGGATACTATTTTGGTAAATCTGTATGGAAAGATTAGATGGTTTCTTATAGAGTCAAACATACACTTACCCTGTGATCCAACAATGCAATGTATGGGCATTTATCCAAATAAATGAATTTGTTTCCTTAGCTTCAACAGAAAATACATTATCAAAAGTTGTTTATGTTAGTGCAGTTAACTTTAGGAATTTCTGGAATTTAGAGATGTTTTAAAACATTGGTTTTACGAAATAAATTGTAACTTGAAATTTAAATAAATTCTAGCATTCAATCTTCAGCATCATTTCTGTTATCAAGGTCATATTTTCCAATTACTGATTCGTCCTCTTTTTCTCTGCCCTTTGCATTCCAATCACCAGTAATTCTTAATATGTCTTGATTTCATGTTTGATCAATTTCAGACACAAGAAATTGGTAAAATTCTTTAATTCCATTATCACTGACTTTAGTGGTTGGTGTGCAAATTTGAATAATAGTAGTATTAACTAGTCTTCCTTTTTATTATCTGTTGTTGTTAAGTACCATTGAGTCATTTCCCAACTCTGACTGACCCTGTATAAGGTCTCTGAAGGAAAAGTGATGAGTATGATCCACCAACCTTGCAGTTAGCAGTCCAGTGCTTTTCCTACAGCACCACATCAGGACTCCATTCTTCCTTATAGAGCATGAATATTATCCATA
>NW_006408727.1:883381-889922 GCF_000296735.1 Chrysochloris asiatica
CATAGCTTACAATATCTTAGCAACACACAAGTAACCGCAGTCTTTCTGATCAGTTCTTTAACTTTCTCTTATCTTCTATTCAGGTTAGCGTCTCTACACTGAAAAACTAGTTTCAGAGTCTCTTCTGACATCCATTTTGGTCTTATCTTTCTTTCCTGTATTTTTTGTGACCTTTTGTGTTCCTCCTCTATGATGTTCTGATGTCATCCCACAAATCTCTGGTCTTTGGTTAATAGTGACTAATGCATCAAATCTGATCTTGAAATGGTCTCTAAATTCAGATGGGATATGTTCAAGGTCTTATTTTGGCTCTCATGAACTTGTTTTAATTTTCTTCAGTTTCATCCTGATCTTGTATATAAGCATTTGATGGTCTGTTCCATAGTTGGTACCTGTTCTTGTTTTGGTGATATTGAGCTTTTTCACGGTCTAGTACCACAGATGTCGTCAATTTAATTCCTATGTATCCTATCTGGTGAGGTCCATGAGGTTTTATGTTGTTTTCAAAAGGTATTTGCAATGAAGAAGTCACTGGTCTTTCTATTCTATCATGCCATCTCCAGCAGCATTTCCGTCAACAAATCCATCTTTTCCAACTACGAATCCTTCTTCCTGTTTGTTTCCAATCTTCACATTCTAATCACCAATAATTATCAGTGCATCTTGATTGTATTATTTTGTGTCAATTTTATACACAAGAAGTTGGTAGAATTCTTCAGTTTCATCATCACCAATTTTAGTTGTTGGTGCATAAATTTGAATAATAGTGGTAGTAAGTGGTCTTCTTTGTAGGTTCATGGATATTATCCTATCACAGACAGTATTGTACTTCAAGATATATCTCAAAATGTTCTTTTTGATGATGAATGTTATGCCATTCCTCTTGAATTTGTCATTCCTAGTATAATAAACAACATGATTGTCAGATTAAAAATAGTCAATACCAGTCCATTTCAGCTCACTAATGCCTAGGGTATTGATCTTTAAGCATTCCATTTAATTTTCGACAATTTCCAATTTTCCTAAATTCATACTTTGTACACTTCATATTCCTATAATTAAGATGCTTGCAGTTGTTTCTCCTCATTTGGAGTTGTGACCCACAGCAAATGAAGGTACCAAAAAATGTTATTCCAGTATCGTCATCATGGTCAATTCTACTTTGAGGATGTAGCTTTTCCCAGGCATGTTTTAAGCAGCTTCCAATCTGAGGGGCTCATCTTCTGGCACTACATTGGAAAATATTCCAGTGTTACTCATATTTTCATTTTTCGACACTATATCTAACAATGTTCCTCTGCTACTCATAAGGTTTTCAGTGGCTAAATATTCAGAAGTAGCCACCTCTCCTTCTAGTCTGTCTTAATCTGGAAGCTCTGCTGAAACCTGCTCACCATGGGTGACCATGTTAATATTTAAAATACTGATGGCATAGCTCTTGGTCTTTTCTTTCTTTCCTGTATTTTTTATAACCTTTTGTGTTCCTCCTGTATGATGCTCTGATGTCATCCCACAAATCTCTGGTCTTTGATCAGTAGTGGCTAATGCATCAAATCTGATCTTGAAATGGTCTCAGCTACACAAAGCCATCACAGTAGGACAAATTGACAGACAAGTTGTAGACAGCAAAATGACAGCCATCTATTAATGTTGTTGTAATTGTTACATGCCATCAAGTCTGATCCAACTCCTAGCCACCCTATGTACCACAAAAGGAAACACCACCCGGTCCTGCGCCATCCTCACAATTGCTGCTACACTTAGCCCCGTTGCTGCCACCACTATGCCAAGCCATCTCTTTGGGGGGCTCTCTCATTTTCATTGTCCCTCCACTTTACCAAGCATGACATCCTTCTCCAGAGACTGGCCCTCCTGACAATATGTCTGAAATACGAGAGACAAAGTCTGCCTAATGCAATATGTAGTTTGATTTCTTGGCTGCTGCTTCCATGAGTGTCAATGGTTGATCCAAGAAAAATGAAGTCTTTGACAACTTCAATATCTTCTCCATTGATAACAATGTTGTCTATTGGTCCAGTGGTGAGGATTTTTGTTTTCTTTACATTGAGATGCAATCCATACCAAAGGCTTTGATCTTCATCAGTATTATAAGTCCTCATCACTGTCAGCAAGCAAGGTTGTATCATCTGCATATTGCAGGTCGTTAATGAGCCATCCTCCAATTCTGATGCCATATTTTTCTTCTTATAACCTGATTTCTCAGATTATTTTCTCAGCATACAGGTTGAATAAGTATGATGAAAGAATAAAACCCTGTCACACACCTTTCCTAATTTTAAAACATTCAATGTTCCCATGTTCTGTTCAAACAACTGTCTCTTGGTCTATGTATAGGTTCCTCAAGAGCACAATTAAGTGTTCCAAATATTCATACTTCGCGATGTTGTGCATAGCTTGTCATGAGCCACACAATCAAAAGCCTTTGTGTAATCAATAAAGCACAGGTAAACATCTTTCTGGTATTCTCTGCTTTCAGCTAAGATCCATCTGACATCAACAATGATATCCCTCATTCCACATACTGTTCTGAATCCAGTGTGAACTCTGGAAGTTCTCTGTTAATGTATGCTTGCAGCCATTTCTGTATTACCTTTCATAAAACTTAACTTGCACGCAATGTTGAAGATACTGTCTGATGATTTCCGCCTTCTGTTGGGTCACTGCTATAGAAACTTCAAATTCAGTGCTAGATGCAAATACAATACCTGCCAATATGGATCCATCAGCTCCTACAATTGTCTAAAGTTTTATCATATAATAAACCTTTTATGTCATTCACAACAGGCATGTTTTGCTGATCAAACCCAAATGCAAACTTAGTAGCTAAATATGGGGTGTTGTCACAACAACAATCTAAAACATATGGCCCTTGTTTAGGATCCAAGTGGCAAGGCTATCCTGGCAGGACTTTGAGATGTTAGTGAAAATCTAAAAGGTCTCAGGAGGGTATCTGAATACACCTAAAGAATATCCTGAAGGAGTCCTGGTGTGGCGCTGTTGGCTAATGCACTGGACTGCAAGGTCAGTTTGAACTGTAAGATCAGCGGTTCAAGCTCACCAACAGCTCCTTGGAAACCCTATACAGGGTTGTTATGAGTCAGAACCAACTCGATGGCACTTAACAACAACAACAAAGAATATCCTAGAAAAATGTCAGTCAGGTCAGGAGTTTTAAAAGAAAAATTTTGAAAGCTGAAATGAACCGATCCTGATTATGTAGCAAAATGGTCTCCCATGGCAACATGAAAACTAGAAAATGAACTTGATCTAATAAGACTTTTAGGCAGTGTGACAGTTGTTCTTGTTAAGTGCCTTTGAGTTGGTTCCGATCCATGTTGTTGTTGTTGTTAGGTGCCATCGAGTCAACACCAGCTCATAATGACCTTATGCACAGCAGAACAAAACACTGCCCAATCCTGGTCCAACCTCACTACTGTTGCCACGCTTGAGTCCATCAATGCTGCCACTTGGCCAATCCATCTTGTTGGGTGGGGGTCTTCCCCTTTTTCTCTGACCCTCCACCTTACCAAACATGATGTCCTCCTTCTCCAGTGACTGGTCCCTCCTGACAATATGACCAAAGTATAAGAGACGAAGTCTGGGCATCTTGGCCTCCAAGGAGCACTCTGGCTGCACTTCTTCCAAAATGGATCTATTGGTTCTTTTGACAGTCCATGGCACTTTCAATATTCTTCTCCAACACCATAACTCAAAAACATCAATTCTTCTACTGTCTTCCTTATTCACTGTCCAGCTTTCACATCCATATGAGGTTATTGGAAAACCATGGCTTGGGTCAGGCACACCTCAGTCCTCAAGCTGACATCTCTGCTCTTCAACACTTGAAAAAGGTCTTGTGCAGCAGATTTGCCCAATGCAATATGTTGTTTGATTTCTTGACTGCTGATTCTGTGAGTGTTGATAGTTGATCCAAGAAGAATGAAGTCCTTGACAACTTCAATCTTTTCTCTGTTGATAAGGCTGTGCTCTTTGATCTTCATCAGTAAATGTTTTAAGTCCTCTTCACTTTCAGCGAGCAAGGTTGTATCATCTGCATATCGCAGGTTGTTAATGAGTCTTCCTTCAATCCTGATGCCATGTTTTTCTTCATAGAACCCAGCTTCTCGGATTATTCGCTCAGCATACAGGTTGAGTAAGTATGGTGCAAGAATACAACCTTGTCGCACACCTTTCTTAATTTTAAACCATTCAGTGTTCCCGTGTTCTGTTAGAACAATTGCTTCTTGGTCCAGGTACAGATTCCTCATGACCACAATCAAGTGTTCCAGAATACTCATACTTCGCAATCGTATGGTTTACTAGGCAGGGAACAAAAAACTGAGGAGGGTGGCACTGCATGCACCATCAAAAGGAGCATTTCAATATCTAGAAATACAATGCTGTCTGTGACAGGATCCATAGCGACCCCACATAGGGCTTCCAAGGAGCAGTTGGTGAGCTAGAACTGCCTATCTTGTAGTTCAAGGTTATCTTGCAGTACAGCGCATTAACCCCCAGCACCACACCAGGACTCGTTTTCTATATGCCTAAAATGAGTCCTAGTGTGGCGCTGTAGGATAAGCACTTGACCACAAGGTCGTTTTAAATCACAAGGTCAGTGGTGCAAACTCACCAGCCGCTTGGAAACCCTACACAGGGTTGCTATGAATCGAAACTGACTCACTCAGTGCAGTTAAAAACAACAAAATAAAATGAAACTGATAGAAAGAACAAATTTAGTTTATAAATGGAACTTAGAGGAAATAACTGGACTGCTAATTGCAAGGCTGGAAGTGAACATTTGCCAACAGCACCACAGGAGAAAGATGAGGTTGTCTACTCCTATAAACATTTAGTCTCAGAAGCACTATTTAGGGTCACTGAGTTGTAATCGACTCAATGGCATTGGGTTTGTTTTGATTTGTATAAAGGACTTGGGGCAATCTTCTCAGCCAAAAAGTGTTCTCATATCCAGAAATAGCTTCCAGGCAAAGATCATGTCTAAGTAAGAACCTTAGCTGAAGACTGACAAAGGTCTAAGACATGCCTTATAGAATATTCCAGACAAAAGGCTAAGGTCTTAAAGGTATGCTTTTTATACAAGACATGCTGTCCCTTAAACAATGGACTTCAGAATTTCAAAGTTTTTGCTCCTCAGCAGTTACTTTTCTTTCTCCATTTTGAATGGGTAACTGGCTATTTTGATTCAGACAATCATATGGTTTACTAGGCAGGGAACAAAAAACTGAAGTGGAATAGCATTGCATTCACCTTCAAAAAGAGCATTTCAATATCTAGAAATACAATGCTGTCTGTGATAGGATATTATTCATAACACTGTTGGATAAGCTCTTGTCTGCTCACAGCAAGGTTGACAGTTTAAATCCACCCGCCGCTGCTGGGAAACTCTACAGTGTCACTGAATTGGAATCGACTTGACAGAACTTAACAAGAAAGACAAGTTAACACCACTGTTACTCAAATTTATGCACCAACTATGAAAGTCAGAGATAATAATGAAATTGGAGAATTCTACCAACTTTTTCAATCTGAAATTGATCAAACATGCAATCAAGATGCATTGGAATGTAAAAATTGGAAACATGATAGCATTTTGCAAGACCAACATCTCCTTCATTCAAATGCTGTTTTCAACAAAAGTCAACTATACATACAGACTTCCCCACATGGAATACACAGGAATTGAATTGATTACATCTGTGGGAAGAGACTATGGAAAAGCTCCATGTCATCAGCCAAAAACAGGCCAGAGGTCAATGTGAGACCATCAACTGATCATACACAAGTTCAGACTGAGGCTAAAGAAAATTAAAGGCAGTCCTTGAGAGCCACAAAATATGACCTTGAATATATCCCACCTGAATTTATTGACCACCTCATGAACAGATTTGATGCATTAGATACTAATGACCAAAGACCAGAGGAGTTGTAGGATGGCTTCAGAAACATCATACAAGCAAAAAGTCATTGAAAAGACAAGAAAGAAAGGACACAGAGTGGATGTCAGAAAAGACGAAGCTTCCTCCTGAGCATAGAGAAACTAAAGCTACTGAAAGAAATGATGAAAATAGCTGAACAGAAATTTTCAAGGGCAGTCAATAGGACAAAGTCAAGTATTATAATGAAATGTACGAAGACCTGGAGTTAGAAAACAAAAAAGGGAAGAACATGCTTAGTGGTGTTCTCAAGCTGAATTCAAGCCTCAACTTATAAGGACTCTCTGGGAAAATATTGAATGATGCAGGAAACATCCAAATATGGAGGGAATACACAGTCATTCACTGTTATCAAAAGAATTGGTTGAGCAAACCAGCCTGGAGCGGCTAGAGGAACAGAAGATACTTCTTGAAAGAAAGACCTACAGGAAAAATACAAAACAATAGAGGCAGACGGACTGTTACTACAAGAACAAACAAATTGCTTGCCCAGGAAACATCAAGGCAAGTGGTCGGGTCCCCTTAATGCAAACTCCCTTCCAAGACTAAGACTCAACGGAAAT
>NW_006408727.1:891042-918833 GCF_000296735.1 Chrysochloris asiatica
AAAAAAAAAAAAAGAATTGTTGATGCACAACCATTTCAGGAGAAGGCACATGATCAAGAATCTATAATACTGAAGAAGTCCAATCCACACTGAAGACATTGGCAAAAAACAAAACTCCAGGCATTTATAGAATAAAACTCCAATATTTCAACAAACTGATGGTGGCTCACTTGTTTATGCCAAGAAATTTGGAATCACCTGCCTGACCAATCAATTGGAAGAGATCCATTACTTGTGCCCATTCCACAGAAAGGAGACGCAACAGAATGTGGAAATCATGGAACAAGTATCATTAATATCACATGCAAGTAAAATGTTGCTGAAGATAACTCAAAAACAGTTGCAGCAGTCAATCCACAAGAGAGCAGCCAGAAATTAAACTGATTCATAAGAGGATGTAGGAAGAGTTATTGTTGATGTCAGATGGATCTTGGCTGAATACCAGAATGATGTTTACTTGTACTTTTAGCCTATGCAAAGTCATTCAACTGTGTGCAGCATAACTATGAACACTGCAATTAATGGGTATTTCAGAACTTAATTTTGCTCATGAGAAATCTGTACACAGACCAAGAAAGAGGCAGCTGGTTAGAACTGAACAAGGGAATACTGAATGGTTTAAAATCAGGAAAGGTTATTCCTTCGCCATATCATCTGTATGCTGGGCAACTAGAAAAAGTGAAGAATGTAACATCAGAATTGGAAAAAGATTCACTTAACAATCTGTAATATGCCAACGACACACCCTTGCTTGCTGGAAGCAAAGAGAACTGAAATATTTATCAATGAAGAACAAAGACTACATACAGACTTCAGTATGGATTGCACCTCAATGTAAAAAAAAAAGAAATCCTCATAACTGGATCCATAAAGAACATCACAATAAACAGAAAATACTGAAGTTGCCAGACTTCATTTTGCTTGGATCCACCATCAACACTTTTACAAGCAGGATATATTGCATTAGTCAAATTTGCTGCACAACAGCTCTTTAAAGCATTAAAGCACAAATAAGTCAGCTTCAGGACTAAGTCAGGGAATTTTTAATCAACTCATAAGCATGTGAAAGTTGGACAATGAATAAGGCAGACCATAGAATCGACGTATTTGAATTATGGTGTTGGAGACTATTTAAAGTACCATGGATTGCCAAAACAAATAAATCTGTCCCGGAATTAGTAGTAAGGAAGCTCTTTAAACGCAAGGATGCTAAGGCTTTGTCTCTAGTACTTCAGACATATTGTTAGGAGGGACCAGTCCCTGGAAAAGGACATATTGCTTGGAAAAATGGAGGGTCAGAGAAAAATGAGGAAGACCCCCAATGAGATGGATTAACAGTGGCAGCAACAACGGGCTCAAACGTAACTGTGAGGATGGTGTAGGGCTTGGGCAGTGTGTGGTTCTGTGGTACATAGGATCACTGAGTTGGAACCAACTTGAAGGCACCTAATACTTATACTACTAACTTCACGCCTGTGTTAAGTGTTTCAGGCAAAGAGGGCAGATAAGTCATTTAGTTCACAGGTCTTCAGATTAGAGGGCTGGTACTCAGGGAATGAGACCCAAGGTAATCATTCACACCTGTACTTGATGCGTTGATGGCCTTCTGGATTCTGAGCTAATGTTACAAAGGGATGAGATTTACATGTCCTGGGAAAATGGATGAGTTTATTTTGTATGTGGGAAGGATGTGAGTCATATGGCCTGAAAAGATGTCACAGTAACTTCTATGTTCTTTAAATGTGAGGAGGTGATGGTGGTTGTGGTGGTTCTATGGTCCCTCCACAGGCAGTGGAAATGATGTTGTTGGACTCAGATGCTAGGTCATACATAAAAAAGTAACAGTAGCTTTTGACACACTTCCTGAACACTTGCACTTGTGAGGAAACGCTAACTAACCCAGAGAGCAACACAGCACGGTGAAGCCCTGAAAGCAAGTGAAGAGGTGCACAGCCTAATCAGGCCCTGGCTGCTCTAGCTCTTGGTTGTTCCAGCTCCAGTCACCATCTGACTGCCAACCTGAGACCACAGCCAGAAGCACTCAGATTAACCTTTACAACCCAGTGAAAACCAGAGACAGTGAAGATGACTGTTTGAAATGACAATGTTATATACATCATTGAAATATAAATTGTGGTAGAAATGTAAGTGGACTTTAGACCAATTCCTTCTTACCTTGCCTAATCAGAAATAATTATCTAGTCAGCACACATGACAGTATGCACAGCAAGCTTTCGTTCTCCAGGTACTTACGGAATCTCTGAAAATGACCATTTGCGTTTTAAAGGCAATTAGCTGGTTGCTGTATATTGATTTATCTTCATGAATCACATTCATCAAATCATTATTTTAATATTCAGTGATAATTGACTTCATTCTCATCACTAGAAAGCATCAATACTTATAATTAGCAAACCATAAAAAAAATAAAGATGAGAGGCATTGCATGTTCTTTTACATTTATTTCTCATAAACATGAATACAGCAAACACTGGAGAAAGATTCTTGAATAAATTTTTGGATATAAAGCTTAACACTTAGATTATGCTTGCTCCTCCCCCCCATCCGTGCCAAGCCCACATGCAGGTATCGTTTATTTTCATACACAGGCATACCTCAGAGATACCGCAGGTTCGGCTCCACACCACTGCAAGGAAGTGAGTATTGCAATAAAGCAAGTCACACACTTTTTTTGGTTTCCCACAACATAAAAAAAGTTACATTTATACTGTGTATAAAGCTATTAAGTGTACAATGGAATTATGAAAACATTTGAAATATTTTGAGAATTATCAAATATGACACAAAAGACACAAAGTGAGCACATGCTGTTGAAAAAATGGCAGATAGACTTGCTCAACACACAGTTCACAGTTGTCACAAACCTGTTTTTGTTTTTGTTTTTTAAATGCAGTGTCTGGAGCACAATAAAATAAGGTATGCCTATATGTAAATTCCCTATAACTTTTGAAACTATTTCACAACTTTCTACAATCATGGTTAATACTATCATTCATACAGTCCCCCAAGCTGAGTACATTTACATAATATTAACAGTAAAATCTGTGTTTCTTAAAACATCACAATAAGCCAAACCACAAACTCCCTATTTTAAGTGCTATGAGGACTGCTGCTGAAATCAAAGCATGCAGATATTCGTGACCACTTAGTTCATATGCAGCTGGATACTGAAACTCCTGCAGTAGGTCCAATGATGTCATTTTCATTCATCCCAAGTATCGCCGTATTTGTTTACTTTGACTAGGAAAAAAGCACAAACAACTGATGATCCCAAATAATAACATGCATATAGCATCAAGATTGCCATTATAAGGAAGAAAAGTTATGTTTCTCTCTCATCTGAATAAAAGCACAGGAGAGTCAAATTATAAAAAGGGGCTGGATAGCCTTGTGAGCAGGGCATTGGACATAAACACTAATGTACTATGTAAGAACTTCAAATAATTATTTGATCCTCAAAACAATCTTCTAACTACTATCCCATTTTAAAGGTGAAAAACAGATTAGTAATTTGCCCAAGGTACAAGCCTAATGATAAACAAGGAAAAGTGAAATTTGAACACAGATTTAAGTCCAAAGCCTGGAAGCCTTCAAAATGTCACCATAAATAAATGTGGCATATAGTACAACACAGTATTATTTTTTAAACCCAGAAAAAATAACTTAAATTTTGTTTTTCCCAAAATACATGGTAATAAAAATGATCAAGTATTCATGTTGTAGTGAATTCACTCTTCTCTCCCATGAGAAGTAACACTACTAACAAGAGGAAAGTGGTCTCCACTAGTCCAGCATTTTAGATGAGCTAGTGAAACCTGTTCTTCTTCTTTCCTACATAGCCTTCATCTGTGCAGGACTACTCTTCAGAAGACCAAATTAATTATAACCAGGTGAGTAAGGCATTATCACAGTGTAGGCTAGGGACTCAAGACCTTTTCAGGGAGTCCACAGTCAAACTACTTTCATTTTGCCTTCTCCCTTGTTCTCATTAGCTTACGAATATGCAAATTTCCAAACTATTATACGGTGTGACATCACTGCTCTGACAGATAAAGAAATCATGTCTCAATTTTTCCCACCAGTCTTAGGTTTGAAATTGGTAAATAAATATAATCCATACAAACAAAATTTTGGTAGTTCTCAATAATTTTTAAACCATAACGAGGCCCTAAGATGAAAGAGTTTAAGAACTCCTCATCTAAAGTACTGCAGTTAAGTTCAAGCAATCAATAAAGGTGGAAATGGGAAGAATAGCATTGTGCATTTCACACTATGATGTGCTTAAAAGTTAAACTGCATTTTATGGGGAAAAAACAAGAGTAGGAAAAAAGTTGATGAATTAACCAGGTTACAATGCAACAAATTTCATTGTTTCAGTCCACAAATCAGTATTTATCTTAAAAAGAAAAAAAAAGGTATCACATATCACTATGATATACTATACATTGTATAAAATCAGAAATGTCATTTATCACAGAAAATTAAGGTGACTATTTCTGTAGATTATTAGTAGAAATGTGAGATTTTTTCTAAATTTATTATGCGTCACTCACTATTCTAAGTGTTTTGTAGACATTAATTTTATACTCATGAGAGTTCTGAGGAAGGCAGTATTATCATTTCTAGTTTACATGAGTTATCTATGTCAAATGTACCTCTTTTTACTCAACAAATACACTAAAAAATTTATAAGTCAAATTACATCTGAAAAGGAGTGATTCACTAACACTGAAAATAAATGACCTTTTGTTGTTGTTGTAAAGCAAATAAATGTTTTATAATGAAGCACTACTCTCTGACTTATCTAAGGCAAGAATTAAATTTCCAGAGGTACATAACAAATCATATTACAATTAGACACTGACTATTTGTAAGGGAACAACCCAAAACTTGCCAATCTCAAATTTAAGAATGACCAAAGAATTCACAATTTCCCTACCTAAGATACAATAAAACCTTGGGGGAAACTTTCCGACCTATAATCTGCACTGTACCAATGTACCAATGTTCTATTTTGTTTCCAGATTCCAGAGCAGAACATTCACTGACAATAGTACACAACAGTTTTTCTCCCCTGATATATAAGTAGAAAAAAAGTAACAGCCTTCTTTTCATAAAGAAAAAAAAGCTGAGTACTTCACATTACTATGCCATATAATAGAATTTCAGGGCTTCTCACGGTCAAAACCACAACCATCAAAATCCAGCAAATGCTAAAGGACCACATTTCCTTTTCTAAATCTCAACTACTATAAAGGGTCCAACCAAAATATTCAAGTTCCTATCCTTCAGTGCAAGGCACAATGCTATGCAGACATAGAATAGTAAAGATGATAAAAATGGAAAAAAATATTATTCCCTGCTCTCATAGAGCTTACAGTCTAAATCATCAAGTTAATTAACAGAACCACACACCAATATAATTATATGTTACAGAGCAAGGGCGAGTGAATGTATAAGGTTTATGCTAATTATTTTTAAATGACAGATATTAAACAATTTTGTAGCTCACAATTCTATTTAAAAGCTATGTTTTTACATCAGTGATATCACAAAGGCATTACCCAACATTGTTAAAAAAATTATAATTCTAAACAAAAGCAACCATTAACATATCAATAATCAAAATTGAAAATGGTAAGGATTTTAATGTATTTTTGTATTCTTTATGGTATATAAGTTTCAGGGTACCAATGACCTACTCCTTCCTACAATATTTATAGTAGTAAACAGAAAATCTTGAAACAATGACGGTAACGGTGACGGCAGTGGTTGTGTGCTGTGGAGTTGGTTCCAACTCATGGCAACCCTGAACAGGGTTTCCAAGGCTGTAAGTCTTTACAGGAGCAGAAAGCCTCATCTTTCTCCCATGGAGCAGCTGGCAGAGTCAAACTGCTGACCTTGTAATTAGCAACCCAACCTGCAACCCACTACACTATCCAGGCTCCTTAAAACAAGGATACACCCTCTAAAATTTCTTAAGACACAAAAAATTAAATTATATACTAAACTATCTGCAAAATTCCACTGGAACTTCATTCACTCCGCCATTACAGAGAAACTTCTTTGCTGGAAAATTTACTTTGAGCAATCCACATCTTGTCCTAAAGGACTTAAAGCCAATTATGATTTTCTACCTTGTAATTTACAGTTTATAATTAATTATAAATCAACAATTACTATTTGTTTTTGTTTTGTTAAGTCATATTCCTCTTAAAGCTGGTTTGTAAGGCACACAACTCTTTCAATTTTACAACTGTACAAGAAAATCAATTTCATTACTTAATTATGATTCTGTAGTTCACCTTAGATCACCAGATCTGGCTTTATGCAACAGATGCATAATTATGTTGAAAAAAAAGAGTGAGAATGAGATCCTGGAAAAATAGTCAAATGAATGTCTAAG
This sequence comes from Chrysochloris asiatica, assembly GCF_000296735.1. NCBI lineage: Eukaryota > Metazoa > Chordata > Mammalia > Afrosoricida > Chrysochloridae > Chrysochloris > Chrysochloris asiatica. The sequence goes on from NW_006408727.1 coordinate 897,470, forward strand.
ATCTTTCCGACCTATAATCTGCACTGTATTAGAAAACTAGTATTAGAAAACTAGTCTCACTAGTATTAGAAAACTAGTCTCACTATGTGAAACCATACCAATTTGAACTTATTTTCTAACACAAAAAAGAACACCTTAAAAATATAAGAACTGATGAATGTGAAATAATTATTAATTTTTTAAATTTTAGTTAATCACCTAAGGAATTAAATCACATACTAATTAACGTGTTAAATTAGTGTTACAGTTCCAATTCTAAAAGGACTAAACTCCCATACCTTCTTTTTTGGGCATTCTTTCCTGCATAGGCCTGACTGAGGGGTCAGTCCTTTGTGTTAAAGTTACTTCATATGACTCTCTGTTCTTATTCCTTAATTCCTCATATGTAATATTTTTTCTTTTAGGGCTCTCTTCAATGTTGGGATCAGGTCCTAAAACAACAAACAGTTAATAAATGGTGATAAAAGGATTTGGATAAATTCAAAACAACTAAATTTTGCAAATGTTTATTGCTTGCAATCAAAATAGAATGATGTGAAGAAAAAAAATCAAATTATTACCACCATTTGACAGGTATTATATTATATTCTCACCAAAATAATTAAAATATTAAATTCTACTTCCACTTTACATCTTTTATTTCTAAAGTTTAAAATCAGTATTAAAAACTGAAGAAAATTAACCAGGGTCAGAAAAAGAATAGGTGCTAACATATGTAACAGTTCAATTCTCACTCACTGGAATGCCAGCATTTACACTCTAAGTGACCAGTACTCTATGTGGAACTAGAACATAACATACAGTGGGGCAAGGGATCAAAACTTGACAGAATACAGCTTTTGGGTTTGTTTGGTAATATTTTCAGTTAAACGTTGCTATGACCATAGTCTGTCTACAAGTAACTCCAATTATTTTTTAAATTTGCTTTCCCGTTTCTGTATTGACAAAGACAAGTGAAAATAACTACTGAAAAATATAAAACCTAGCCTTTAATTATAGACTGTATCATTTTCATTTTAGTCTAGCAGATGCAACACTGAGGCAGAAGTGCAAACTATAATATGTGCCTGGGAACCGGCATTTTATTCACTATCTCTTCCAATAGTTACAGCCAAAGTGTAAACAAATTATCAAAGAGCCATACATTAATGTTATATAAGGAAATAGTTCAACTTAATTTGGGGTGATAGGACCAAATATCAAGCACAGCTTATAAAATGTACAACCAATCAAAAAAGATCATATAAATATTTTTACAGACAGAAACTAATGCTGACATAACACTGAGTCAAAAATTACTTAACTTGTAAAGTCTTTTTATACCACATCAAAAGTAATAGTTTTTCAAAAAGGCTTTCAGTGATATATACAACTGGGTATACTATTTTAATGTAATAATACTATTAAAATAATTTTTAAAAACACTTTTTGTAAGTGATACTATTTTGGAACTCAATAGTAAGGTTCCAGTGAATAATCAGAATTTTCAAAACAACATAACTAAACATTAGATAATGTTTTCGATCTAAATCTCTCAATTTTACTATAAAATAAATTAACTTATTCAGAGCAAAAAGGAATTTACATTTTTATTATTCAATACTATACCATGGTTGAGAACAACCCTTCATGGATAAAAAAAAAAAAAAATGAAGAAAAATATAACTTTAATTTAGGTTTAAAAGCACTTGATATTTCATTTACATTATATGAGTAATTTCCCTTCACCAAAAATGTTATTTGCTCTTGTTGTTAAGTGCAGTTGAATGGGTTTGAAGTCCTAGCACTCCCACATCAGGTTTCTGAGGCTGTAAATCTCTGCAGGAGCAGAAAGCCTCACCTTTCTTCCATGGAGCTCATCCCTATGGAGTCAGTGCACTCTCAAAGAAACAGTGTAGAGGAGATTAGTAGCCAGAAACCCCAAGTCCTTATCCCTACTCTGTCAACAACTAGTGAATGTCCTTGGGCAAATCACTAAACGTCCTTGAACCTTGGTTTTCTCAATTATCACGTATGAAGTTTGACTAGATCATCTCTAAAGTTCCTTCCAAGTCTAATATGTTTTACAAAGAAACAGATTTTGTTTGAAACTCTGTGACATGAAAATGTAAATACAAAAGACTGGGGAGAATTTTGTCTACTTATAAAAGCCAAACTAAAAATTCTGTGAAAAAAAAAAAAAGAATTCAAACCAAATACCCAAACTGATTGCCATCAACTCAATCCCAACTCACAGCAACCCTACAGGTCAGAATAGAACTGCCCCATACAGTTTCCAAGGCTGTAATCTTTAAGAACACAGACTGCCACATCTTTCTCCCATGGAGTAACTGGTGGGTTCATACCACCAACCTTTCAGTTAGCAGCCAGGCATTTAACCAGTGCTCTACTGGTTACTTGAAGGAGGTATGATTTACTACTTTGGGAAGGTTAATAAAGAGCTGGAAGGAACAGAAAATGTAAAATAGCATTGACTTACACCTAACTAGAACAAACTGTAAGTCTCCTAACAGCTATGAGAGAGTGCTTTCAACGTTGAAAGATTTTTAAATACTTGGAATTTCTTAGAAAAGAGAAAGCAGAAGTAAAAGGACAGGTAGGACTTAAACTACAGGAAGTAGTATAAGTACTCCTGGTAGAGGAGAGCAGCAGCAGGCCCCAGCCGGCTCACTTGGAGAACAGTGAAAGAGTGGCGAGAGCTTGGCTTAGAAGAAGAGGACAGAAAGCAAAGCAGTGAGCACAGTGACAGCTGTTGTGAATGGCATAAGACATTCAAATATGGGCCTTGCCTTAGGCTGTGGGCAGTTATTAAAAGGCTTTTTATTTAATTGTATTCGAAAACAACTTGTGCAACACAGAATTTCTAATGCAAATGGAAGGAAAGATGCAAGTAATTCAAAAGGGAGAGCTGATGACTGACCGACTGTTAGACAAGCAGACGGATCTGACTTGAATGTGTGGGCAAATGAAAGACAGTGAGGAGCCAGGAGAAAAGACAATGCCTTTAACTACTTGCTCCTCATCTACACACCTTACCCCTATCCTTTCTAATTGGATGGCTTCGCTTCCTACCTCATTTGGGAAAAGAGGGTTTGAGTATCAAGAGACTTTCAAGCCTTCTCTTCCAAAGTTAAGATTCTCTTTAATTAACTTCCATTATCCCATCTACACTCTAAGGTTAACAGTCCTCCTCCCCCACCACCTTTGTTCTCCAGGAGTCCTAGCCAGTGTAACTTCCTGCAATAATGGGAATCTGCTGTCTGTACTGACTGCTTTATGGCCTGGTCTACCAACCTGCTTCTACATCCATAGATTCGTACTTGACCTATAATCAATTTCTGCCTCTCTAATGCTTTATCCTACATTTAGGCTTACAGTTCTCCAATCTTCAATAAAGAAACAAAATCCTTCCTGTAAGCTTGAGTGTGCTCTACAGTTAGTGGCTTACTGCCTTGCTTCACAGCAAGCTTTTCCAGGGAGGCCACACTCATTATCAGAATCCCTTGGGTCAGAGGTGTTTTACAAGTTAGTTTTCCAGAGTTTGGACAAGTATTATAATACTTATCTCTTATATTACTTAAAGACCAATCTGTCAGAGGTTCAAAGGAACAATGAGCAAACACAAATATACTACTATTTCTGCTACAAAATGTAGGGGGGGAAAGACTTAATAGCCTTATTATCAGTTCAGATCAGGGTTTGCTGTCAAAGGAGTTCAGATCAGATTTTAATACAAATTAAGTTTTTTTTTTTCTTTTTTGAGCTTTTTGAATTTTAGGATTTCAGAGACAATGACTTGTGGATTGAACTTCCTGTTTGAAGAAAGGAAAGAACGTAAGCTTTGCTTAGAGCCTATTACTTACCAGGCATTGCCACTGATTTGTGTCATGGAATTCTACCAGTTCTTTTTTAGATAATAAGAAACTGAGGGAATCACTAATTACAGTTACCTGTCCAAATTCAGACCTAACCCCAAAGTCTATATTCTTTCACTTACATTGTGCGATCCTCAAACAGACTTGAGGGTCTCTCAGAGACAAGAACCAGATCTTATTCATCGTTATCCCTTCCTTACCTAGTAGAGTACCTGACACCTACTTGTCTTCAAAAAATGTTGAATGAAGAAACGAATGACTGAACAAAATCAATGAATGAATATGTTGTGTTTAGGTTGATGTGGAACATACATGTGATATCCAGAAGAAAAGTTCATCAAATAAAGTTTATACATACGCTGGACCATAAAATGCTGAAATTCATTTCAAGAGAAGTTTCTACCTTGGGCAATATGATCAGTAATACCAGTGGGAGTAGATTCATTCATGGAAGCACTGAATGGAATTGGCTCATAACGAGGAAGTGGATCTTTTTCCATGTTGTCTGCTGCTGGGGATGTCACAAAAGATGGGTGACCACTGACATTTGAATCATGCTTTGACTTCTGAGAATAGTGCCTGAAAAAGAAAATTATACTGCGTAAGAGATCTAAGTCATTGCCTAAACCTGACTTAAAGAAGTATACTAGGTATAAAAATAAGTTTATCTTGGTTTTCCAAAACAATCACGTAATTTTTAATGGGGTTATTTATTCATAAGCTATAAAATGTCTTATTTTTGTCACAAAAACAGTATAATTACACCCACCATGTAATTTGAAAATACTCTTAAATAAAATAATCCATATCCAATTTTCTATTGCTTCAAAGTTTTCTTGGAACGAGTACTTCAAAATAGGCCTAATTTCAGCAAATATGTTGAGTTCCTACATTAAAGGGGGCATTACAATCACAGCCAGCACTTTAAATAGGTACTATTTTGCTAATTCAGATACAGAAATAATTCTCTCATTTGGTTTACATTTATGAAAAGAATTTATCTACCTATGGAGCTCTGGTAACATAGTGGTTACGAATCAGGCTGCGAACCGCAAGGTCAGCAGTTCGAAACTACCAGCTGTTCCGCGGGAGAAAGATAAGGCTTTCTGCTCCCGTAAAGATTTACAGCCTCGGAAACCCTGTACAGGGTCGCTATGGGTTGGAACCGACTCCACAGCACTTAACAACAACAACATCTACTTAATTACATTATTTATTTATCTAGTTATCCAGGCAGACAGATTCATTTATCTATACTGTTGTTAAGTGCCGTCAAGTCAGTTCCGACCCACAGCAACCCTCTAGAAGGTTTCCAAGGAGTGACTGGTGAGCTTGAACCACCAACCTTGCAGTTCAAACTGACTTTGCAGTCTAGCGCATTAACCCACAGCGCCACACCAGGACTCCTTATCTATACTAGCACAACACAAAAGCAAAATCTTAGACTGTCGCAAACTAGTTAATAGATCCAACATTGTTTTATTTACTAAGACTTAGGAATTTTAAAGTTTTAACATTTGAAATAATTTTTTAATTACACTTAGGATGACCCATTAAAGAAATTCTGAAAAAAAGAAGTGAACTTATAAACCACACCATCATCTTCGTCTTGGGGAGTGCAATGGCTCCAGTGGCAACATACCATGAGCACTGGGCTGTAAATCACAAGGTCTCCAGTTCGAGTCCAATAGCCACTCCTTGGGAGAAAGATGAGGCTTTCTGCTCCCACAAAGATTTAACGCCTCGGAAACCCTATACAGGTTCACTATGAAACAGAACTGGTTCAACGGCACTAAACAACAATCACCACCTTGGTTAATACGGAAGATCTATCTTCCTCTAGTACTTTTACTACAGAAATACACTTTTAGAAAAAAGACAATCTTATGTGCATGTAACTTTGTACTCTGCCCTTTGCAGCTTATTAAAAGTATTTCATCATGTTGCTTCATAGACTTCATAACCACATTTTAAAATAACTTCACAAAGACATATTAATACAGATAATTCTTTCACTTGAGATTAAGTTGATTTTTCTCTTATTAAAATAAAACTGGAAACATCTTCATGCCCATATTTTTTGGTTTGCCATTTTAAATTAACAGAGTTTTTTTTAATTTAATAAAGCGTTCTAAAATTTTATGACCTTCAACTTATGTTGGCAAAATACTATCTCAAACACTTAACCAATGCATAACATAAGAAATATATTCCGATGCCAGACGACTTGTGAAATTATCAAAACAAACATCAGTGTGACTTTTTTCTCAATTAAACAAATATTTATTTCCAGCTCAATTCATTTTCCTACTAAACAGCGGAAGCATTAAAAAGGAAAGTTAAATTTTTTAAGCGATGGAATTGATAAAATTTGGGAATGCAAGAGAAAACTCCAAATTATAATAACCAAAAGTGCTTGTCATATCAAGTCAAGATAAAATTCTTTATTTTGGGACACAATGTCCCGGTAGGATGAAGTCTGTATTTACAGCAATGGTAACCCAGGCTTGTTCTACTTTTTAAAATAAAATTAGCTTTTACCCTACAGCAAATTAGCAAATTTCCAATGGACTTCAGCTGTACAATGTTTCATGCCCTGAACTAGGGAGTATTTGTATCCTTATAATTATTAAGCTAATAATGAAAACAAAACCAAAAACACATTAAATAATGATCAGAATCTGGCCTACCCAGATGGAGAAGGTCGCCGCGCTTGTCCAGATCGTAAAGCCTCTCCAAGAGGGGAATTCTCAAGATTCTTAAACTTCTCCTGGCAAGTTTTCACATAAGAAAGTTTTCCAGCAAAGTATCCCATGATACAAGCAACTTATTTGGGGGGAAAACAACAACAACAAACAGAAGTGTGACAGTGTGATTCGATGTACCTGTTTAGATAAAATATTTTGTAAAGAACGTTTTAAACAGCATTGTTCTAAATGTATCATTGGTTTAGAAAGGCTGAAGTTTTCCTGAATTAATGGTAAAAGTACCATATTACATCAAACTCACAATTCATAGATTCTGAGAATTCATGTTCCAAAAATAAAATAAGCCAAAATGTAATTCCAAATTTACTAATTACTTTCTTAAGACACATAGTAAAGATGCAACAAGAAGAATGCAACAAGGAATGGACACATTATAATTCAAGCTTAGTCCTGAGGATTTACCCACTTCTTTTCCTGTAAAATGGGAGTATCACTTCTCCAGTCAATTTCACAAAATTATTTTTAAATTAAGATAAAATTGGGTGCAATAAATCCCTTGAAATAATTATAAAGCATTACCTAAATACTGGACTGCTAAATGCAAGATTGGTGATTCACACCCACAAGACTGTTTGTGGAAGATGTGGTGGGTTGTTGCAGTAGATTTACAGTCTTGAGAACCCTCACAAGCAGCTCTTCTCTGTCTAGAAGGGTCACTAAGAGTGAGAGTCACCTTGATGTGGCAGGGGGCTTAGTTCTGGAGTCTCTGGCCCTCTCTATTCAAAAGATTGTAAAATGTAAATAAGCTGTGTGAAGAGATTTCTTCTTTAAAAAACTAAGTTTAATTTTCAACCACTTTATTTTGATCAACTGGGATATCTACACAACTTTCTATTTAGACAGACTAAGAGATTTTTTTTTAATACACAATCTTTTCAAAATATTTTTAATAATCTCTATTACATTATCGGGAGTCATGGTGGGTACTTAAGATAAGTACTAGACTGCTACTAACCTCAAGGTTGGCGGTTCACATCCACCACCAGCTCCTAGGAAACCCTATACAGGGTTGTTATAAATCAAGAACCTCTCCACAGCCCTCAACAACAAAAACAATTAGCCTATCAGTGTCCTGCCACAGAGCAGTACGATAAACACTGGACTGCTAACCAAGGTCAACAGTCCAAACCCATAATTAGCTTCTCCTCGGAAAGCTACACAGGGTTGCTATGAGTCAGAACGAACTGGGCAACACTTATTAAACACATTTTTTACATTATTAAAGCAGAATGAAAAATGTTTCTCTTTCAAGTAACTCATGATTTTCATACTAATACAATGTGCACATATTGGGCAACTTTCTCCTTGGCCCCTTGAGGTTTTTGATTTTTTTTGTTTAAAAGGGAAAGCAGCTCTTCTATTGTTTTTCATTTCCCTATTGGTTTTGAAAGAGTCCTGATTTGACACTTGAAGGGTAAGCCACAGATTACTTTAAGTCAGAACTGACTTGACAGCACTTAGGAACAAAAATGGTTTTAAAGACCTCATCACCAGACTCTCACGGGAGCAAGGTGGCTCCATATGATAAGTACTGGACTGTGAACCATAAGGACCACAGATCAGGCTCACTAGCTGCTTCAGAGGAGAAAGATGAGGCTTTGTGCTTTATCGGTGATTTAAGGCCTCAGAAACCCTATAGAGAGTTGCTGTAAGTCGGAAACAACTTGACAGCACTTAACAAGAAAACCCAACCTCTTGCAGCACTGGGCCATGTGTGGGATGCAGGCAAGAAAGGCAGAGGCCGGGCTTTGTGCATGGGCTCTCAGGATCTGTCCAGCCAGCCTGAGGCTGGGTACACTCCACTGCCTTATAGCTGGCTCCTTCCCTGTCCTCCCCTTCTCTAGTAGCTACTTACTGCTGCACCCAGGACTCGAGGACTACCCAAAGCAGGTTCCCTTTAGGGTTTACTAAGGCATTTGCACAATGTCCAAATTAGTTCACAGAAAGTGGATGTTAAGTGACACATCCCTATAGTCATTTAATAGTCATAAACAAAGTGATTTGTCAGAGCACATAACCAGATTACTATTATGAGTGACACGATAAATCATTGGATAAAAACTAATGAATGTACTCAAGTTAAAAAAAAAAAGCTAAGTATTAAGAGACAATGTCAACTAATAAAAATGCAATGTTGTTTAATACTTACATATAAGTTTAGGGATAGATCCATACTTGGGATGACTTGAAAGGATTCCTAAAGAAAAAAAAGAATGAATATTTCTGAATAACATGAATTGTTAGAGAAAGATGAATTTACACAATTAAGGCAAGGTATGCAGTAAATTGCACTATAATTTTAAGTTCATGCCAAGAGTACAAAGGAAAACAACAAAGCTTATTGTGAGAAATAAAAGCTAAATAAAGGGCGAAATATACTAGGCTCATGAACTGAAATATTTAATATTGTGAAGATGGGAACTGCCTACAAATTAATTTATAAATTCAATGTAATTCTAATCCATATCAAAACAAGTTCTTGAAAACTTTAAAAACTTAATTCAAAAACACCAAGAGTGCACAGAAAGCATCAAGAATAGCTAAGGCTACCCCAAAGAGAATATGCAAATAACAAGTACAAGAAAAGACGCTCACATACATCAACCAATGTTATTGTTTCGAGTCATAAATAACCCAACGTGATAAAGTCAAACTATCCCAAAGGATTTTTTAGGCTGTAATCCTTACAGGATCAGATTGCCAGGAGATTCTCCTGGGTAGCTGAGTAGGTTTAAACCCCCAACATAAAGTTAGTCACATTCTTAAGTGTTGCACCACCAGGGATCCTTCACTAACAATTATTGTTATTGCTACGTGTCCTCCAGTTGGTTCTGACTCAGTGACCCTCTATAGGGTTTCTGGGGAACGCAGGGGCTCCATACTATAAGCACTGGACTAAGAACAACAAAGTCTGCGATTCGAGACTACCAGCTGCTCCACAGGAGAAAGATGAGGCTTTCTGCTCTTGCGAATATTTAAAAGCCTTGCAAGCCATATACATGGTCTCTATGAGTCAGTACCAACTCGAAGGCAGTTTAAAACAAATAGTGTTTCTGAAGAGCAGCTGAAAGGTTTGAACCACTGACCCTGAAGTTAGCAATCCAGTGTTTATCCAAGAGCATCGCACCAGGATTAAGCATTGTTGTTTTTAGATACCATGACTTGGTACTGACTCTTAATTGACCATATGCACAACAGAACGAAACACTAACTGGGTCCTGCCCCAACTCACAATCACTGCTACATTTGAGCCCGTTGCTACTGCCACTGTGCAAATCCAACTAGTTGGGTGTCTTCCACTTTTTCTCTGACCTTCCATCCTAACAAACATGATACCCTTCCCTCCAGGAACTGGCCATTCTGACTTCCAATGAGCATTCTGGTTGTACTTCTTCCAATACAGATTGGTTTGTTCCTTTGGCAATTCATGATACTTTTAATATTCTCTTCCAACACCATAACTCAAATACCACAATTCTTCTACAGTCTTCCTTATTCACTGTCCAACTTTCACTTCAAACTGACATTTATGCTAACACAGTAAAGAGGTCTTGTGCAGCAGATTTGCTTAATGCAATACATCATTTAATTTCTTGACTGCTGTTTCCATAAACTTTGATGGTTGATCTGAACAAAACAAAGTCTTTGACAATTTCAATCTGTTCTCCATTTATCATGATGTTACTTATTGGTCCACTGGTAAAGATTTTTGCCTTCTTTACATTGAGGTACAACCCATATCGAAGACTGTGGTTTCTGATCTTCAGTTAAGTATTTTAAGTCCTCTTCACTTCCAGCAAATAAGGTAGTATCATCTGCAAATCACAGGTAGTTAATCAGTCTTCCTCCAATCCTAATGCCACATTTTTTTCATATATTCCAGCTTCTCAAGTTATGTGCTCAGCATACAGACTGAATAAATACGATGAAAGAATACAACCCTAGCGCACACCTTTCCTAACTTCAAGCAATTCAGTATTCTCTTGTTCTAGTCAAACAACTACCTCTTGGTCTATGTACATGTTCCTCATGAGCACAATTAAGTTTCAGGAGTAATCATACTTCACAATGTTGTGCACAGCGTGTCATGATCCACACAACCGAAAGCCTCTGCTGTCAATAAAGCACAGGTAAACATCTTTCTGGTATTCTCTGCTTTCAGCCAAGATCCATTGGACATCAGCAATGATATCCCTCATTCCACGTCTTCGTCTGAATCTGGCTTGAACCTCTGACAGTTCTCTGTCAATGTACATCTGCAGCTGTTTTGTATTATCTTTAGAAAAATTTTACATGTATGAGATGTTAATGATATTGTCTGATGACTTCCACATACCACTGGGTCACCTCTCTTTGGAATGGGCACAAATATGCATCAGTTGCAGTCAGCTGGCCAGGTATCTGTCTTCTAAATTTCTTGGCACAGATGAGTGAGTGCCTCTAATGCTTCATCAGTTTGCTGAAAGCAATTTGTATTCCATCAATTCCTGATGCAGTTCTTTGTCAATGCCTTCAATGCACCTTGGACTTCTTCCTTCAATATCATTCACTCTTGATCATATGCTACCTCTTGAAATGGATGAACATCAACCATTTCATTTTGGTACAGTGACTCTATGTATTCCTTCCATATACTTTTGATGCTTTGTACATCATTCCATATTTTGCCCATGGAATCCTTCAATATTGAAAATTGAGGTTTGAATTTTTTTCTTATGTTGTTGCTGTTGTTAGGTGCCATTAAGTTAGTACCAAATCATAGGAACCCTATGCATAACAGAATGAAACACTGCCCGATCCTGGGCCAACCTCACAATCATTCCTACACCTGAGCCCATCACTCCTACAACACTCCCGCCAGTGTGCCACTTCATCTCACAGGGAGTCTTCCTCTTTTTCTCTGACTCTCCACTTCACCAAACACTACATCCTTCTCCAGTAACTAGTCCCTTCTGATAATGTGTCCAAAGTAAGAGAAAGTTTGGCCATCTTGGCTTCCAAGGAGCACTCTGGCTGTACTTCTTCCAACACAGATCTGTTTCTTTCGGAAGTCCATAGCACTTTTAATATTCTCCAACAAATCAGAACCACAAAGAGATGCTACCATTTCACCCCAATTAAAAAACAGTTACAATTAAAAGCAAATAGAAAAAAGCTGGTGATGGTGAGGATATAAACACTAACTCACTGCTAGTGGAAATACAAAATGGTACAGCATGGTATATAACAATTTGGCACTTCCTCATAAAGTTAAAACATGCGATCCAGCAATTCTAATTCAATGTACATACCCAAAAGACCTGAAAACAAGAATATCACAGAAACCTGTACACCAGTTCTTGCTGCAACACTATTCATAATAGCCCAAAGGTGGAAAGCTAAAACTCTATCAACAAATACATGAACAAAACATAATATAAGCATACTTTGGCATATTAGTTAGCTATGATGAAAGGCAACCACCACTGGTCTGCCAGTTTGTATCACTGTGGTGACTTGCATGCTGCTATAATGGAGGAAGCTTTGTACTGATACTTTGAATACCAGCAGGGTCAACCATGAAGGGACATGTTTCAGCTGAGTTTCAAGACAAAGACAAACTCAGAAGGAGGAGAGAAAGGCTACTTCCAAATGTATATCCACTGAAAACCTTAATGAAGCAGTGAAACACTGTCAGATAGTCCCAAAATATTGAATATTTCAATATGATAACCAGCACAAGAGAAGCACAGTCAGATATAGGGCCAGAATAGGAGACCCCAGGTTGGAAGGCACTTAAAATATGACAGGGGAGAAACTGCCTCTTCAAAGTAGAACTGAACTCTTCAAAGCAGAATTGAAAATAATGACATGAAATGGAATAAAGCTTTTGGGACCTTCATTGCTCAAAATGAAAAGAAAATGCTGGAAACATTAATAATTGGATCACAGACTGTCCAAATTAGGAAAATTGGAAGTTGTCAAAAATGAAGAAGGAATGCATAAAGATCAGTATCCTAAATAAGCATAGTGAGCTGAAGTAGACTGGTATTTGCCATTCTGAATCTGAAAATCACAAGGTTTACTAAAACAAAATTGACAAATTGAAGCGGAATGGTATCACAATCATCATCAAAAAAGAACATTTCAAGATCTTGAAGTACAAGTTTTCTGTCTGTGATAGGATGATATCCTTAGGCCTAAAAAAAGATCAATTAATACCATTATTATTCAAATTTATGCATTAACCACTAAAGCAAGTAATGATGAAATTAAAGAACTCTACCAACTTCTTTACACATGGAAACAAAATGTATACATAATTACTGCTGATTGTAATGTAGAGGTTGGAAACAAAGAAGGATCCAGAAGTTGGAAAATATGGCCTTGGTGATAAAAATGATGTTGGAGATTCTACGATAGAATTTTTCAAGACCAATGAATTCTTCAAAGAAAATACCATTTTAAACAACATAAAAGAAGACTATACACATGGACCTAACCAGATGCAATATACAGAAATCAAATTCACTGTATCTGTTAAAAGACACTGTGGAAAAGCTCCCTAACACCAGTCAAAACTAGGCCAGAAACAGACCACCAATTGCTCATATGCAAGTTCAGGCTGAAGCTGAAGAAATTTTTCTAAAGTCCAAAGAGCCAAAATATGACCTTGAATATATCCCACCTGAATTTAGAGATCATCTAAAGAACAAATTTAATGCATTAGATATTAATGACCAGAAGAGTTGTAGGATGACATCAAGAACATCATTCAGGAATAGAGCAAAAAAAGCTTATTAAGAACACAAGAAAAATAGAAAAGACCAAAACAGATATCAGAAAAGATTCTGAAACTTGCTCTCCACTGTAGAGATGCTACAACAGATGGAAGAAGGAAGATGTGAAAGAGCTTAACAGAAAATTTCAAAGATTAGCTTGAGAAGACAAAGCCAAATATTATAAAGAGATGGAAGGAATACAGTCATTGTACCAAAAAGAAATGGGCAATGTTCAACCATTTTTACAGGTAGCATATGATCAAGATCAAGAGCTAATGGTACTGAAGGAAGAAGTCCAAGCTGCACTAAAGTAATTGGAAAAGAACAAGGCTCTAGGAATTGTTGGAATACAAACTGAAATCTTTCAACAAACTGATGCAGCACTGGAGGCACTCACTCATCTATGCCAAGAAATTTGGAAGACCTGGCCAACTGACTTTAATATTTGTGCCCATTCCAAAAAGAAGTAAACAAACAGAATGTGGAAATCATCGGACAATATCATTACTATTACATGCAAGTACAATTCTGGTAAAGATGATTCAAAAACAACTGCAACAGTACACTGACAGGGAACTGCCAGAGGTTGAACCTAGATTCAACTGAGAATGTTGAATGAGAGATACCACTGCTGTTGTCAGATGGATCTTGGCTGAAAGCAGAGAATACCAGAAAGATGTTTATCAGTGCTTTATTAACTTTGCAAAGGCTTTCGAATATGTGGATCATGACAAATTATGGACCATATTCTGAAGAATTCATATTCCAGAACACTTACTTGTGCTTATGATAAACCTGTACGCAGACCAAGAACCAAACATTCAAATAGAACAAGGCTACACTGAAGGGTTCAAAATCAGGAAAGGTGTACACCAGGGTAGTATTCTTTCACCACACTTATTCAATCTGTATGCTGAGCAAATAAAACAAGAAACTAGATTATATGAAAAAGAACGTTAACATCAGGATTAGAGGAAGATTCATTAACAACCTGCGATATGCAGATGATACAAACTTGCTTACTGAAAACAAAGAGGGCTTAATACTTACTGATGAAGATCAAAGACCACAGCCTTCAGTATAAGTTGCATCTCAATACTCACTACTGGGCCGATAAATAACATCCATATTAAGTGGAGAAAAGACTGGCATTGTCAATGGCTCCATTTTGCTTGGATCCACCACCAACACTCAGGGAAGTAGCAATCAAGAAATGAAAAGACCTAATGCATTAGGCAAATCTGATGTACAAGACCTCTTTTTAAAGGGTTCAAGATAAAAGATGTCAGTTTGAATACTAAAGTAGGCTGACGCCAAGCCACGGTATTTTCAATAGCCTCATATGCATGCGAAAGTTAAGACAGTGAAGAAGGAAAACTGTAGAAGAATTGCTGCATTTGAGTTATGGTACTGGAGAATATTTAAGTATGATGGACTGCTAGAAGAACACATAAATGTGTTTTAAAAATAAATACAAAGTAAACTCATACATGAGCCCTGGATATCCACAGACAAATGTAAAAACCTTCCCTAAAAGCCGAGACTGTAAATTCCAAAAAGGCAAGTTCCCCCCGACCCAAAAAAAAAAAAAAAGCTAAAGAGAATAAAAAGAAACATTGTTAACTGATGATATATGGAGGGGATAATAATCAATGTAATGAAACAAGCTATATGAATGGTTGAATGTGAAGCTGATGATGTGCCCTGTAAACTTTCACTCAATCCAAAATAAAAACATTTAATAAATATAAATAAATAAATAAATAAATAAATAAATAAATAAATAAATAATAAATAAATAAATAAATACATAAATACAACCAGAATGCTCCCTGGAAGCCGGATGGAGGGACTTCGTGACTCCTACTTCAGACATATTTTCAGGAGGGACCCGTCTAAGAGAAGGATATCAAGCTAGGTAAAGTGGATGATTAGTAAAAAAGAATACGATCCCCAATGAGATGGACTGGTACAGTGGCAGCAGCAATGGGGTCGAGCTTTATGACAATTGTGAGGTTGGTGCAGGACCACACGGTATTTGGTTCTTTTGTGCACAGGTCACTGTGTGTTCAAGAGCAAAGATGTCAGTATGAAGACTAAGTGGCCCTGACCCAAGCCATGGTATTTTCAATAACCTCATATGCATGTAAAAGTATGACAGTGAATAAGGAAGACCTTAGAGGAATTGGTGCATTTGAGATATGATGCTGAAAGAGAATATTAAAAGTATCAACAACTGCCAAAAGAACAAACCAATCTGTGTTGGAAGAAATATAGCCAGAATGCTCACTAGAAGCCAGAATGCCCAGACTTCATCTTTTATTCTTCAGACATATTATCAAAAGGGACCAGTCCCTGGAGAAGAAAATCAAGTTTGGTAAAGTGGAGGGTCACAGAAAGAGATGACCCCAATGAGATGGATAGGCACAGTGGCAACAGCAATGGACTCAAAACTAGCAATGTTGTGAGGTTGGGACAGGACCAGGCAGTATTTCATTCTGTTGTACACAGGGTCACTATGAATCGGTACCTAATGGATGGCACCTAACAACAGCAAGAGATTTTTCTTCTTGCAACACTTAAAGCTCTTGGCGTCTCTACTATTCAATTCAGTATATGAAGCATTCGGTTATATTCTCTATTTGCTTCAATGTCTGTTTACATCATTTCCTCCAATTAACTACTGGCAGTTCTTAAATTTATTTTGGAAGACCACCCTCATATTTAGTGTCAATGATTACTAGTGAATGACAGATTAAGATAGGAAAACAAGAATAAAACAACAGACACTATAAATTCTTCAATTGCACCAGTTTTTCCTTAATGATTTTAAAGTTTTTCCAATAAAGAATGAATTCCAGTCTACTAAACCTCTCACTCCTAAACGGTATTAATGCGCACATATATCTTGACTTGTTTCCATGTTTAAGATGCCTACCACAGGAGCAAATTGCAATATAAGGTTCTTTGAGAGCTTTTTTTTTTTCTTTTTTTAAACAAAGAAGGAGGGAGAAGATCCTATTATTTCTTTCCAATACTGCTTTCCTCAACTAGTTTTGTAAACACTTAAGTAGTTCAAGCTGACAAAGCAGAAAGGCTTAAACTTCGTAGTCACATTTTAGGAGGATCTTTACTAAAGGTAATACAGAAACGGCTGCAAGCATACATTGACAGAGAACTTCCAGAGATCCAAGCCGGATTCAGAAAAGGCCATGGAACAAGGAATATCATTGCTGATGCCCGATGGATCTTGGCTGAAAGCAGAGAATATCAGAAAGATGTTTACCTGTGCTTTATTAACTACGTAAAGGCTTTCGATTGTGTGGATCATGACAAGCTATGGACAACATTGTGAAGCATGAGTATTCCTGAACACTTAATTGTGCTCATGAGGAATATATATCTGGACCAAGAAGCAGTTGTTTGAACAGAGCATGAGTACACTGAATGCTTTAAAATTAAGAAAGGTTTGCAACAAGGTTATATTCTTTCACCATACTTATTCAACACATATGCTGAGCAAATAAGCCAAGAAGCTGGATTATATGAAGAAAAACGTGGCATCAGAATTGGAGAAAGACTCATTAATAATTTGCAATATGCAGATTATACAACCCTGCTTGCTGAAAGTGAAGAGGACTTAAAATATTTACTGATGAAGATCAAGAGCACAGCCTTCGGTATGAATTACATGCAATGTAAAGAAAACAAAAATCCTCACCACTGGACCAATAAACAACATTCTTATCAACGGAGAAAAGACTGAAGTTGTCAAGGACTTCATTCTTCTTGGCTCAACTATCAACACTCATAGAAGCAGCACTCAAGAGCTCAAAACGACGTACTGCATTAGGCAAATGTGCTGCACAAGACTTCTTTAAAGTGTTGAAGAGTAACAAGCCATGGTATTTTCAATAACCTCATATGCATGCGAAAGCTGGACAGTGAATAAGGAAGACCACAGAAGAATTGATGCTTTTGAGTTACGGTGTTGGAGGAGAATATTGAAAGTTCCATGGGCTGCCAAAAGAACCAATAGATCTGTTTTGGAAGAAGTGCAGCCAGAGTGCTCCTTGGAGGCCAAATGGCCAAACTTTGTCTCTCACACTTTGGACACATTGTCAGGAGGGACCAGTCACTGGAGAAGGATATCATATTTGGTAAAGTAGAGGGTCAGAGAAAAAGAGGAAGACCCCCAATGAGATGGATTGGCCAAGTGGCAGCATCAATGGGCTCAAGTGTGGCAACAGTAGTTAGGTTGGCCCAGGATCGGGCAGCGTTTTGTTCTGCTGTGCATAAGGTCGCTATGGGTCGGTACCAACTCGATGGCACTTAACAACACCAACAGTTAACTCAAAGCAACTATTTTAGGATATGTGGAGTCCATTATAATGTCATGTCACCTGTTTCTGGGATAACTGTCCATTCCCAGCTAGATAAGTTCACAAAGTAAATATAATGAGCAGTTCCACTACTTACACCACATTTTAAGATACAGAGACTCATATTTAAGATTAGGGTATGTCAATATGTATTGCTACAAAAATCATAGAAACCTTTTTTAAGTAAAAATATCAACAGGTTTTGGGGGTTTTTTTGGATATAACCTCCATCTAGCTAGGTCTATATACTTCTGAAGGCAATGTTTTCATATTTTTAACTTGTCCCAAAAAGAACTCTGCACTCTTTGATGTACACCACATCAAAACAGCAGTTTAGGCATCCTCAAGGACCTCAAGTCTTCCTTTTAAATGTTTTTTGAGTTTGGAGAACAAAAGGAAGTCTGAAGGAGTAAGATCAAAGCTATACAGTAGATGGGGGTAAGGCATTCCAATGAAATTCTCAAAGGACAGCCCTTGCTACCCTCAAAGTATAAGCCAGTACTTATTCACCTGTGATGTACAGATACAACCTTTCTTGATGAAAGTGAAGAGGACTTAAAATAGTTATTGATGAAAATCAAAGACCACAGCCTCCAGTATGGGTTCCACCTCAATGTAAATAAAACAAAAATCCTCACCAATGGACCAATACATAACATCATAAATGGAGAAAAGATGGAAGTTATTATCAAAGACTTCATTTTACTTGAATCCTTTATCAACAGGCATGGAAGCAGCAGTTAAGAAATTAAATGGTGTAGTGCATTAGGCAAACCTACTGCAGAAGCCCTCTTTAATGTATTCAAGATCAAAGATGTCAGTATGAAGACTAAGGTGCACCTGACCCCAAGCCATTGTATTTTCAATGCTTGTAACCTCATATGCATATGGAAGTTTGGAGACCGTAGAAAAATTAAACCATTTGAGGATGATCTTGAGAAATTATTCTCTCCATCTAATTAAGTTTGGATTGGATCTCTCCCCGTCTCTGTGACTGACTACAGAGACAGGCGGCAAACCTTTGTTTCAGTTTGTCAACATTTCTGGCAACCACGCTCAGGGACCTCGCAGACTTCCCCAGTGTGCTGCCTGCCCCACAGGTAAACTGCACCACTTCTAGTCTGCTCAAAACGTGGAAAAACGGACCTGACTCCCAGTTAGAGAAGTGGACCAGGCCTTGGGAGCTTCTGCTGACCCCCACACTGCTCCCAAACTCGTGGGCCTCAAGACCTGGACTCACCACAAGTCAAGAAAAATCCTGAGCGATGGGCTATGAATTCTTCCTCCAATCTCAAGCTTCAATTAAAGCTGTGCTATTCTTCTTTCTCCTCCTATGGGTTGGCCACTCAGATCTAATCCCCTATCGCTGGGATGAAAATATTTAGATATACCTGGGCAAGTATGTAATGAATGCATCATAATTGTATGATAAACGATCCTTCACCTCCTGTCTTACTTCAGTTAGTACGTCTGTAACACAGCTCCAGCAAGGTAGTTTTTGCTCAGTGGAACTAAGGCTTCTCCTACATCCCCCCCTAGCTTTACTGGGGCAATATACGGGGAGTAGAGGTCCTGTACATGTGGAAGATTCACCACCTTCCTACCTCAGAGACAGGACATGATTGATAGACCTCATTGCTAATGCTCCCCCGACTTGCCTTTCATATAGATCTCGATCTGTCCAGTCTAGCTAAGCATGTGACCCTACCCCTCTCTGTAATGCTTGCTATGGTCTTGACCCTAAATGTGAAAATCAACACTGGTAAAGACCCTTAATGCCACCTCCCAATCACTGGAAGGGCTTTTTTAGAGAAGATAATGAAAGTCAGTTGTCTTAGTTACCTAATATAAAGTGGCTACCCATGTTAATAGTGAGGGTTAGGTTTGTACTGTAATAGGAATTTTCATATGTTGCTGTATTCAACACTCACCTTATTGTATCGCCCTATATCAAACTTGTTGTTTTTCATGACCTAGGCTTAGTTCTTTTAATCCAAGAAATTATGCCCTGGGATCAAATTAACTATTTTCATTTGAAGCAAATTTCATAGAAATGAAATCTAAAAATAAGAGTGGGGAATGACAGCATTGATCTATTGACCTAAACAAAATGGAGTGGGTTTAGTCATTAGGTCTCAAATGTTGTTGCTATTGCTATGTGCCGTGGAGTCGGTTCCAACTCATAGCGACCTTGTACAGGGTTTCTGAGGCTGTAACTCTTTATGGGAGGAGAAAGTCTCATCTTTCTCCCACAGAACAGCTGGTGGTTTTAACTGCTGACCATGAGATTAGCAGCCCGATTCATAACCACTATGCTACCAGAGATCCTTAGGTCTCAAATGAGGACCCCGCACATGAACAAGTTTATAAATTAGCTAAGATGACCTTAAGGTCCTAGAAGGAGAACAGGACTAGGAGAATAGGATGTGCTTAAACCCACCCAGATAGTTATCTTACGAATTAAGTAGCTGAGATCCTAAAGGAAGAATATTTGAGGAAGTTTGTTGATTTATTGTTTCTTTTTCCCTAAAGGTAGAATGTTTGAGGAAGTTTATTTCCTTGATTCATTTTACAAAGAATACTATCTTCATGTTAATGCACAATATATGAAGTGCACATCCAAATGTAACTTACTCTATGTAATGTGCATGCTCTTTGTGAAAGACAGAATGGTCTTGAGAAATTATTCTCCGTCTTCCAAACTGCTGGCATTCTATTAATAAAGCTTGGATTAGATCTCAAAAAAAAAAAAACTGATGCATTTGACTTATGACGCTGGTGGAAATATTAAACGTACCATGGACGGCCAGAACAAATCTGTGTTATAGGTGGAGTCAGAATGCTCCTTAGAAACCAAGATGGTGAAACTTTGGCTCTCATACTTAGACATATTATCAGGATGGACGAGGCTCTGGAGAAGCTTACTGGGCTTGGTCAAATGGAGGTCAGTAACAGGCAGGAAGACTCCCAATGAGATACATGGCAGAGAAGCGGCAGCACTGAGCTCAAGCATAGTAACAATTGTGAAGATGGCACGTTACTGGCCGGTTAACTGTTTTGTTGTGCACAGGGTTGATACGAGTCAGAAACAAAGCATCATCACTTGACCTAACAATGTGTCAAGACAGAATAAAATTTCTTGGTGCAAATTTCCTGGTCTTTATCTAAGAATTTCCTGGAATTTATCATTGTCTAATCAATGTAGTTTCCCATTTTCTTAAAACTTCTTTCTAATAAGTTTCTGTGATTGTGCCATGCCCTCTGAAAAAACCTATGAAGACTAGCCCTTTATAATCTCAAAAACAGTCACCATAACCTTCTAAAATGACCTCTCTGCCTTGAATTTAACTGGTATGGTCCAGAAGAGCCTCTCAAAAGCCACTGGAATTTGACTGGATTTTGCTCTCTGTATCCTACTACTAAATCCAAGACTCATTCCCAATTACAATTTGTTCTTCACATTGTCCTTATAGTTTCAATCTTGTTTTAAGAGTGATGGAGGAGAGAACAAACAAATATGGCGGATCGGGTGGACGTGTAGTAAAGAGCTCCACCAACAACAACACAGAATACCCAAC
>NW_006408727.1:922310-940774 GCF_000296735.1 Chrysochloris asiatica
GAGTGATAGAAAATCATCTCTTTGAGCCTACATATCTTCAAATTGTACCTTGAACACCTAATTCAGCCAAAAGCAAGATGTTCAATTAATATGGAAAATTGCAGAACCACGTCAGATCCCATCTTCAGTAGCTGTTGCATCAATGGCATTTCTATGGTCTTTTTCAGCCAGTTTCTTAATTCTTCAAAGTTGACAGTCTTCCCCGTTGGCCTTCCCAATCTTCTTAAAGATCAAAAACTGTTGTATTCCCACAAATTTGCTGCAAAGTCTCAATGATTTGGGCATCTGCCCACTTTTATTTTGTTAAACATTTTATGTTGGCCCTGACCTCAAATCGTATTTTTCTATGGCACAAAAAATATCTGTTTTTGCAAGGCACCCTAATAAGACTAAGAAATTCTTGTCTGGAAGTACCCACTTATGAGCAATACTGTCAATACCCCAAACACTGCCTCGGACCCTCTGGGTTACTGGCAGGTCAGTCCCTGACAAAGGCCAAGACCTTACCCCAGTGGGTCTCCAGAGGGAGAACTGAGGCAGACTGCCTTATGCCGGCTGAGGTCACCAATGAGTTAGAGTGCTTACTAACAAAACACTCAAGAAATCCAATCTGTACTCATTTTAGCAAGAGTGAGACTTTTTTTTATTCGATTTTGCAAAATCAGGAGCCAAACCTAGAAGACAGGGCAAATGTGCTGCGCAGCAGCTTTGCAAATAATTTTATCTCCTAGCTCGAAAGTCCCTCCACAGGTTCCTGGATGACTGAGTACTATGGGGCGAACAATCTTCCTGACATGACCTACTACCCCTTGACAGTTGCATTCTTATTCAACGTTGGAACAGGATCCTTTCCCACCTCCCCCAATTCCTCCCTCTCACATACACCAGGGACACAAGGGACACAGGCAGGCTTGTTGCTCTGTCAATCAACAATCTAGGTCTGGTCTAGCAATTTCCTGCACTCCCTTATTCTTGAAGATGGGCTACCTTGAGAATTTATTTCTCACAGATTGCAGAGACATGTTTAAAGAGGTTTTGTTTTGAATAAACTCATATGAAGAGGATCCCTAGAATGAAAACTTTCTATTTACCCTCGTACAATGTTGTTGCTATTAAGTGCTGTTGAGTTGGTTCCAATTCATACCCACCCTATATAGAGTTTCCAAGGAGCAGCTGGTGGTTTGAACTGTCAAACCTTGTGGCTAGCAGTCCAGTGCTTACCCATTAGCACCACATCGTACTACAGTGCAGTGAATTAATATAGATGGCCTTTCTAGCTGTTCCTAGTGCAGTGCTGCAGAATAATGCGCTGGGCTACAAGGCTGGTTTGAACCACAAGGTCGGCGGTTCAAACTCACCAGCTGCTCCCCAGAAAACCTGTACAGGGTTACTATGATCTGATCTTTATGACTGTCACACAATAACTGGGTTTTGTAGTTCTTAAGTGCCGTCGAGTCAATTCCGACCCATAGCGACCCTGTATAGGGTTTCCAAGGAGCAGCTGGTGAGCTTGAACCACTGATGTTGACTGGGTGGGATTATACAAATAATGTGCTTTTAGCCCATCAAGGGGATTGGACAGCATGCTGCAATGCAAGTAAGGACATGGGACTTTTATAAGAGTAGGACCATACAAGTAAGATGTATGGGACCCTAACAAGAAGATTGGTCAGTATTGCCATCCTGCTATGCTTAAAGACAGACACAAAAGAGAGGAGAAGCTGTAACAGGAAAGACAGGGAGATGATAGTGTAGCAATGCCGGGGTGAGAGCAGCACGAGACGGCTGCAGTGGGGCTGGCTTAGAGTTGTAACGCTGGCCCAAGAAGGCCCAAACAGGGTCCCTCAGCCGAAGACGAGAAGGTGTTCTGATCAAGAACTGTATACTGAGCTGTTCCTGTTACTTCTGAGTCATTTCAGATCCTGTTCCTTCCCTTATGGTTCGTGAGTTCTGTGAGACATTGCAGCAGAATGACAAAAGCCAAAGACTGGATGGAGAGACTGAGGAACCATCTTTGTGCTGAGCCTTATTACAGAAATTATTAGTTTAAACTCTTTATCTTAACTCCACACATGAATATGTTGTACTAAAACTATTTAAGACCACAGACTGAAACAACAAAGTCCCCTTAGGGTAGTCTTAAAAATAGATTTTCTGCCAGATTCTAATTGTGTATTTAGTGTCACAACCCTCCCTTACCAGATAACAATGTGGCGAAACTGGTTATGGTAGCTACTGATCTCTAAACCCGTACACAGAATCATCTGGAGTTCATTAAAGCAGATTCCCAGGTCCTACCTCGAAGAGTCCAATTCAGTAGGTCTGCGATGGGGCCTGTGAGCCTGCATTTCTAATAAGCTCCTAAATGACAGTGATCTTGCTGGTCCACCAAGATATCTGTCTCCCTGCTAACGATCCCTAAGGTTCTTGCCCTCTTAGATTGTTAATGTTGCTATAGTACCGGAGGACATTAAACTGTGAAAGCCATATATGAATCAGTGGACCCAGGGAAACATAATTCTTGTGATGTAAAAAGTCATCCATGATAATGTTTAATGTATTCATTTTATATAAAAATCATGAAAGTGCCATAAACCTGATTCCAGACGAGATACTAAGTAAACGCAAAGTTAAAATATTTACCTTTACTAATTAATCCTTGAGTTATCAGCATACTTGTTGCAGCCAAAGGCACAGCTATTAAGGAAAAAAATAACTAGTTACCAACAATCAAAGGATACATTTAACTGCATTCATTACATAAAAGTATCAGTAAAACTAAATATATTGCAAAATTGAGATCTGTAAGAGAGTTTTCCATTTTAAAAAGGTATACAATATACAATCACTGGAAAAACAAAAGGATTTTAAATATTTAAAAGCATTGAAATATTAAACAATTCAAGAATCAACTTAAACATAAATGACTCCAGAATAACACTCATAAATATTATTTATCATTTAAGACAACAGTCTCATAAAATAAACATCACCAATGAGTACTGTGCTCCAGTCAACATTCACTCTGAAACAAATATGAGGAGGTAAGGGGGAGTAGGGAAGCTAGATTGATAGAAACAGAGCCACCAAAGGAAATAATAAGAATGCTGACACACCATGAAAATGAATCCAATGTCAACAAACAATATGCACAAAAATTATTAAATGGGAAATTAATTTGTTATATGTAGACTTTCACTAAAGCAACACAAAAAATATTATTAAAAAACAGTAAGTAGTAGAGGGGAAAAAAGAGTAATAAAGAGAAAGAGGCAGAAGCAAATTAAAAACAAGAGCCACTACTGGCTAGTAATGAAGTTCCATACACCGTGTCTTATATGTATTATCTCATTTTACCTACCTTATTTCTAAGGTAAACTGTGTTATTACCCTCCCCCTTTAAAGATAAGGAAATTGAAGGTTAAGAGATGATAAATAATATGTTCAAGGCCATACAACTAGTTAAAATGACAGGTCCAGCCAGGATTCTAACAATCTGTTTGATAGTAGATTATAAGCTTTTAAGCTCCATGGTGCACTAAATGTACCAAAGATAAATTTGTCTACAATCATTTGGTAATGGAGGCAAGAATTAAAAAGATATACTTTATATAGTATTGTTCTTTCTTCTAAACCAGTGAACTCCTTAAGACTATGTGAAATTATGTTTATCTGTGTCTACATATTAAGGAGCTCTGGTAGCATAGTGGTTACAAATCACTACTAACCTCAAGGTTGGCAGTCGGAAACTACCAGTCGTTCCACAGGACAAAGATAAGGCTTTCTGCTCCTGTAAAGATGTACAACCTCAGAAACCCTGTACCGGATCACTATGAGTCGGAGCCGACTCCACGGTACGTAGTAATAACAAAAAACGTCTACATATTAGGATTCCTGATGTGGCACTGTGGGTCAATGTGCTAGATGGCAGAGTTGGTTTGAACTGCAAGGTCAATGGTTCAAGCTCCCCAGTCACTCCTCAGAAACCCTATACAGAGTCGCTGTGAGTCGGAACTGACTCAATGACACACACAACATATTAATGCACAGTGAAGACGCCAATCTTAAAGGGGTTCATAACTTAAAAACAAGATCGCTGCTCTATACACTAACTTCATCCAATAGAATTTTCTGTGATGAAAATATCCTAAATTATTGATTAGGTAGTATACAGAACAGAGTTTACATAGGTCTCTGGGTAACAAACAGTTTGTGGTTAACTAACCTAAAATTTGACAGTTCAAAGTGAATCAGCAACCCTGTGGAAGGAAGGTCTGGCGATCTGTTCTGTAAAGATTATAGTCAAGAAAAGTCTATGTACAGTTCTACTCTGTAACACAGGAGATGGCCATGAGTCAGAGCTGACTAGCTAGCAACAGTCAACATAGCTGGCCTGAGATTGCTGTTCTTAGAAAGGTCTGCTTGCAAGGTGCAAAAGTGGTCCTTTGGTTACCTACAGAGGGGCTCACTGTGCCTAAATCGCTTGTACAAACAAGGTTTTTGTTGACCATCTGCATTCTTTTGTGAGTGTGGAAGTTGGGTATGTGCTATATTGGAGTCCTGGTATGGCGCTATAGGTTAATGCGCTACACTGCAAGGTAGGTTTGAACCACAAGGTCGGTGGTTCAAACCCACCAGCCGCTCCTCGGAAACCCTATACAGGGTCACTATGAGTTGGAATCAACTCAAGAGCACAGAGCAACAACAACAATAAAGTTGCCACATGGCCAGCCCCAAATAGAAGCCTGGGGAGCTGAGTCTCTACTGAGCTTCCCTGTAGATAAGACTTCACACATGTCATTACAGTTTTTTGCTGGAGGAGGTGAGCGTGTCTTGTGTGACTCCAGTGGGAGAGAATTCCCAGAAGCCTGCACCTGGTTTCCTCTGGGGTTCATCCCACCTGCCTTCCCCTTTGCTGATTTTGCTTTGTATCTTTTCAGTGTAATAAATTCTAGCCCTGAGTACAATTACATATTCGGTTCTTTGAGCACAACTACTTAATCACCAAATGTGGGTGTCTTGGGACTCACAGTCATGTAGCCACTGACTATATGTGGCTACTGAGCACTTGAACGTGGCTAGTATAATGAAGGAATTTTTTCATTTTTTAACTTAAATAGCTACATGTGGCCACCCCACTCCACTGCACAGTGCAGCTCCCAACCTGAGGTCAGCATGAAGCATGCAGGGGCTTCAAAAATTACACGGAAAAATGGAACAGAAACATAATGGAAATTTTCTACAAACTTTCTGAAGCTCCCTCACATTCTGTAAAGAGCCAGATGATAACGATTTCTGGCTCTGTTGGTCACAATGGAAATATTAAAGTACTGTTTTAAAGCACAAAGCACCCAGAAATGCATAGAAAAATTACTTTTCTCCCTTCACAATGGCAAAATGCTACTCTAAATTCATAACCGTTTTCAATTCATATCATTATTCATAGTAGTACATAATAAAATGACTTAGTCCACATAGTTGTTAAGTACTGTGGAGTCGGTTCCGACTAATAGTGACCCTGGTGTGGCGCTATGGGCTAATGTGTCAGACTGCAAAGTCGTTTGAACTGCGAGGTCGGTGGTTCAAGCTCACCAGCTGCTCGTTGGAAACCCTATGCAGGGTTGCTATGGGTCGGAATTGACTCAACGGCACTTCACAACACAACCACCTTATATAAAAGGAGCTTATATAAAAACACCTTATATAAAGAATGGTCCTAGATCTACACTAATTTTAAATTATGATGAATATATTAAAATGCCACTGAGTCAGTACCAACTCACAGCGACTCTGTATAGCATTTCTGAAGAGCAGCTGGTAAGTTTGAACTGCTGACCTTATGGTCAGGTGCTTATCCTATGGCACCACACCAGGACTCCTATGATGAGTATATGCAAAAGATCTTTAAAAAAGAAAAATTGCCTTAGTGTTTTTCCTACAATTTGTACACATTTCCAACAGTTTCATTTAATCAATATTCACAAGCTGATAATATTCAAAATAACATGGACTCCATCACACAAACACATACATATACAGATATACATTTTTAGTCACATACTGCCATTAAATATCACTGTTAATTCTATCTCATGGAGATTGATCCCATATGTTGCATAGTAAAACTAGTCCAAAAGGTTCTCTTGGCAGTGATCTCTATAGAAGCAGATCATCAGGCCTTTCTTCCACGGTGACACTGGGTGGGTTCGAACCATCAACCTTTAAGTTAATAGCTGAGCACAAACCATTTGAACTAGCTAATGGTCTTATATATTGCACAGAATGTCCTTAATTGAAGATACCAATGATAAAGTACAATGCATGGCTACTAGCGTTTCTGATAATTTTATGTACAATTTCCTTTGTTCTATGGCTACAGCTAAGGGCTTAATATTTTCAATGCTTAATGTGATTACTACATGAAACACCTAAGTTATCTGTTTTAAGACTATCAATAATTTTCTGGCTACTACAGTAAAGATTTACACCCTCGGAAACCCTGTACAGGGTCGCTATGGGTCGGAACCGACTCAATGGCACTTAACAACAACAACAACAACCATTTCCCAGTACTGTAGATATGACATATAACTAACAAGACACTTTAGCCTGTTCTTATTACATGCACATGCTTTCTGCTCGGCAACTTATGGTTCATCTATTCTAACACACAGTAATTGCTTAGTCTTCTACACGGCACGTAACAACAACAACAACTACTGTTTATATATCAATGTCCTGAATTGTTGTTGCTGTTAAAGTGCCACCAAGTCAGTTCTGACTCATAGCGACCCTGTACAGGGTTTCTGAGGCTTTCAATCTTCATGGAAGCAAAAAGTCTCATCTCTTTCAGGCAATACCTTGATTAGCATACAACAGTCAGGCATACATTTGTATCCTGCAGACTGATCACTTCTCTTTAATGTACTTTTAGCACCAAGCTGATGTAGCTATTTAGAATGTTAAACATGTAAGGAAACAGCCAGAAATAAATTTGGACATTAAATCTATGTAGTCTAACATTACAGTGATCTCAAATGACATCTAAAACACTTTTCTCTTTTTCTTAATTCCTGTGTCATCAACAGACTTGAAAACAGATCATTTTATTCTATTTCCACTCCACAATCTTCACAGATAAATAATCTGTTGCCACAGGATAGCAGTCTCTGAAAACTTACTTCCATTCTACATTGTCGTTACGTGCCGCCGAGTCGCTTCCAACTCATAGTGACCCTACAGTTTCTGAGGAGCAGCTAGTGAGTTCACACCACCAATCTTGCAGTTTAAACTGACCTGTAGTACAGAGCTTATCCTACAACATCACACCAGGACTCCATTTCCATTCTGTACGCCATGAGAGTTTTTTTTCAAGCCTTTGGCTTTTAAGAATCTAAAACAAGTCTTCTTAAATGGAGGTGTATATTATTATCACCTACCATAATATTCCCTACATGTAATGCATACACACATCTGAAGTGCACAGGATGTCTAAGGTGAGAGAGTTGCTCGGTTTGCAAAAACCACATAATGCAAATGCTGTTTGGATTAAAATATGGTAAATTTTGCTCAGGGTTTTTCGAGCTTGAAAGTTCTGTGAGTCTCTGAATATTAGACCTGAGGCTACAATGAAAAATATTCTATCAGAGCCCCTATTATTGCAAGTGTTCTTTCTTGGTCTGTTCATTCTTTTACTACCACTTGTTCCCCTATCCACGGATACTACCCAAACTTTATCATTTATTCTACCATTCCTAAATATTAACCATTAGATAGAAAGACAGTAATGTATCAGTTTTATGCTTTTATTTGTATACTACTTTGGTAAATTCACTAATAAAAATACAACAAAACCCCCAATTTCTTATGTATTCCTTTGGTTACACAACTGAATATTGCATCATGAACTCAGAATGTCCAAATTAAACTTGCTTCCTGCTTCAAACAGGAACTTTTTCAAGCACTACTTTTTGATCAGTAATGCTGCTGCTCTTTAGTCTCCTAGGCAGGATATCCTGAAGCTGCTAATTGACTCTTACCTTGCCTCCATTCCCCCTTGGCCAGTCTATTTCACAATCCTGTTATGTACCCTTTAAAAAACTTCCCTCATTGCCATCCACCTTCTCCACTCAAAATGACACTACCGTCAACTACAGCCCACCCCCCCACAATGACTGTGCCTGGGTTATGGCCATAACCATAAGGATTTCACTAAGGACAATATCTCATCCTTCTTACCCTGCATATTGTTAACTGGTTTCCTTAAATTAGAAAAGAAAAAAATTATATATCATCTCTGCTCAAAGACCTAAAATATACAAGCGGCTGTAAAAAGTTGGTGCAAAACTAGAAATAAAAGATAATGGAATTTTTCTATGAACTTTTGAAGCCCTCTTCAAAACTCTCAATGGTGAATCAAAAAGTTCTTGGTATTGTGGCGTATTTTCTCCCCAACAGGAAACATCTGCTCCATTTAGATCTGACGCAAGACTGGTGATGAGATCAGATTATTGCACTCTGTGTCTCTGCTATTCTTCCTTTTCTAAATGTTCCCTTCCCTTTCTCTTCACTCATTCAGTCATATGAGTTGTTAAGTCTCATTTGTTTAACAAAGCCTTTTTTAGCTACGTAAATTCAAAGTCATTTATCTTTTTAAAATTCCTGTTGCATTTTATACACTTAAGTCTTTCTCTACTTGTTCCATTCTTGCTATTTCAACTACACCATACAATTAAAAGACTGTCATATAAAGCTTTTAATCACAGTAGCCTGCACACTTAAGCACAAATACTAGGATGAATGATGAAAATGTACATTTGTTCAAGTGTGTAAGTCGTCCCCCTGCCCCCTTTTTAATTCCATCCTTCTTTTTTGTTAATATTGCCTTACCTGAATAGATAACAGTCAGGCAAGACAACACTATGGTTTTGTTGAAAGTAAGGCTATAATTTATGTTACTTCCAACATTCTCTGTATTTAAAAAATTAAATTTTCATATATAAACTCCCTAGGCAGAAATCAAGACCTAGCAAAATAATAACATTTCACACTGAGATAAAATGGAAATTAACCAGTTCTTACTACGTACTGGTTAAAAATACTACAGTTAAAATCATGAGTTTGTTTCAGACAGACCAGGCTTCAAGTCTAGAAATCACAATTCACCAGCTATGTAAGACTAGGCAATTCATCTAATATCTTTAAGCCTCAATTTCTTTATCTATAAAGTGTAGATTATTATCAACCTTACTACACTGTTTGATTTATACTCAATAAGTGCTGTTGTAATTGACAAAAATTATCCTATGGTCTCTTAAAGCATTCTGGAAATCATTGCTTTGAAATGTATACAATTCACCTTTATCTGCTTCATCAACCCCCTTTAGCAATCACCACAGCATGTCAACAATTTGTTCTATACAGTTACTATAATTTCAGGTACTGAAGGTCAAATGTTGATTCGAAAATTTAACTTACATCTAAACCAAAAGCTTTCATCATTGCATTCTGCAAATACTCTTCTTTCTTCCTCTGTTGGAATGTAATCAGCCCCTATGTCTTTTTACCAAGAAAAAAAAGAAAAGCATTAAAACAGACATATTAAGAAAATTAAGTCTAACAAAGAGAGCTTCGTTTACATATTAACAAAACACACCTGATTTTTCCATCAAGAAATGACGCTGACTTGTAAACTGTTAAACTCTGACGTCAAACAGCAGTTACAGCTATGATCTGCTTGTTATGACTGACTATTATATAATGTGCAAGGGGTGCTAAATGAAAACATGACACCTCTTGTTCAAATCATTATTATGAATTTCAAGATGGTAATAATACCCTGGCATTAAACCAAGTACAGGGCTCTATATAATTGCAGAAGTCATACACCCATGAAGCCAGCCCTCCAATCACTTTTAAGGCAGTGAAAGTTTCTTTCCATAGATTTCCAACTATGAAGTAACAATGGTAATGACAAACAATATATGAGTAGACACACAGGCAGTTAGGTAAGCTGATCAGGGGTGGGAAGAACATGGGAGTACACCCACATACATATGCAGGGTTGGTGGCAGCTATTCCCACATATGTATTTGCATATGCTGCAATAAACCCATATAATAGAGCACAGTCATAGAAACCTCTTTGCCATATCCAAATACCTGTCAGCACCGAGACACTGACCTTAAGGGCTAGGTATCACAATTTCAGGAACATCTAAACCAAATGGCATAACATAGCCCATACTTTGGTGAGTAGCAACTAAAAGTTTGTGAGTGGTCATCTAAGTTACAACTATAGGTCTTTTTTTCAAGAGCAAAGAAAACTAAAGATTCAAGGACACAATAGCTTAAATACACCATATCTATCATAGTCTCCACTAATCTGAGACCAGAAGAACTAGACTGTTGTCTTTGTTGTTAAATGCTATCAAGTTAAGTTCTAACTCGTATTGACCCTGTATAGCACTTCTGAGGAGCGGCTGGTGGATGTGAATGGCCTAATTTTTGGTTAGCAGTCCAGTACTTATCCTACAGCTACACACCAGAACTCCATAGTTTCAGCTAATTCAAATTCATAAAGACCACACTTACTGGTCTGTTAGAGACTGATGGAACTCTGAACACTATGGCCCTTAGATACCCTGCTAACTTAGAAGTGCAGTTACTCCCAGAGAGAACTTTTCAGCCACATTAAACACAGGCCTGTGACGTGAACAGCAGCACCCAGGAGAAAAACAATCCTCAGACCAACCTACCATATGAGGCCAAAAGGGCAGCATTTGACTAAAAGCAAAGTTAGGAATGCAGAAAAGGCCAAGAAAACTGGGCACACTGAAATGGGGAGCCCAAGGTGAAAACGGGGAGAAGGCTGACATATTGTGACTACTGCAATCAATATCACGGAACTATATGCATATAAACTGCAAAGTGGAAAACTAATCTGCTTTGTAAACTTTCACTTAAATCGCAAGTTTTCGTTTTGGGGGTTTTGTTTTGTTTTGAAAAAACTGTTTCTTCATGAAGGCTGAACAGCTATGGAAAGGACAGTGGGTATATACCCACAAATACATACATATAGGTTTGACAAAGAATATTTGGACATGGGTATTTACATTCGTGGCAAAAATACCAAGGTCAACCAGCATAACATAATCTATAGACATCCTACTTTGGTGAGCTGAGACTAGGATCTTATACGCTTGTGAACAGCCATGTAAGATGCAACTATTGGTCTCTCCCTGTCTGGAGGAAAACAGCGAAGAAAACAGAAGATACATGAAAAAAAACTAGTCCAATGGACTAACTGACCATGTGAACACCAGTCTTCGCAACACTCAGACCAGAAGAACTAATCAGTCCCCCAGCTACCACTATCAACTGCTCTAAAGGAATTACATTGGATGGTCCTGGATGTTGTTGTTATGTGCTATGGAGTCGGAAGCGACTCACAGCGACCCCTGTACAGGGTTTCCAAGGCTATAAATCTTTACTGGAGCAGAAAGCCTCATCTTTCTCTCACGGAACAGCTGGTAGTTTCAAACTGCAGACCTTAAGGTTCGCAGCCTGATTCGTAACCACTACGTTACCAGATGGTCCTGGATAGTGAAGAAAACTGTGGAACAAAACTCCAAATCAGAGAGGACACTAGTCTTACTGACTGGACAGATATGGTGGAACCCTTGAGACTATGACCTTTAGTCACCCTTGTGGTCACCCCTATAGCTCAAGTTTCAGCCAAAGGATAGGCTTATAAGGGGAACAATATCACTAGTGAGGTATGCATACCTCAGAATAATCAACCAGTGGAGACCAAGAGGACAGCATTCAGAAGGGACACAGTTCAGAAGGGTTAGGAAAGGAGGACTAGAAACAGGAAACATAAAAAGCAAATAGGCTAAGTGATGCTACATACAGGGATTATAATCAATGAGATGGCACAAAAAGCATATTAATTGTTGAATGAAAAACTGATCTGCTCTGTAAACCTTCACCCAATTTACAATAAAAAGCTTTTTTTTTTTTTTTTTTTTAAGTGTTTCTAATTGTAAAAACATAATAGTTACGGGGAATTGGTCTTGGAACATCTGCATTCGACTCTCGAAAATCAGTCCTCCCATTCATCTTCCCTGTAATAAAAAGTTTTATATTAGAAACCATGAGACAGACAAACATAAGATTAATGATACAGTAAAAACACTGGTCTATATGGCAATCAACAAATATTTATTAAACACTACATCTAAGTAAGAGCCCTGGTAGTGTAGTGGATTACACTTTGGGCTGCTGACCATAAGGTCAGCAGTTTGAATCCACCAGCTACTCCTTGAAAGACACACGAGGCTTTCTGCTCCTGTAAAGATTTACAGCCTCAGAAACCCTACACAGGGTCTTGATGAGTCAGACTGACTCTACAGCAAACAAACGCAGCAGTACATCTTAAGTGCTTAACATCATAAAAAGTTACCTAATGAAAAATGAAAAATAGCAACTCTTAATTTGGAACAGATCATGTTAAACCCATTAATTTGGAGGAAACAAAAACCATTACAAGCTATTAAGTACTTACTAAATTTGGTATTAATTATTGTTGTTAAGTGCTATTGAGTCGATTCTAACTCATAGCGTCCCTGTATAGGGTTTCCTAGGAACAGCTGGTGAGTATGAACCAACACCGTTGATCCCTGCCCCCCAATCCCTCACTACAATGTCTCGTAGCCACACCAGGGCTACGTACTTAAAAGCACCTAATGTTTTCGTGTTTTCTCCAAATTAAGGAGTCTAACACAAATAATTTCCAAATTAACAGAGTTATAACTTTCTCACTGAGGTAACTTTTTTATTATGTGCCATTCCTGTTGAATGCAGTGGAGTCAGTTCCAACTCATGGTGGCCCTGTATAGGGTTTCTGAGGCTGTATATCTTTACAAGAGCAGAAAACCTCATTGTTCTCCTCTCCCAAGGAGTGGCTGGTGGATTCAAGTGCTGACCTTGTGGTTAGCAGCCCAAACTTACTGATTAGTATCAAATTTGGAGTCCTGGTACACCTCTGTAGGATAAGCACTGGACTGCAAGGTCACTTTGAACAGCTCCTTGGAAACCCTACATAGGGTCACCAAGAGTTGGAACAAATGGGATGGCACTAAACAACATCAAATTTAGATATAAAAGCCCATCAAGATAAAATAGTGGGCATACTTCTTCTAAAGTTGGATTATATTACATAATATTCTGTTTTTATCTTTTCAAAAATCTATGTCCAATAATTCTCCAAAATAGAAGAAAAGTCTCAAAAATCAATTCCGGGCTTCCATTTTAAAAATGAAATGTTGCTTGGTACCCACAAGTACACTCTGACTTATAGTGACCCCGATAACAGAAGAAAATGCTGCCTGGTCCTGGGCCGTCCTCTCAGCAGCAGCAGGTATGCATGAACCCACTGTTGCAGCCATCGTGGCATTCCATCCGGTGGAGGTCCTTCTTTTTCACTGCCTTTCTGCTTTACCAAACATGCTGTCCTTCTCCAGGGATTGGTCTCTCTGATAACATGTTCAAAACATGAAAGACTTCCTCTGCCATGCTTGAAATAGTCATTAGGAAACATGCAACCTCTCTCAGAAAACAATACTCCAAAATACTGGAATAATTACAGATGGCTTTAGATTCTCCCAGTAGTGTAATCTACCAGCAAATTCTGCATCTTCCAAACAGCCCAGTCTCTCCAGACTTGCTGCTGTTAAGTGCTGTAGAGGTGGTTCTGACTCATAGCAACCCTGTATAGGGTCTGTCTCCAAGGAACAGCTGGTGAGCTTGAACCACTGACCTTGCAGTTTAACCACAGTAGCACAATGGTTAAAGCACTGGGATGCTGGCCAGAAGGGTATATTAAATACCATAGCGTCAGTTCCAACTCACAGCAACCCTGGAGAGGGTGCCAGGGAGTGGTTGGTGGGTCTGAACCACTGATCTTGCATTAGCAGTCCAGTGCTAATCCTAAAGCACCACACTAGGTAGGACTCTGGGGGACAAAAAAAAAACAAAACAGAAAAAAAAACCCCAGCCACCAGCATTTCAAGAATAAACACTTTTAGTTTTTCCACTTCAATTCTTTTTACCAAAGCTTAGAGCCCTAGTGGCATAATTGGAATGCACCAGCCGCTCTAGGGATGAAAGATGAGGTTTTCGGCTCTCATAAAGATTCACAGCCTCGGAAGCCTTTAACAGGGTCGCTATAAGTCAGAAACCACTGTAAGGCACTCAACACCAACAGGGTTTGGCGCTGTTGGATAAACACTTGACTGTGAACTGCAAGATCCATGGTTCAAACCCACCAGATGCGCCTCGGAAATACAGTCGCTATGGAATCCTAGTGTAGCGCTGTGGGCTAATGCGTCAGACTGCAACGTCATTTGAACTGCATCATCGGTGGTTCAAGCTCACTAGCTTCTCCTTGGAAACCCTCTACAGGGTCGTTCTGGGTCGGAATCGACTCAACGGCACTTAACAACAGAGTTCTAGTGTGGTGCAATAGGATGAGGACTGGACCTCAAGGTTGGTTTGAACCAATTGGTGGAACAAACTCACCAGCCGCTCCTCCCAAACAACCCACTTCACAGCACTTCACAACAACTCGAGTCCAACTGACTTGACAGGTAACAACAGGGACTTAAGACCTCAACAGATCAAATAACTGGAATAATCAAAGAATCATGGTTATTACCATTTTTTCTAATTACATGAAAGGGGAAATAGAATACACAAATAGGACAGCAATTGGGCACATGCCTAATGTATTCAATACGCAGCCACTGAGCACCCACTATGTGTCAGCCCCCTTGTTGTTGTTATGTACCCCGGAGTCAGTTCTGACTCACAGCGACCCTGTACAGGGTTTCCGAGGCTGTAAATCTTTACTAGAGCCTCATCTTTCTCCCGCGGAACAGCTGGTAGTTTCGAACTGCTGACCTTGAAGTTAGCAGCCCGATTCGTAACCACTACGCTACCAGAGCTTCTTGTCAGCCCCTAGCTAAGGGGAAAGAACAACAAAACTAGGCTAAGCTCATGGACAGGGCCTGCTGAATAAACATTTATCCCAAAGTAACGGTAGAAAAATTCAAACGCAGCATCCTAGAAACCCTAGGGCGACGATCGGGGCTGACAAAGCCCCTTTAGACAATACCATTTTAACCTCTTAATTTCGAAGAGAAACGCATATCGGACCCTCTGGGTTACCTGCCTTCGGTTCCCACAGTCCACCTCCGACCTGCCTTTATGGGGAGCACCCCGCCCCCAACCCCACACTAAAATCTCTCCCATCCACACCTCCAGAAACACTCTCTCGTCTCCCGCAGTCACCCCTACTCTGGGGCCAGACACCCGAGGCACAATCAGTGAGCCCTCACAGACGGGAAAATGGCGGAAGGTGCGGGGTAGCTGTTCTGAGGTGGTGAGTGGGCAGGTGGGGGAACAGGGGGCCTACAACGTCACCTCACCCACCTCCGAAGACAGCAGCGGGCGATGGAACACCGAACACAGACAACAGGGAGGCAAAAGGCTGGGAACACCCCGAGGAGGAGCACAGGGAGGAGGGAAAGCGCGCGTGAACCTGGAGGTGTACGGACAAGCAAAGGAGGGCGGAAGGGATACAGACTGTGGTCCAGAAGTCACCCAGATACGGGCTCAAAATGACCGCGACCCGGATCCGCTGTGATCTACAGCAGGAAATGACGTCAAGTCGCGCTGCTGTCTCTCAGCCTGGGCTGCCTTGAAATGGACTCACGCGCCTGCGTCTGTGGGTTCTGGCCGCTCTGCTCGCCCCTCCTCTCCGTACGCGGCCTTAGCATTCATGAGTTCCATTGCGGCTGCGCAGCTGTCGCGGAAGGCACAGAGCCCCGCCCCACCACACTGACACTAGGGAAGAGTTTCGTTTTTTTAAGGCTGTTGTGACGCATTTCCCTGATGTTCCTCTGCTTCTCAAACAAAAAGATTCTATTGTTGTTAAGTGTAGTCGAGTCGGTTCAGACTCACAGAGACCCTGTGTAGGGTTTCCGAGGAGCGACGGGTTCTAAAGCCCTCTTTTATGCCATTGTTAAAAGTTACCGACTTTTCTTGGGTTCTTCCTGTTGAAACTTTACTTAATTGATTCATTTAATTCTTGTAGCCTGTCAGCTGAGTATTACAAACTAATTCTTAACCATGAACACTTGCTTTTCCATGGGACATCTTAGCCCTAGAACCAAGGACAACAGTAGTACCTCTCTGGGTTTTTCTCAGCTGAAAAATGGAAATAATACCTGATTCATAAGGTTTTTAAATTGAAACACATTTAAAAGATGGTGTAAGCGCTCGGTGGTTCTCATTGTTAGTGGGAACGAACGTCGACTTTCGATGTGAAGCTCATGACTTCTCTTTATCAATATATTCCCACACCCAGTCAATCACCATTTATTCATTCCACAAATTCTCATGCTCTCTGATGACTACAGTGGTTAAGCGCTTGTCTGCTAATTGAAAGGCAGGGATTCAGACCCACCAGCCTGATCCTACAGAGAATATGTGGCAGTCTGCTTCCTAAAGATTTATAGCCTTGAGAAGTCCTTGGGGCTGTTCTGTTGTCTCCTATAGGGTAGACTCTGAGTCAGAATCAGACTCAACCACAAAGTTTTTGTTTTGTTTTTTCATTTGGTTTTAGTGCAAGAATGAGCGTTGGTGGTACAGTGGTTAAAGTGCTCAACTACTAACCAAAAGGTGATTGTTGTTGTTGTTGTTGTTGTTGTTGTTAAGTGCCATCGAGTTGATTCCTACCCATAGGGGCCCTGTATAGGGTTTCCGAGGAGCAGCTAGTGAGCTTGAACCACCGACCTGCAGTTCAATCGGCTTTGCAGTCTGGCGCATTAACATACAGTGCCACACCAGGACTCCAAGCAAAAGGTGGTTAGGAGGAATATATAGGAGTCTGCTTCTGTTGGAATTTAAGCCTTGGAAACCCTATGGAGCTATTTTACTCATACTCCGTCTTATACCTCATAATCATCTCAAAGGTAGTGGAATTAGAGGGGGTTAGCGCTGGAGAAGAGTATCATGTTTGGTAAGGTGGAGGGTCAGAGAAAAAGAGGAAGGCCCCCAAAGAGATGGATTGACAAAGTGGCAGCGTCAGTGGGCTCAAGCATGGCAACAATTGTGAGGTTGGCCCAGGACCAAGCAGTGTTTTGTTCTGTTGTGCATAAGGTCGCTATGGGTCAGTACCAACTCAGTGGCACCTAACAACAACAACAAGTGCTGGTGTGGAGCTGCAGGATAATGCACTGGGCCACACAGTCGGTTTGAACCACAAGGTACTCGGTTCAAACCCACCGGCCACTCCTAGGAAACCCTAGACAAGGCTGTGAGTAGGATCAGAGTTGATGGTAATTAACAACAGTGCAGTAGAGGACTCTTGGTGGGGCACAGTTAGATCAGCTCTGGACTGCGAACCACAAGATCTACAGTTCAAACTCTCCAACTGCTCTCATCTGAAACCTGACACAGGGTCTATGAGTCGAACCAACTCCACAGCACTGAACAACAAT
This sequence comes from Chrysochloris asiatica, assembly GCF_000296735.1. Taxonomy (NCBI): domain Eukaryota; kingdom Metazoa; phylum Chordata; class Mammalia; order Afrosoricida; family Chrysochloridae; genus Chrysochloris; species Chrysochloris asiatica. Next base: position 939,877 of record NW_006408727.1, read on the forward strand.
AAATGTATCGAAAGTTCAAAGCCTTTTCAATAATTTAAAAGCTGTGCATGCAGCAAGTGAAGATGATTGTGATGAAGAATTTGTTAGAGTAGGAAGGGTAAATTTATATAACTTTAAAAGGCAATTATGAGTTGTCAGTAAGTTGGACGTTTTTACCAAGGAATTTACTCTTAGTTATATACCTATAAGTTGTTAAGTGCCGTCAAGTCAGTTCCAACCCATAACAACCCTGTATAAGGTTTCTAAGGAGCCGCTGGTGAGCTTGAACCGCCAACCTTTTGGTTCAAACCGACTTTGCAGTCCAGTGCACTAAACCACAGCGCCACTCGTCCTATATATATATGTTCCAAAGCCCTGGTGATTCAGTAATAGAATTCTTACTTTCCAGGTAGGAGATTTAAGGAGCTCTGGCAGCGTAGTGGTTACGAATCGGGCTGCAAACCACTAGATCAGCAGTTAGAAACTACCAGCAGTTCCACGGGAGAAAGATGAGGCGTTCTGCTCCCATAGAGATTTACAGCCTTGGAAACCCTGTACAGGGTCACTATGAATCTGGAACTGACTCCACAGCGCACAGCAACCATCACCAACATGCAGGAGATCTGGATTCAATTCTGGCCAATATACTTCATGGGCAGACCTTCAGTCAATTGAGGTTTGCTTGTTGCTATGATACTGAACAAGTTTCAACAGAGCTTTCTGACTGTTGTTGTTGTTGTTGTCAGGTGCCATCGAGTCAGAACCCACTCATAGCGACCCCATGCACAGCAGAACGAAACAATGTTCGATCCTGGGCCAATCTCACTACCGCTGCCACACTTGAGTCCATCAATGATGCCACCTGGCTGATCCATCTCGTTGGGGGTCTTCCTCTTTTTGTCTGACCCTCCACCCTACC
>NW_006408727.1:942659-953662 GCF_000296735.1 Chrysochloris asiatica
GTAGATTTGTTTTCATTTTCTTCAGCTTTAATTTGAATTTGCATATCAGTAATTGATGGTCTGTTCCACAGTCTGCCTCTGGCCTTGTCTTCACTGATGATATGGAGCTTTTTCATCTTCTCTTTCCACAGATGTAGTCTATTTATTTCTGACTAAGAATTAAAAATAATAATAATAATAATAAAGTGCTATGGTTCCAACTCATAGCAACTCTATAAATGGCTTCCAAAGAGTGTCTGGTGGGATTGAACCAACAAACTTGCAGGTAACAATCCAGTGTTTATCCTACAGAGCCACACCAGAACCTTAGAGGTCATAATAGTCCAATCCTATCAGATATTATTTTGTTCCATTATTCTTGGGGACACATTGAGTCAGGACAACAACACTAAAAAAAATGCAACAACAAAACAACTGGGAGACTTCTGCCCATATTGTGAGAGTCCAGCTTACATCCCCAGTTTTAGGAGTAAGGTCTAAATTTTTTCACATATACGGTCCACTGTAATTTTCAGACCTTTATGAAAATGTAGTCTTCTTGAAGACTTTCTAAAATGTAGACTTCTTTGGGGAATTGAATGCACTGGCAGATTTAGCAAGTCACTCCAAATAAACAATCCAAAACAAGAAAAACAAACCAAGCTATTGTTGTTGGTAGGTACCATCGAGTCAGTACCGACCCATAGCGACCTGATTCACAGCAGAATGAAACTGCCCGATCCTGAGCCAACCTCACTACTGTTGCCACACTTGAGTCCATCGATGCTGCCATGTGGCCAATCCATCTCATTGGGGGTCTTCCTCTTTTTCTCTGACCCTCCACCTAACCAAACATGATATCTTTCTCCAGCGACTGGTCCCTCCTGACAATACGTCCAAAGCATGAGAGACGAAGTTTCTCTTGGCCTCTAAGAAGCACTTTGGCTGCACTTCTTCAAAAATACATCTATTGGTTCTTTTGGCAGCCCATGGCACTTTCAATATTCTCTTCCAACATCATAACTCAAAGGCATCAATTCTTCTACTGTCTTCCTTATTCACTGTCCAGCTTTTGTATGCATATGAGGGTATTGAAAATACCATGGCTTGAATCAGGCGCACCTTAGTCCTCAACACTTTGCTCTTCAACACTTTAACACTGCCTTGTGCAGCATATTTGCCTAATGCAATACGTTGTTTGATTTCTTGACTGCTGCTTCCATGAGTGTTGATAGTTGATCCAAGAAGAATGAAGTCCTTGACAACTTCAGTCTTTTCTCCATTGATAAGAATGTTGTTTATTGGTCCAATGGTGAGGATTTCTATTTTCTTGACATTGAGATGTAATCCATACCGAAGGCTGTGCTCTTTGATCTTCATTAGTAAATGTTCTAAGTCCTCTTCACTTTCAGCAAGCAAGGTTGTATCATCTGCATATTGCAGGTTGTTAATGAGTCTTCCTCCAGTCCTGACGCCATGTTTTTCTTCATAGAACCCAGCTTCTCAGATTATTTGCTCAACAAACAGGTTGAATAAGTATGGCGAAAGAATACAACCCTGTCGCACACCTTTCTTAATTTTAAAATATTCATTGTTCCCATGTTCTGTTCGAACAACTGCTTCTTGGTCCAGGTACAGATGCCTCATGAGCACAATTAAATGTTCTGGAATACTCCTACTTCACAATGTTGTCCATAGCTTGTCATGATCCACACAATTGAAAGCCTTTGCGTAGTCAATAAAGCACAGGTAAACATCTTTCTGATATTTTCTGCTTTCATCCAAGATCCACTGGACATCAGCAATGATATCCCTCATTTCATGGCCTCTTCTGAAGCCGGCTTGAACCTCTGGAAGTTCTCTGTCAATGGATGATTGTAGCTGTTTCTGTATTACCTTTAGCAAAACTTTACTTGCATGGGATATCAAAGAGATTGTCTGATGATTTCCGCATTGTGTTGGGTCACCTCTCTTTGGAATGGGCACAAATATGGATCTCTTCCAATCAGTTGGCCAGATAGTTGTCTTCCAGTTTTCCTGGCAGAGATGAGTGAGTGCCTCCTGTGCCACCTTTCTTGAAAGATGTCCATTTTTCTTCCATCAATTCCTGGTGCCTTGTGTGGGTCTCTACCGTCAATTGATGCTGTTGTTGTTAAGTGCCGGGGTGAGTCAGTTCCGACTCATAGTGACCCTGTATCCGGTTTCCAAAGAGTGATTGTCAGGTTTGAACTGACGATCTCATGGTTAGCAGCCCTGTGCTTATCCTACAGCACCACAGATGAATTGTTATTGTTGTTGTTGTTAGGTGCCATCAAGTCGGTACCGACTCATAGCGACCTTATGCACAGCAAAATGAAACACTGCCCAACCCTGGGCCAACCTCCCTATTGTTGCCGGCGCTTTCCCAATCCATGTTGGGGGTGGGGTGGGGGGTGGAGTCTTCCTCTTTTTCTCTGACTTTTGAGCCCATTGATGCTGCTACTTTGCCAATCCATTTTGTGGGGGGGAGGGGGGGAGGTGGTCTTCCTCTTTTTCTCTGACCCTCCACCCTACCAAACATGATATCCTTTACATTGAGATATAATCCATACTGAAGGCTGTGCTCTTTGATCTTCATCAGTAATATTCTACTGACAGATGAATAGTCATCTGCAAAAAAAGTGCTTATCCTACAGATGCCACTCCATAATCCCCAATATCAACTGCTCCTCCTCTCTTCAGTATGTCCCAGGGCTCCACAATTTGCTGCAACATCTCACAGAATTCATGGACCGTCAAGGAAATGGAACACATGGCGAGCTTCAAATCTGCAGTTCAGACGTTAGTCTGGAGGATTCTCCTTACTCATAGCAAATTGGACTGTTGACTCACAAGGCTGTGGAAGATGGTAAATCAGGTCAGACCACACTGGCTAAAGTCCAGGAACTGTAGGTCAGACGGAAACAAGGTTGGTTACTCAAGCAAAGGAGGCCACAGCCCTCTCACATCACCAACATGGCTCATTTTATACTTAGCAGGAGGACAAGATTAACGAAGACCGTTGTGAAATTTCCAAGTGTTTACAATCACAATTAACCCTAAACAGCACGACCATCTTGTGCTGTAGCAGGCCTGATGCTATAGGATACGCACTGGATTGCTAATTACAAGGTCAGCAGTTCAAACCCACCAGCTAGCTGCTCCTTGAAAACCATCTACAGGGTCACTATGAGTCAGAATCAACTCAACTGCACTTAACACCACCAATCTTGTCCTCCTGCTGAGAATAAAATGAGCCATGTTGGTGATGTGAGAGGGCTGTGGTCTCCTTTGCTTGAGTAACCAACCTTGCTTCCATCTGACCTACAGTTCCTGGACTTTAGCCAGTGACCTGACCTGATTTTCCAGCTTCCACAGCCTTGTGGTGCTGTAGGATAAGCACAGGACTTTGAACCACAAGATAGACGATTCAAAACCACTAACCACTCCTATGAGGGTCGCTATGAGTCGGAACTGACTCACCGACACTTAACAACAACAACACCACAATTGACAGCAGAATTCCACCTAGGAGGGTTCAGAATGGCCAAGCTGTACTTGGTCGGCCCACATGGATCACCAGTATTTCTTTCTTTTTTCTCTACCCAACACGTCCATTCATCTGCTTTGCCTGGTGGGAACTGGTCCAGGGCTGGCCGGGACTAACTTTTAAGATTTGTGGAGTTGTTTCAGATAGGTCATCCTTCCTTCAGTGTAGCTCTGGTCCTCTGGAGAGCAAGAGCTTCACTGTGTGGGGGGTTGTTGGTGGAGGCCAGCCTTGCCTCTGGTGGCTGGGAAGTATAGGAAGTAAGAGAAGGGTGTGCTTTTGTCTCTGCCAGCCAGAGTCTCCTGAACACTATTACTAGCAGCTGGAGGACCTCATCCCTAAGCTGACTTTCACATGACTAGTTATACAGGAAACACTAGGAGCTCTGGTAGTGTACTGGTTACCAGTTGGGCTGCTAACCTCAAGGTCAGCAGTTCAGAACTACCAGCAGTTCCGTGAGAGAAAGATGAGACTTTTTGCTGCCATAAAGATGTACAGCCTTGGAAACCCTATACAGGGTCTCTATGAGTCGGAACTGACTCCATGGCACACCACCACCACCACAGGGAGCACTGGCGAATTCCTGGGCATATTCCTTAGCTCCTGCAGATACTTGGGTCAGGAGAAGCCTTCAGCCTGACATCAGATATCTGACTTGGAACTTGCTTGCCTCTATAACTATTTCTTTGGACTTGAAACAGTGGCCTGCTTTATTCTCTGCCTGCCTGCCTGACCTGTATACCTACCTGTATACCTACCTGTCTGTCTGTCAATTTTGGTTCATGTGACCTGGACTAGAGACTCTCCCATCTCCACAATTGAAAGTGGATTCAGCGTTCCAGATGAACTCTCCTGTTTCATTTGCTTGAAATACCTTACAGATCCCATCACCATAGACTGTGGGCACATACATCTTCTGTAGGCCCTGTCTATCCCTTTCCTGGGAAGAACTCAAAATTGCCCAAAGCCCCATTGGCAAAAAAACTGTTAACAGAGCATACAGAGTTCAAAACCAAAATTCTTGTGACAAGTCAGTCTCTGGCAAGTCCTGAGCTCTGAGAAACTAATTTTGGGGGCACTCAAGGAGACAAAGAAGATCTTCTATGAAACCAGCTAGAACCTGCTCTGTTTGAGTTGCTCTAACTTCCAGAAATATGAGGGTCGCAAACATTGTTCCATAGTATGTGTTGTTGAAGAAGACCGGTAGGAAGTTTTAAAACAAATGACATCTTTATGGAAAACAGTCAAGAAAGTCTAAATGAAGCATGCAGAATAATCACCCTGTGGATGGACTATGAACAGCTACAGAGAAAGATAATCAGAGATGAAGATCAGGAGTTCCAGACAAGAAGAATCACCTTTAGAGGAACTGAAAAGAGAATGCAAAAAGATTTTATGGCAAAAGTGAAGCCACATGTGATACAGGGATTGAGGCATGGTTTGAATGGGTAAAGAGGGGAAATAATGTTAAGATGCTTGACTGTTTTATGAACCTTGGTTTCCCTTGCCTTCTATTGTAAAATAGACATTTGAGGGGGAGAGAAAGGAATAGTCAGAAACATCACTATAGAAAGCTTATAAGTCTGTCTTCAGCCTATAACTGATTGGAATACCTAAAATGGGGCTAGAACTTGCCCAATGAAAGAGGCTTCCTGTGGAGCCTTTGCGTTGCATAAGACCATAGGCTGAATTCTGATCCCCATCCAGAATCTTCTGAGGTGGGAAATTTCTACTTGAAAAGACAAGCAGACAAACCTGGAGCAGCTAGAGGAACAGAAATTACTTCTTGAAAGAAAGACCAGCAGGAAAAATAAAAAATAACAGCAGTCTGATTGACTACTACAAGAACAAACAAGTTGTTCACTGGGGAGCCATCAAGGCAAGCAATCAAGTCACCTCAGGGTAAACCCCCTTCCAAGACTGAAATTCAAAGGGAATACATGAGCAGGCATGAAGCAGGCATATAATCTTGCTGGTGACCACATTGGTCTACCAATAAGGGGAAGTGAGGAAAAAACAGCAATGAAGCTGTAAACTAATCTGACCATGTTCAATAGACTCCTGTCAACCTGGATTGAAACCTGGTTTTGGCTAGCAGTGTAGCAAGACCTGGAGACTCCTAAGCCTAAGGACAGAGACATAGCCACAGAGGACTAGAGTGGAGAGTGAAGTGTCCAGCTGATGTGAAGTGAGGGGAGATGCACAAGACACCCATACTTGCAGATAGTACCCATTTGACCTAACTTCAATGGCTGGATTATCAGAATTCGACTAGAGGGAAAAAGAAGAGGAAAAAAAGTGTAATCCACTACAATTTGATGAATTTGACCTATACTTATGGATGTGGTAGCTTAAAAGAGGGGACAAATCTTTACAGCAAGGATTATTCCCACCACCTCTGTACACAAGATTAAAAGGGATGGGCAACTTAGACACTGGCTACCTAAATTGGGGGGGCTACAAAGGCATGAAGTGACTGGTTTACAAGTTTTCAAGAGGGAACTTAGTTTCAGAGGGTGCGGGAGAAGGTAGAATCTCCACTGAGTGGTTTCCAACCTGTCTAGACAGGGCTGGTGAAAGGAGATGGGGTAAGACTTTTGTGGTTCAATAGTGAATAATTGCTATCAGGACTGATTGTGAATGTTGCAAATGTAAAGGTAGATGTTTTGTAACAAAAAGAGGGGCGTGGTTGATCTTGCAGTCCAGGAGTGGAGAACCCTGGGACCATCAAGGGGAGAAGAGTGGAGTGTGAGACCCTACCCAGAGAAGCACTGATGCCAGAGATGGAGGCAGAGATGGTGTCATGGAGAGATGGAGGGCTGGGGACTCTAGACTTGGGAAAGGAGACGGTTTGTGTGCTGACGGACGGCTGGGCGGCAGGCTTGCAGGGTACGCCCTTTGGTTGTTTGAATGGTCCTGAGTATTTTGGTGTACATCCCTCTCCCCTCCAAAAAAACAGAGGGAATAGAAGCAAATACTGTTGAATGATGATGCATGGAGGGGATTGTAGCCATTACAATGAGACGAAGTACAATGGGATGAGTGTAAGACTGATGTTTGTAAGTGTAAAGCTGATGAGTGTAAGACTCCCATTAAACTATCACTCAATTCACAATAAAAACTTAAAAAAAATAAAAAGTGAAGCCACATGGTTCAAAAAGGGAAACACCTAAAAGAAAATATGAAGAACTGCTGAATATGTGCCATACAGCAATGTGGAACTACGCCAGAATTTGGGAGACATACTAAAAAGGAATGCATCCATGCAGCCACACATGCCTGAGCCTGTGAGCTCAGCACCAGGCCCATCACTGGACTCAGACACAGTTACAACCAATTCTGAGTGGAAATTTCCCTCAGTCATGAAATAAACAGTCATAATATCATGCTGTTTTATGATGGGACAAGTTTTAGCCTTAGATATGACCTTCAAGATGTCCATTTTCCCCTTGGAAGATCTAACTACTTAGCTGTATGGGGAGCCTAGGCATTCACCTCTGGAAAACATTACTGGGAGACAGATGTGGGCAAATCTTTGGACTAGGCTGTGGCAGTCTTTAAGGATACTTGGAAATGGAAAAATGTCTCACTGATTGAGTCTGAGGACATATTTCTTCATTTATGTGGGATAATGAGAATAATCATTACAGTCTCTTGACCATTTCCCAAATGCTTTCTCAGTTTATAGGGAAACCTCTGGAAGGGGTTTGTGTGTATGATGAATTTGACGGTGGAAGAGTGACTTTTGTTAATGTTGCCAAAAATTCCCTCATATGTAGATACCCTGCTTGCTCCTTCAGTTACCCACTTAGGCCTTTCTTGTTCACTGGCTATGTGGATCATAGAGATGTCAGGAGCTTGGGAACTCCATATCTCAGGGGCCCTTTCTCAATTGAAGCTAATCAATCACACTGTCTTATAGGCTATTCTACTTTAATGTAGCACCATTTTATGGTTGTTAAATATAAAGCAAGTGTGAAAATGTCAACAAACAACAACAATGGAGAGTGGAGCCCTGGGTGGAGCTGCAGGATAAGCACTTGACAACAACATTCAATTGAAAGTGGCCTAGAGGCATAGGAAGTTGGCAGCAAGGGAGCTGCATTCTCTCTTGTTCTTGGTGGCTGGGGACTTGGCTACCCTCACCCTTGCCCACCTCCTGTGCAGGCTCGGCTCTGCCTGACGTTGGGCACTAGGTATACACCCCCCAGGTCTAGAGGCTCATGAATTTCACCTCATTAGATCATATATTGCTGTTGTCTGTTTGTGGGAGATAGCAATTGTGTACAGATGACCCAGCTACATCTGTGCCTCCTACAGCTTCACCCACTGGGCAAGTGCTACTACCCACTCCTATACCACCTGATCAACAATAATTAGCAGGCAACATCAGATAAACCCACTTTGAACTACATTGCACAAACATTGAACAGAGAACTGCATACACGCTTCCAGTTCTATCATAGCCGCCAGGAAGCAGTTGGTGAGTGCCTAAGAACACAACAGCATCTAATCATCAATTAAATATAAATAAAAGGCATTACAATGTCTCAAAAACAACAGACAATTTAACTTTACATGAGGAAACAAGACAGAGTGGCTCAAATACGTGACTAAAATACAGAGACAGAAAATATAATATCACAACATTTAGCTAAGGACAAAGTTCAGAAGGGCTGGGTGGGATGGAAATAAGAACCACAGGGAGGAAGCGGGGTACCTTGTTACATGCAAGGGATTGCAATCATTCAGATGAAACAAATTTCATTTAAAACTGATGAACTGCTCTGTGAACCTTCCCTCAATTCATAATAAAAAAGTTTCCAAAAGAAGAGAAAATATCATTCTAGAAATGGTATCAGGACTACCTGAGAAAGAGTTCAAAAAAATATTAAGGTACCTTGAACATTGAAAGAATGATTGACAAAGTTACAGAGGAAAGAAAGAACACAGAAAAAAACCCCAAAACTGTATAAGAATTCAGGAAAACAATACAAGAACAAACTGATGAAATAAATGAAACATTAGAAACCCAGAAGATTAATACTAAGATTTCAGATATAGATAACATATGGGTGGGGTAGAAAAGTAGAACTGAATCAGTGGAAGGCTGAATTGGTGAACTTGGAGGCAAATCACTCAGTATTCATCTACTAGAGTAACAATCAGAAAAAAAAGAACAAAAATATCTGAAAAAAGACTAAGGATTATGTGGATACCACCTACAGGAATAATTTACATGTGACTGGAATTTCAGAAAAGCAAGAGACACAGAAAGCCATAGAGAAAATTGTCAAAGAACTGTAGAAAAACTTTGCTAACATTGTGAAAGATGAGATGATAAGCATTCAATAAATTGAAAGAACTCCAAACAAGATAGACCCCAAAAGGAAATCACCAAGACAGATTTTACTCAAACACTTCAAAACCAAAGACAAAAAAAGAATCCTGAGAGCAACTTGGGAAAAATGAAAAGTTACTTATAAAGAAGAGTCCCGGTGTGATGCTGTGGGTTAATGCGCCACACTGCAAAGCCATTTGAACAGCTAGGCTAGTGGTTCAAGCTCATCAGCTGCTCCTTGGAAATCCTATATGAGCTGTTATGGGTCAGAATCAACTCGACGCATTTAACAACAACAACAATAATACTAAGCTCTGATTTCTCAGCAAAAACCATTAAGGCAAGAAAACAATGGGATGACATATATAAAACTCTGAAAGAAAAAAATTGCCAACTAACAATCATATAGCAAGCAAAATTGAAATTAGAAATTTTCCAGTAAAAAGAAATGAAAACAATTTGGAAAAACGAGACCAACCCAAAAAAAATACTAAAAAGAGAGCTCTTTGAATGGAAAATCAACAAGAGCACACAACAGCCAGAGATTAACATACATGGTAATATCATGTAGAACTCAAAAGGACTGCTAACTTCAAGGTCAGCAATTCAAACCCACCTGATGATCCTTGGAAACCCTATACAGGATCACTATGAGTCAGAACAGAATCAATATCACACGAAAGCAACAATAAACAATAAAACAAATCTACAAGACTGAAAATAGGAACCAGAATTCACAGTTTGCAACAACAACAACCAAAAACCTACAAAGTGAAAATAGAGAATAGTATAATTATGTTGTTGTTAATTGCCGTTGAGTTGATTCCAAGGCATAGCGACCCTGCATAGGGTTTTCGAGGAGCAACTGATGAGTTTGAACCACTGACCTTGTGGTCCAGTGCTTATCCTACAGTGCCACCCCAGGACCCCAGTATAGTTACAGAGCTTCCAAATGAAGAGGAAATCAAGTAGATTTCAAGAATAAGTAAAATAAATAAATATAAACCTAATTGTAACCCTAAAACCAGACCAAGCCCTACTCCTACCCCTAGCGGATCTATCCTGAGCCCTAACACTAATCCTAGTCGTAACTGTAACCCTACCACTACATGAAATCCTAGAACTAGCCATAGTCCTAACCCTAAATTCTTACTCCTATTCATCAATAAAATAAATGAGTTTATTTGTTTTTCCTTGAAGCTTTAAAGTAATAGACAAGGAATTTTGAAGACACATATGTACAAAACTGGGAGGCAAGTACCTGTGGAAAGAGACTATGGAGAAGCTCAATATCATCCGTCAGAATAAGGCCAGGAGCTGACTGCAGACCAGACCATCATTTGTCATATGCTAGTTCAAGTTAAAACTGAAGAAATTAAAGCAAGTCGATGAGAGCCAAAATATGACCTTGAGTAATTTAAATTCTATCTGAATTTAGAGATCTCCTAAAAATATATTTAGTACTGTACACATGGACCTCATCAATTGGAATACACAGGAATCAGATTGACTACATCTGTGGAAATAGAAGATGGAGAAACTCAATAACATCAGCCGAAACAAGGCCAGGAGCCAACTACAGAACAGACCATTAATTGCTCATATGCAACATCAGGTTGAAGCTGAAGAAAATTAAAACAAATTCATGAGAGCCAAAATATGACACTAAATTTATCCCACCTGAATTTAGAGACCATCTCAAGAACAGACTTTGTACACTAATGACCAAAGTCCTGAAAAGTTGTGGTATGATATCAAGAACATCATACATAAAAAAAGCAAAAGGTTATTGAAAAGCAGGAAAGAAAGAAAAGACCAAAGTATGCAAGTAAGGGTGATGACCTGCTTTCTGCTGGGACTGAGGATTATAGCCATATAAGAATTCAACAGAGAAATGGCAGGAAGACCCTTACTACTATCCAAGGGATCACTGATACGATAAAAAGAAACTAGCGAAGGCATTTAAGAAGAAATGTACCTGCTACGATCCTATAATTGAGCATGCAGAATATGGAGAAGTAATTCAGCTACAGGGTGGCCATCACAAGAACATATGCCAGTTCATTGCAGAGATTGTACTGGCTAAGAATGACCAACTGAAGGTTTTTGGTTTCTAAG
>NW_006408727.1:957763-959104 GCF_000296735.1 Chrysochloris asiatica
GTGGCAACAGTAGTGAGGTTGGCCCAGGATCAGGCAGTGTTTCGTTCTGCTGTGCATAAGGTCACTATGAGTCAGTACCGACTCGATGGCACCTAACAACAACAACATCTCAGCTGCCCATCCCTATCCACCTAATGTAATGAAGGAAAAGGCTTGATCCTTGATGTTAAGACTCCTTCCCTCTTTGTTGGTATTTTGAGCTACTGTCCCCCTGCAAGACAGATTGGCAAAGTGATAACATCAGTGAGTTCAAGCGTGGCAACAATTGTGAGGTTGGCCCAGGACCAGGCAATGTTTCTTTCTGTTCTGCATAGTGTCGCTATGAGTCAGTACTGACCCGATGGCACCTAACAACAACACATCCATAACTAAAGGTCAAGTTCATCATATTGTAGCAATTTACACTTGTTTCCTTGGTCAAATTTCTTTATCTTCTTCTACTTGAGTTCTGATCATCAAGCCATCCAAGTTAGGTCAAGTGGGTACTACCTGCAAGTTTGGGCTCTCTTGCATGCATCCCTCCACTTCATATCAGCTGAATGTTTTGTTCTCAGCTCTAACCCCCAGTGGCTAGGTCAGTGTTCATGGACTCAGAAGTTCCCAAATCTCCCCAAAGTTTGAACCAACCAGCACGTCCTCTTCCATCTCTCAGCTCAAAATCGACAGGAGTCTCTGGAGCATGATCGAACTCAGCCCATGACTTTATTATTGCCTTTCCCCCACTTCCACTCACAAGTAGACCAACGTGGTCACCAGAAAGCTTGCAAGCTTGCTTGTGTGTTCCCTTTGACTTTCAGTCTTGGAAGTGGGTTTATCCTGAAGGGACTTGATGGCTTGCCGGGATGGTTCCCAGGTGAACAGCTTGCTTGTTCTTGTAATAGTCAAACAGTCTGCTGTTTTGTTTTTTCCTATTGGTCTTTCTTTCAAGAAGTGTCTTCTGTTCCTCTAGCCACTCTGGGTTGGTTTGTATGCCATTTCAAGTGGGAATGTCCCACCTCAGAAGGCTCTGGATGGGGCTCAGGATCCCACCTAAGGCCCTGTACTCTACAAAGGCTCCACAAGAAGCCTATTTCACTGGGCAAGTTCTAGAGCCCTTTTAGGTATTCTAGTCAGTTATAGGCTGAAGATGGGCTTACAAATTTTCTGAATCATATTTCCCAATTTCTATTCCACTTAAGTGTCTATTTTACAATAATAGGCAAAGGAAAACAATACCCATAATACAGTCAAGCACCTTAAAATTATTTCCCCTCTTTTACCCATTCAGATTATACCTAGATCCCTGTATCACAGAGCCCTGTTGTTCCAAGGTTGAGTATACATCACTATTTACCTCTGTCC
>NW_006408727.1:960003-966517 GCF_000296735.1 Chrysochloris asiatica
CCCCTCTTCCACTCACCAGTAGACCAATGTGGTCACCAGCAAGTTTACATGCCTGCTCATGTATTCCCTATGAGTTTCAGTCTTGGAGCGGGGGTTTGTCTTAAAGAACTTGATTGCTTGCCTTGATGGCTTTCAAGTAAACAACTTGCTTGTTCTTGTAGTAACCAATCATACTGCCATTTTCGTTTTGGGTTTTTCCTGCTGATCTTTCTTTGAAGATGTATCTTTTGTTGCTCTAGCTGGTCAGTGGATGTTTTTTAATGGGTTAAATATTTAACAAAGCAGGCACCATCAAAAGAAGATAGAAAGAATGCACAGTCACTGTACCAAAATGAATTGATCAGCATTCGTCCATACCAGAAGGTTGCATATGATCAAGATAAAAGAATAAGTCCAAGCAGCACTGCAGGCATTGGCAAACAACAACAGCAACACAAGGTTCCAAGTGTTGGTGGAATACCATTTTAGATGTTTCAACAAACTGATGCAATGCTGAAAGCCCCTACTCTTCTATACCAAGAAATTTGGAAGACAACTACCTACCAACTTACTAGAAGAGATCCATATTTTTGTCAATTTCCAAGAAAGAGGATCCAACAAAATGCAGAAATTATCAAACAATAGCATTAATATCACATAAAAAGTAAAACTTTGCTGAAGCAAATTTAAAAATGGTACAGCAGTACATTGATAAGGAACTGCCAAAAATTCAAGCTAGATTCAGAAAAGAACAAAAGATACATTGCTGATGTCAATATTGAATATACCATGGACTGCCAGAAGAATGAACAAATCTATCCTAGAAGTACAGTCAAAACACTTCTTAGAAATGAAGATGGAAAGGCTTCATCTCAAATACTTCATCTCAAATCCTTGATAACAAATGTTATCAAGAGGGACCAGTCCCTGGAGAAAGATACCATGCTTGATAAAATAGAGGGTCAATGAAAAAGAGAAAGCCCCTCAATGGTATGGATTGACACAGTGGCTGCAACAATGGGTCCATACATAACAAAAATGTTGTAGCTGGTGAAGGACCTGGCAGTATTTTGTCTTGTTGTACATAGGGTCACTATGAATCAGAATCTACTTGAGAGCACCTACCAACAATAAGAAGCACCATTGCTCATTAACAGCAAATAGTTTATCTGACTTTCTAATTAAAATGTAAAACAAGATCTTTATTTTTAATAGTAATATTGGACTTCTGAGGAGCCCTGATGGTGCACTGGTTAAGTTCTCAATTGCTAACTGAAAGGTCAGAGGTTCAAACCCACCAGCTACTCCACAGGCGAAAGACCTGTTCGATGTGCTCGTGTAAGGATTCACAACAGCAGCGGCAACAATCGGGCTTCTAATGATGAAGTATTCTGACTCTAATGAATACTGTTTGGTGAATAATAAATCCCAATTATCCTAATTCCTTGTTATTTCATTAATGTTAGCTCTGACTCCGGCATCCTGAGTATTATGTGCAAACATGAGTGTGTTTTGTTATTAATTACGCAAAGAGTCAATTCTTTGTCTGAGGTCAGAGAAGGTGAGCTTTATCCACATGCAGGTGTCTTTTTTTTTACTGAGACTCTTTTCACTTCAGTGAATATTTGCAAAGAAAAGATATCCTGAATAGCCATCCCTTGCTTTTCTTTCTTGTGTGACAGTTTCGTTTTTCAGGCAAAAGCACACACACAAAAAAACCAAACCACTCTCTACAGGAGGTGACCCTTACCACAGAACTCTCTGTGCTGTCAATCAACTGGAGAACAATCTGCCCCACTTTAGGTTGCAGGAGCCATCTTGCACATCTGCTGTGCCTTTATAGAACCCACTGCAAGCTGTTGGAGTGAATTAGGGGAACCAGAGTGCAGCTGCATGTAGCTGATTTTGGATTTGTGAGCTGGGTCCTAAACGTCAATCTGTTTCAAAAAAATTCTATGAGACTAGAGCCATAAAGTGAGTAAGTCATTTTATAGTAACTTTGAAGCGAAAGAGTCTTAAAAATTTGTTCTCTGTAAGTTTGTAAAAAAATGTGTATTTTAACAACTCCTTCCAAATGTTTAAAATTCAGGCTAAATATGTAAATAAAGAAAAAGTATCACATGAAAGAAATATTTTTGAAATTTACAGACATGGAAGCAAGCTTGATATAGTTACAGGGATGCTAGAAGTCTACAGGCTAGAAATTGAAAGGATTAAAAACTTCTCTTTTGTTCCATGTCACCTTAAAATCAACAAAAAGACAAATAGGATATTCATTTGCTTGTCTTTGAGAAAAATGAAGATTTTCATATTCTTAGAATAAGCACTGGACTGCTAACCATAAGGTCGGTGGTTCAAAACCATCAGCCACTCTTCAGAAACTCTATAGAGGGTCGGTATGGGTAGGAACCAACTTGGCTACACTTAACAGCAACAACAATATGATGTATGGCAGAGGATTTAAAAATATTATTAACCCAGACTATTAAAGCATAGTAGATTATTTTTCACTACGTGCCAGAATTCTGTTCTATGTTTTTCTAAGTACTATCTCTTACAGCACTTGGTGCAAGGGGGACTTCAAAAAGTTTGTGGGAAAATGGAATGAACAGATAATAATATATAAACTTTATTTCTCAATATAAACTCCATTGACAGTCAAGACGCTTTTGTTAAGTGATGATGCCAGCTGTTTAGTCCACCCAGGAAGAACTGAAGGTCCTGGGAATCTGACCATGACAATTTTACATTAACTGAAGAAAGAAATATGGATGCCTGTGGAACCTTGAATTTACTTGAAAAGGCTTTTCTATCTCCAAAGTCTTTTTAATTCCCGCCAAGTGATTGGGTGGGACCAGGCAAACAAGGCATCCAGGATTCTAAGACTGGGATTGGTTAGTTTTGCCATCCAGCTAGGTCTAAAAGGAGCCATCTCAGAAGCAGAGACAGAAGATCCCAGGGCCATCAAGAAAGAAGAGCATGATGCCTACCTAGAAAAGCAGGTGACAACAGAGACGGTGGCATGGAGAGACAGAACAGCTGTAAGCTCTAGGACCATGGACTGAGGCAGAGGCCAAGGGGCCACATGGCTGAGAGGCTGAAGACAAGAGTGAGGCGTGCCTGCAATATGGCAGACAAGAGGCATTCCTAACTGGAAAACTACTGTGTCTTGAGTTGGTTTGATCCTGACTTGCACACTGTTCACTTCTCTGATAAGTCCCATTTGTTGTTGTTATGTGCCGTGGAGTTGGTTCCAACTAATTGAGACCCTGTACAGGGTTTCCGAGGCTGTAAATCTTTACAGGAGCAGAAAGCCTCATCTTTCTCCACTGGAACAGCTGGTAGTTTCGAACTGCTGTCCCTGAGGTTCGCAGCCCTATTCGTAACCACTACACTACCAGAGTCCCATAATCGTGAGTATTGTTATGAGTTCTGTGTGGCATTGCGATTGATTATCGAGCCCAGATGTAAAGCAGAGTCTGCTGTGAGAGGGATGGTTGGTAACAGAATAAGGTTAAGAAAGTTGTAGGGTAGAGGCAGGTCTGACCTCTGCTCATAAGAATCAGCCTTGGGCTGATGTTGAGTGTGATTCTCTTTCCAGCTTCTGAAGCCAGTGGAAGTCAGACATAGTCCCCACATGGTTTTTGCAGTCTACTTTAAAGATTTTTTAAGATTGAAAAACAAAAAGAAGTCAGAAGGAGTCAAATTAGGATGGTAAGATGGATGCCTAATGTTTCCCATCAAAATTGTTACAAAATTGCCCTAATTTGTTGAGAGGAAAGAGCAGGAACATTGTCGTTGGAGGAAGAAATACTCTGTAGTAAAATTCTATCAGCAGTTTTCTGCTGAAGTTTTAAATTGCGGTATTAGCAGACTACAGTGGTCGACACATGTTAACATGGCTGATAGGGCAGGCAATATACAATAAGTGGGAGGTTGGCAGAGGAAAGGTGAAGGTAGCAGGAGACACACACAGGGTAGAATGCAATGTTAAAGTGAATAGCAGTAAGTACTGTTAACCGAGGTAGCGTAGTGGTTACAAATCAGGCTGCTAGCCTCAAGGTCAGCAGTTGGAAACTACCAGAGGTTCCGTGGGAGAAAGATGAGGCGTTCTGCTCCCGTAAAGATTTACAGCCTCGGAAACCCTGTGCAGGGTCACTATGAGTCCAAACCGACTCCACGGTACTTAACAACAAACTACTATTAACTGATGGTACATGGAAGGGATTGCAATCATTGTAATGAAGCAGAGTATGCTTTATTGATTATGAAAAACTGATGCTCTGCTCTATAAACCTTTACTCAGTTCACAATAAAGTTTAAAAAAAAGCTCTCATAATAAGCAGATATTAATTATCGTTCTTTGGCACTACAGATTCAATATGCAAAATGCCTAGCACAGCTCAAAAATTATTGCCATGACCTTTGCTCTTGCCTAATTTATTTTTGGTTTGACTGGACCACTTCTACCTCTTGGTAGCCATTGCCTTTTTTTTCCTACTTGTTATTGATTTTATTTGAAATATTTAAGAAGGAATTTAGTTTTCCAAAATACCTGCATAAGCCATAATCCAAAGTCACCAACAAAACATTCCTTTGAATTGATTTGTTTCAGGAATTACTTTTTTGTTTGTTTGTGTGAAGTTTTTATTGTTAATTGAGTGATAGTTTACATAGGAGAACATTGGTTTTACACTCATCATATTTTGTTTCATTGCAATGATTACAATGCCCTCTGTGCATCATCATTCAATAGTATCTGCTTATATTCCCTCTGTTTGTCTGTCTGTCTGTCTGTTTGTTTGTTTGTTTGTTTGTTTTGGGGGGAGGATGTACACAAAAACACTCAAGAATACATAATCATCTAAACAACACAAGGGCACATTCTGCAAGCCTGCCACCTGGTAGCTAGCACACGGCCTTTCTCTTTCCATGAGTCTCGAGTCCTCAACTGCTCTATCTTTCCATGTAATCATCTCTGCCTCCATCTCTCATGCCATTGCTTCTCTGGATAGGGTACCACACATTCCACTCTTACTCTTCTCCCTTGATTGTCTTAGGGTCTTCTGTTCCTGGACTGTAAGGTTAACAGTTCCCTCCTTTTTGTTACAAAACTTCTACCTTTATAGTTGTAACAATCACAATTAGTCATGATAGCAACTACTCACTATTGAATCATAAGAATTTTATCCCCATCTCCTTTCACCAGACCCATCTAGACAAGATGAAAACTATTCAGTGGGGATTCTACCTTTTCTGGCACACTCTAAAACTAAACTCCTCTTGAAAACTTGTAAGCCAGTCACTTCGTGCCTTCATGCCCCCCACCACCATTTTAGATAGCCAATGTCTAAGTTGCCTGTTCCTATCAACCCTGTGTACAGAGGGAGATAAGAATGATCCTTGATGTGAAAATTCCTTCCCTCGCAGTTGGTATTTCGAGCTACTACATCCATAATAAACATAGGTCATGTTCATCGAATTGTATCAATTTATACTTGTTTCCTTTATCAAATTTTTTTATCTTCCTCTAGTTGGGTTCTGATCATCAAGACATTGAAGCTAGGTCAAATGGGTACGATCTGCAAGTTTAGGAGTAGCCATTGCTTTATTTTCAGGATTGTATTAGTAAAGCCATGTTTCACCTCCTGTTAACAATTCTTCCAAGAAATACATCAGCATCTTGATCTCACTGGTTTAAAATTTCCTTCAAAAGCTCTGCTCTTTTCTGCAGTTGATGTGGGTGCAACAGTTTTAACATCCAGGGAGCAGAAAGTTTGCTTAACTTTAATTTTTCATACAAAATTGAGAGGCCTACAATATTGTTTCTACTGTTAATCCTTGGTATTCTTCAATTAGAGCATAAATAAGATTAACTATTTCCTTTCAAATGGATGTGAACGTTCTGCTTCTGCACGCTTCATCTTCAACATCATCTGTTGTTGTCCAACTCATAATGACTCTGCATAGATAGGGTTTCCGAGGAGCAGCTGGTGGGTTTGAACCAATGGCCATGTTGTTAGCAGTCCAGTGCTTATCCTACAGTGCCACACCAAGACTTGTCAGCATTGTCGAGTCTTTTTTATAACAAGTTACCCATTTGTGAACAACTGATTTGTTTGGCAGCATTGTCCCCATAAATATTTCATAAAGCTGTAATGATTTCACCATTCTTTTACCCAAACATCAACACAAATTTGATGTCTTGGCAGAATTAAATTTTAGCAGAATTCATGCTGCTCTGATATGGGATCTTTTCAAACAAAGTCTTATCCTTATTATTGCCTCACTGGTTATGAGTCGGGTTGTTACTTCAAGATCAGCAGTTCAAAACTACCAGCCATTCCATGGGAGAAAGATGAGGCTTTCTGCTCCTGTAAAGATTTACAGCCTCAGAAACCCTATACAGGGTCGCTATGAGTCAGATGGATCTTGGCTGAAAGCAGAGAATACCAGAAGGATATTTACCTATGCTTTATTGACTACGCAAAGGCTTTCGACTGTGTGGATCATGACAAGCTATGGACAACATTGA
>NW_006408727.1:967168-973498 GCF_000296735.1 Chrysochloris asiatica
AGAACCAATAGATCTGTTTTGGAAGAAGTGCAGCCAGAGTGCTCCTTGGAGGCCAAGATGGCTAAGCTTTGTCTCTCATACTTTGGACTTATTGTTCAGAGGGAACAGTCGCTGGAGAAGGATGTCATGCTGGGTAAGGTGGAGGGTCAGAGTAAAAGAGGAAGACCCCCAACAAGATGGATTGACCAGGTGGCATCATTGGTGGACTCAAGTGTGGCAGTGGTAGTGAGTTTGGCCCAGGATCAGACATTGTTTCATTCTGCTGTGCATGGGGTCGCTATGAGTCTGTTCCGACTCGATGGAACCTGACAACAACATGAGTCAGAACTGACTCCACGGCATACTACCACCAGATCCTGTTTAGACATGTTATGTTGTTGTTGTTGTTCCTCTCTTGGATCCACTTCAAGTATGGCATGCTTTTTAACCTTCACTGATCCACCGCAAAAAACAAAAGGGAAGAAGACGTTCAGCATGTCTCAAGCTGAAAGATCTGAAGAAAAAAAATTAAGCCCTGACTTGCAATATTGAAGGATTTTATGTGCAAAGTATTGGATGATGCAAAGAACACTGTCCAGCTTTCACATCCATATGAGGTTATTGAAAATACCATGGCTTGGGTCAGGCGCACCTTAGTCCTTAAGGTGACATCTTTGCTCTTCAACACATTAAAAAACTTCCTGTGCAGCAGATTTGTCTAATGTAATACGTTGTCTGATTTCTTGACTGCTGCTTCTGTGAATGTTATAACAAGTGTTATTGTTGTTGTTAAGTGCTAACAAGCCGATTCCAACTCATAGTGACCCTGTATAGAGTTTCCAAGGAGCAGCTGGTGGGTTTGAACTGCAAACCTTGCACTTAGGAGTCTAATGCTTATACTACAGTGCCACAAGTTAATAGGAGTATATTTTGGTGCAAATTAGTTTTTAATACATTCATACTTTTTTATAGTATGCATTTTCCATGAACTTTTTGAAAGCTTCTCATCTATACCTATATTTGCTTACTTGTTTCTCCCACTATACTGATGCTTAGAAATGCCAGAACTTTTTAGATTTGTGTCAACAGTATCATGCATACTTAAAAAAAAAAAAAAAAACACAAAACCCCATTGCCACTGAGTGGATTCTGACTCACAGACATCTCATGTCATTTTCCAAGGCTGTAAATCTTTTTGGGATCGGAAACCTCCTCTTTCTCCCACAGAGCAGCTGGTAGATTAGAACCACCAGTTATGGTTAGCAGTCCAACATGTAACCCACTACGCCACCAGGGTTCCCTCATACATACTTTTGTTGTCATTGTTAAATACTGTCAAAAACCCATAGAGATGTTTATCAAATGAAAAATCAATAAAAATAGGAAAAAACATTATGATAGTCTTTGCAATGGTCTTTAATAGAAGTCACATCCTGGTGACTCTTGCTGAGAATCTGGATGCTCCTACCCCAACAAACCCAGTTACCTGCATCTATACCCATATATCCAGTCTTCATCTTATGGTGCTTGGCTATGCACCTATCCAAGGCCAGCTCACCACTTGTGAAGTAGATCTTAACCCCTTTCACTCTCTCAAAGACACCTCTTCAGAAATTCTACCTGCTTTCTCACACATCATTAATTGTCCCATCATTTACCTTCATCGACTAAACTATAATTCTTAATACCTTGAACAACACCTCAAGAACTTCTCCAACGCACATCTCCATTTTTGTTCTCTTTCATAGCAAAACTCTTTGAAAGAATTGTTCATACTTCCTGTGTCCAATTCCTCTCTTGGATCCACTTCAAGTATGGCATGCTTTTTAACCTTCACTGATCCACCACAAAAACCAAAAGGGAAGAAGACGTTCAGCATGTCTCAAGCTGAAAGATCTGAAGAAAAAAATTAAGCCCTGACTTGCAATATTGAAGGATTTTATGTGCAAAGTATTGGATGATGCAAAGAACAACAAAAGAAGATTAAAGGAATAGACAAAATCACTATACTAAAAATAATTGGTCCATGTTCAACCATTTCAAGAGGTAGCATATGATCAAGAATTGATGACACTGAGTGGTTGACTTTGCAGCCCAGGAGTGGAGGTTCCTGGCACCATCAAGGGTGAAGAGTGGAATGTGGGACTCTACCCAGAGAAACAGTGATGCCAGAGATGGAGGCAGAGATGATGATGTGGAGAGATGGAGTGGCTGGGAACTCTAGACCTAGAGAGGGAGAGGGGCTGTGTGCTGACGAGCAGGGGGCAGGCTTGCAGGGTATCCCCTTTTGTTGTTTGATGATGCATGGAGGGGATTGTAATCATGGCAATGCAATATTATATGATAGGATGAATGTAAAACTAATGTTCTCCCTTGTAAACAATCACATAATTCACAATAAAACATTAAACAAAGAATAAGAAGAACTGATGACATTGAAGGAAAAATGCCAAGCTGCAATGAAGACATTTGTTAATACCTATTGTCTAAATACAAGGCTCCAGGAATTGACAGAATGTAAGTTGAAATATTTCAACAAATTGATGTGCCTTTAGAAGTATACCTTTAGAAGTACTCATTTGTTTATGCCAAGAAATTTGGAAGATCTGGCCAACTGATTGGAAGAGTTCCAAATTTGTGCCCATTCCAAAGAAAGGTGACTCAATAAAATGCAAAAAAACATTGAACATTATCATATGCAAGTAAAATTTTACTGAAGATAATTGAAAAATTATTACAGCGTACACATACAGAAATTTGCCAGAAAATCCACACTGGATTTACAAGAGGACATGGAATGAGGGATATCATTGCTGACGTCAGTAGATCTTGGCTGAAAGCAGAGAATGCCAAAAAGATGTTTACTTGTGCTTTATATACAATGCACCGGCATTCAACTGCATGGATGATAATGAACTATGGATAACACTGCAAAAACTAGGAATTCCAAAACACTTCATTGTGATCATGAGGAACCTGTACCTAGACCAAAAGGCAGTCATTTGAACAGAACAAGCATCTATCTTGGAAAACGTTCAACCAGAATGCTCCTTATAAGTGTGAATGGTGAGACTTTGTCTCTTGTACTTTAGACATGTGGTCAGGAGGGACCAGTTCCTGGAGAAGAACATCACACTTGGTAAAGTGGAGGGTCAGCAAAAAAGAGAAAGGCTTTCCATGAGATGATAAACATAACAACAATTGTGAGGATGGTACAGGACTGGGCAGTGTTTTTCCTGTTGTGCATAGGATTACCACCAGTGGGAACCAACTCAATGGTACTTAACAACTTACACTGCAAAAGGAGCCCTGCAGTGGTTAGATGGTAATGGAAAGGTTGCCAGTTCAAACCCATCAGCTGCTCCATGGGAGAAGGTTGTGGCATTTTACTTCCATAAAGACTGACAGCCTTGGAAATCCTATGGTGTGGTTCCTGTTGTATTATGTCTTGTTGTGTTATGAGTCAGAATTGACTCCACCACAATAGATTTATCTACTGCAAATGCCTTTGTGAAAGTCCCCATGATCTCCATGTTGCTAAGCATGTTCACTTCTCAATCTAGTCTAAACTATTTAATACAGCTCTTCACTCCTTTAAACATTTTTTTCACTTGGCTCCAATATGTACTTTTTCATTCAGTTTATCCTACTTGCGTTTATTTCTCAGTTCCTTTTGCTGGTTCCTCTTTATCTCTCTGACTTCAACTTTAAGACACCCCTGACTGAGACCTTGGGTGTCTTTTCTGTAATCATTCCTTGGTTTTAAATATAAATCCCTCTTTGTTTTTAAAAGCCATCTGATAAGACTCCTGGTGGGGTGCTGTAGAATCAGCACAGGACTTCAAACCAGTTTGCAGTTCAAATTCATCAGCTGCTCCTCAGGAACCCTATACAGGGTCACTATGAGTTAGAACCGACTCAATGTCACTTAACAACAACTGATAGTTCTCAAGTTTAGTTTTCCAGTCCAGACCTCTCTCCAAGACTCCAGAGTCTGATCTGTCTACTTGGATATCTAATTGGCTTCTCTCACTTTACATGTTGTTGTTGTTGTTATGTGCTATCAAGTCGGTTCCAACTCATAGCAATGCTGTACAGAGTTTCTGAAGAGCAGCGGGTAGGTTTGAATGACCAATCTTGTGGATAGCAACCCAGTGTTTATCCTACCCCAAACCAAATTCCTGATCTCCAACCCAAAACAGACAAAAATGAACCTCTTCTACTCACAATCTTCTGTATCTTACTTTATTTATAGTTTACTTAGATATCTAGTTTATTAGATTAAATCCTCGGAAACATCCTTGATTCTTCTCTTTCTCTTACACACAATATAATAATATAGTGTGTGATCACAAAGCATGTGGAGTCCTGATGTGGCGCTGCAAGATAATGCACTGTACTACAAGATTGGCAGTTCAAATACACCAGCCACTCCTCAGAAACCCTATACAGAGTCACTATGTGTTATAAATGATTCGATGGCACTTAACAACACCAACAAAGATGCTTAAGATAAAAAACACCAGACAGTGGAAGTATAATATGAGTATAAAATAGTTTAGATTGCTTAATAGGAACAGCTGAATTGCACATTATTAGAAAATGAAATAAATTATGAGCCAATCAGCAAGTTAAAAAATAAACAACTATACACATTGTAAGGTAGATCTATATGTAGAATAGTAAAAAACTCATGTTCAGCTACCTTTTCCTCTTTTTCCGGTAACAATGTTTTGTTTTGTTTTGTTTTTACAAATCAACTATAACTCACTTTTGGTTAGTGTGGTGAGACTGTGTTGATTCCATCCCTGAGTTCTAGCTATGACTCAAGTTGGACTGAGAACTGTCCACCCCAAGATGTTGATGGAAAGTATTGAGAAAGAGACCCACCCTGCTGGGTTCGTTAAGCTTCTGGTTCCTGCTGTCTTTGAGGAAAGCGACTGCAGAAGAAAGCAGAGACCATAGTTGAAAAGAGACTATCTTTAGCTTACTAGAATCCAGCTACACATGAGGTATACCGCTACTTCCAGCAGTTACAGGAACCAAAAAATTCCCTTTTTTAAATTGAAGCTGCTTTGAAATGGGTGTCTAATCTTTGCTACAGAAAGAGTCCTAGTTTAACACAAAGACTGATATGGGAAAATGTACATGAAATTTTGTAAAGAGAAATTTGTAAAGCTACAAATCATATATTGTTATTGTTGTTGTTAAGTGCCATCGAGTTGGTTCTGACCCATAGCGACCCTGTATAGGGTTTCCAAGGAGGGGCTAGAGAGCTTGAACCACTGACCTTGAGGTTCAGACTGGCTTTGTAGTCCAGCACATTAACCCACAGCACCACACCAGGACTCCAAATCATATATAGGTGATCCAATTTTTGTGGAGAAAAATAAGGAAAACAATCCTAAGCTGTCGGGGTGGTTATCTAAAACTTAGAGTGGAGAATTTTTATTTTTTCTCTTAAAAACTTAGGGTGGACAAGTTTCTTCAGCTCTTCTAGGCTGTTGCTGCTCGCTGCCACTTTCTGCTCCCCCAGCCACTTGCCTTTGCTGTATTACCAAGATGTCTTCTAACACTCTTACTCTGGACAAGCTGGATGTGAAAGGAAAGCAAGTGGTCATGAGAGTGGACTTCAATGTTCCTGTGAAGAACAACCAGATAACATATTACCAGGAGATCGAAGCTGCCATCCCAAGCATCAAATTCTGCTTGGACAACAGAGCCAAGTCAGTTGTTCTTATGAGCCATGTTGGTCAGCGTGATGGTGTCCCCATGCCTGACAAATACTCCTTAGAGCCAGTTGCTGTAGAACTCAAATCTTTGCGGGACAAGGATGTTCTTTTCTTGAAGGACTGTGTGGGTCCAGAAGTAGAGACAATCTATGCTGATCCAGCTGCTGGTTCTGTCATCCTGCTGGAGAACCTTTGCTTTCATGTAGAAGAAGAAGGAAAGGGAAAAGATGCTTCTGAGAATAAAGTTAAAGCAAAGCAAAGTGAAATAGAAGCTTTCCAGACTTCACTTTCCAAACTAGGGGACATTTATGTCAATGATGCTTTTGGCACTGCGCACCGAGCCCACAGTTCCATGGTGCGAGTGAATCTGCCACAGAAGGCTGGTGGGTTCTTGATGAAGAAAGAGCTTTGCCAATGCCTTGAAGAGCCCAGAATGACCCTCCTTGGCCATCCTGGGTGGAGCTAAAGTTGCACACAAGATCCAACTAAAATAATATGCTGAACAAAGTCAATGAGATGATTATTGGTGGTGGAATGGCTTTTACCTTCCTTAAAGTGCTCAATAACATAGAGATTGGTACTTCTCTATTTGATGAAGAAGGAGCCAAGACTTAATGTC
>NW_006408727.1:973598-974874 GCF_000296735.1 Chrysochloris asiatica
ATGCAAGCAAAAAGGCAATGGGGAGACATATATAGAACCATGAAAGATAAAGAAAAAAATTGCCAACCAAGAATCATTCATTCAACAAAGCTATCAATCAAGTACGACTGTGTAATCAAAACATTCCAGGATAAACAGAAGCTAAAGGATTTTGCAATGACACATCAGATAACATGAATTTCTAAAATATATAGGAAACTACAACACCTCTACAAGAAAAAGACAAACAACTCAATTAAAAAATGGGTGAAGGACATGAACAGACACTTCACCAAGGAGGAGATCCAGGCAGCCAACAAACACATGAAGAAATGTTCATGATCACTAGCCATTAGAGAGATGCAAATCAAAACAATGAGATATCATCTCATGTCAACAATAACAGCAAAGATCAAAAAAGTAGAGGACAATGAATGCTGGCAAGGACGTGGAGAGACTGGGACGCTCCTGCATTGCTGGTGGGACTGTAAAATGGTTCAACCTCTCTGGAAAGCAATATGGCGCTTCCTCAGAAGATTGGAAATAGAAATACCTTATGATCCAGCAATTCCTTTACTTGATATTTACCCACAAGAAATACGAGCTATAACACGAGTAGATATATGCACACCAATGTTCATAGCAGCACTATTTACAATAGGAAAAAGATGGAGACAGCCAAAGTGCCCATCAACTGAAGAATGGATACACAAACTGTGGTATATACACACAATGGATTATTATGCTACTTTGAAGAGTAACAAGCAAGCTTCAAACCACCGCATAATATGGATGAAACTTGAGGACATTATATTGAGTCAAATTAATCACAAAAGGAGAAATACTGCAAAAAACCACTAATGTGAAAGACTAAGAAAAAGAATCCATACTAAAGGAGGGGGATTCTTTGCTGGTTGCTGGGATGTTGGGGGTGGGATGAGGCGAGGGAGGAGAAGTTGGAGCACAGGGCAGGGAATAGACACAGGATAGTTTGGGTGCTGGGGAGAGGGACAATATACAAGATGGGGGAGCGGAAAGGGAAAACAAAGCGAATAGGAGAACAATTAGGCATGTGTGAACAGGCTAAGTGAGACAGAGGTAAAGAATGATGTATGCACAACCTAGGAACAAGAGGGCTCTGAGATACAGGGATTGAGACATGGTTGGATTGGGAAAAAGAGGGGGAATAATGTTAAGATGCTTGGCTGTCTTTTGAATCTTGGTTTCCCTTGCATACTATTATAAAATAGACACTGGGGGGAGAGAAAGAAATAGCCAGAAATATCACCAAAGAAAG
>NW_006408727.1:975614-976837 GCF_000296735.1 Chrysochloris asiatica
AAAACTGAGTGAAAAGAACAGTAAAGTATTTGGAAAACATAAATAAAATCAAGGAACCAATTAGCTGAATTATAACTACTCACCCATTCAATAAAATCTATTTTAAAATCATGTTTTAAAAGAATATATAATAACATAGTAAATGTTCACGTTTTGCAGTAGGAAAATGTGGCACAGTGTTGGGCACAATCTTGTGGTGAGCAGCTATCAAGTTAGCCCTGACTTATGGCCACCCAACTGTGTCAGAGTAGAGCTGTGCTCCATAGGACGGTCAGTGGCTAATTTTTTGGAGCCCTGGTGTGGTGCTGAGAGTTAATGTGCTGGAAAGTCGCTTTGAACCACAAACTTGGCAGTTCAAGCTCACCAGCTGCTTCTGGGAAACCCTATACAGGGTCACTAAGAGTCGGAACCAACTCAATGGAACTTACCAACAACAATAATTTTTTGAAAGACAATAGGTAGGCTTTTCTTCCAAAGGCCTTGAGTGCATTCCATCTGCCAACTTTTTCAGTTAACAGCCTAGCGTTTAACCATTTGCACCATCCAAGGATTTTATGGGGCTAATTAGGATGACAGTATACTCACAGTTCTGGAGAAAGATAAAGGAGTGTTTAACAGTAAGGACTCCAGCAGCATCAAATGCCCAGGACTCAATACTTAATTTGATCATTTCATAGAGATGAGACCTTCAGCAAGTTCAGCTCTCTGAGTTTATTTTCTCCTCTGGAAAAGGTGGGAAATGATGATAGTACCTACTCACAGGGATATTATGAAGAATTAAATTAGCTAATTCATGGAAATTGCTTGGCACAAAGCAAGCACTCCATAAAAACTGTACATATGCAGTGAAAAAAGATATAAAGAAAATACACCAAAAAATTAATAGTTGTTTGATCTGAAAGGTGATATGTCTTAGTTACTTACCTGTTATAAAGCAAACATCACAATGAGTAATTGCCTCAGTTTATGGAAATGCTTCAATTTATATCCATCAATTCCTGGCATCTTGTCCTTTGCTGATGCCTTCAGTGCAGCTTGGACTTCTTTCTCAAGTATCATCAGTTCTTGATCATGTGCTGCCTCTTAAGATGGCTGAACATTGATCAGTTCTTTTTGGTATAGTGACTCTATAGTCCGTCCATCTTCTTTTGATGTTTTATGCATTATTTAGTATTTTTCCCATAGAATCCTTCAGTATTTGAAGTCAAGGCTTGAATTTTTTG
>NW_006408727.1:980347-984260 GCF_000296735.1 Chrysochloris asiatica
TAATGTTCTCTCATGTAAACTATCACATAATTCACAATAAAACATTTAAAAAAACAACATGACTACATGTCCAGGTTTGCCTGTAGATAAAAATGCCTTGAAAAGGGGAAATCCTGGGAAAATTCTCACTCAAAAGGGAACATTGGAAGGAAGTAATAAAAATATTTTTTATTTGTGTGCTACTTTTTACTTTACAAAGTATTTTTACAAATGCTATTGAATCATCAGAGAAGTAAGTTAGATTTTTGTGATTTCTATTACATAAACAAGGAGCTAATGCTCAAAGTGATTAAATGACAAAGCCATAGAATTGGCAAATAACCAAGCTGGGACTTGAATTCAGTAATTGTAGGTTTTTTAAAAAATGCTGGGTAGGAAGTAGAATGGATGATGAAGCAAAAGAGCTAGCATTGGTACTGTTTCAGAATCTAGAAAAACTTTTCCTAGAAGTTGCCCATGATGAGAGTATTAGGTATTTTTTCCTCTGACTCATTCTGAAAAAAATCATTTCATTCCTTAGGGACATTGTACAATATTATTTTCATCTTTTAATAATAGTTTTTGTTTTTCATATTGTTTGTTTTTTACTGGCAGAAGTTTTTCAATGTGAATAATTATGTGTGCTTCTTAGAACAGCAATCAAATTTCAGGAAAAAAATTGAATAGGTAAATAACCCCAGAGAGTTTTTACTGCGTATGCATTTTTGCTGTGATAGGGATGAGGAGGGGAAGAAAGAGGTAAGTGAGAAATCATGTAGATCAGCCCTGAATAAAGTGGTTAGAATCTAAACATTAATGGGCATTAAGAAATAAAAGAGCTAGAAGGTAATCAGTCTACAAAAAAAGGAAAATGATGTTTGGATTTGTAAAAATAGGCAGGTTCCTTAAATAAATCTGGGCAGGGATAGTGTGTTTGTCCTAAAGGCAGGGTAAAAATTCTGACTCTCACACAAAGTCTAGCAAAGGCCATTAAAGGAAATTTTAGGAAGGGAGTGACATTGTCAGAATGGCAACAGTGGAAGTTGATTTTGGCAGCAACTTTGGGAAAGGACTTAAGGAAAAATATCTGGAGAGGAATCTTTTCTCAAGGGGAGTAATGACTATACATCATACAGAGGTGGAGTTGTAAAAATGGAAAAGTCTGAGAAGAGTCATCTATTTTAAACTTATATGGAATCTTTCTAGTTCATGTTCTTCTATTCAGATCTTATTTTTCATCTCTTTCCATTGTATTTTTAAACATAGCTTTCATTAAGATGAAAAAGTCATTATAATATTTGTATACTTTGACCACCTGCATTAACTTTATGTTGCATCTCAACAAGACTCAGGCATGTTTAATCAGTTTTCAGTGCATTCCAAACTCCAATAGTAACTTAAAAACAAAACACTCATTGTTTCAAACAACATTGTGTGTGGTGAATGCATGTTAAGGGTGTTGGGGTAGGGATAAGGTCTCTCTTAATAGCTTTGAGCTTGTTGGGGCGTGAGTTTGAATTAAAATCTTATTACTATCTATCTAGCATAGCTCATTGCTGGATAAATACCTAATAGTCCATACATTTTCTCTCATTTTTCTTACCTTCTGCCTATAAAAACCCCAAAATGTTGCTAAGTTTTTTTCCCCACTGAGCTCTTCTATATTTTTAAACAATATCCAGATTGATGGTGAAGGTTTGTTTGGCACTAAAGCTAGAAATTAAGATCACAAATGTCAAGCAGCTATTTTCATACATGCTATTTTTTAGCATGGAATTTCAGGAGTTCAACAAAAATTGTCTTTTTTTCCCCCCTCAATGACTTCAAGTCCATATACATCAAGTCGTTTCATCGATATAATCTAGTAAAGACACACACATTGCTTGTTGTTGTTAAGTGCCGTCAAGTTGGTTCTGATCCATAATGACCCTGTATAGGGTTTCCAAGGAATGATTGGTGAGCATGAACCACCAAACTTGAGGTTCAAACCAACCTTTCAGTCAGCACATTAACCCACAGCACCACAGCAAGACTCCAGATTGATGATTTTTCATCTCAGCATTGGAAGACACATAGAATACGTTCACTAGAGTAAAATGGATTAAGCTATTTGTTGGTGTGCCTTGGAGCCGTAACATATGACTTCCAGCAATGATGGAAAAAATTTTCCAAGGGAATGTGTTTTTGATGACTATTGTTAAGTGCCCTTGAGTTGATTCAGACTCATAGCAGCCTTGTATAGTGTTTCCAAGGTGTAGCTCTTGGATTTGAACTGCCAACTTTGCAGTTATAGTCCAGTGCTTATTCTATCACGCTAGTTAGAATTGTATGTATTAAAGCTCCGAAGTGTTCTAACAAGACCCTGAGATCTCCCTTGACCTTAGTAAAATCAACTCTACCTCTACTGTCATACCGCTTTTAGCAGGATTGAAGGTAAAAGTCACATAATTAGCAAGGCTACCTAGTGATGTGTTTTGTTGTTGTTGTTAAGTGCTGAGGAGGCGATTCTGACTCTTAGCAATCCTGTATAGGGCTTCTGAGGCTTTATATCTTTGCAGGAGCAGGAAGCCTCATTTTTTTTCCCTCAAAGCATCTGGCATGCTTGGATTACCTACCTTGTGGGTAACAATCCAGTGCTTATCTACCATGCTCCCTGGTGATTATGATGTTGTGTTTTTAAGGACTATCAAGTCAGTTCCAACTCATAGTGACCCTGTATAGGATTTCCGAGGAATAGCTAGTGAGTTTGAACCACTAACCTTATGGCTCAACCCATCCTTGCAGTCCAGTGCTTATCCTACATACCCCTACCAGGACGCTGCTGATTATGATACGACTGGCTAACTACAAACCAGGAACTAATTAGTTGCTGTAGAGTCACTTTTCTACTATAAACTACTATGAAATCAAGCTCAAAGCAGAGGCTATAAAGAAGACTGATAACTCATCTTTCTATAAGCAACCTTCAAGACAAATGCCAGGTGGAGACCTGGTTGGCTAGCAGTGTGGAAAGACCTGGGGACTCTTGGGCCCAGAGTCAGTGACATAGCCACAAAGGACTAGAGTGGAGAGTGAAGCAGCCAGCTGATAAGAAGAGAGGGCACATGCATAAGAACACCCACACTTGCAGATAATATCCACTCGACCTGGCTTCAATGACTGGACGATCAGAGCTCAATAGAAGAAGAAAGAAGAGGGGGAAAAAAAGTAATCTGATACAATTTGATGAACTTGACGTACAACTATGGATGCAATAACTCAAAAGAGGGAACAAACCTTTACAGCGAGGATCATTCCCAACCCCTCCATACACAGAGAAGACAGGGATGGGCAACTTGGACATTGTGGTTGTTGTTAGGTGCCATCGAGTCGGTGTCCACTCATAGCAACCTTATACACAACAGAATGACACATTGCCCAATCCTGGGCCAAACTCACTATTTTTGCCACAGTTGAGTCCATCAATGCTGCCACTTTGCCAATCTATCTTGCTTGGGGTCTTCCTCTTTTTCTCTGACCCTCCACCTTACCAAACATGATATCCTTCTTCAAGTGACAAGTCTCTTCTGACAATATGTCTAAAGTATGAGAGACTAAGATTGGCCATCTTTGCCTCCAAGGAGCACTCTGGTTGCACTTCTTCCAAAATAGATCTGTTGCTCAATTCTTCTACAGTCTTCCTTATTTATTGTCCAACTTTCATATGCATATGAGGTTATCTAAAATACTATGGCTTGGGTCAGGTGCACCTTAGTCCTCAAGCTGACATCTTTGCTTTTCAACCCTTTAAAAAGGTCTTCTGCAGCAGATTTTCCTAATGCAATACATCATTTGATTTCTTGACTGCTGCTTTCATGAGTGTTGATAGTTGATCCAAGAAGAATGAAGTCCTTGACAACTTCAATATTTTCTCCTTTGACAAGAATGTTGTTTA
>NW_006408727.1:985264-987229 GCF_000296735.1 Chrysochloris asiatica
TTCAATAAGGAAAATCGAGGCTTGAGGTTTTTTTTCAGTTCTCCCAACTTGAGAAATGCTGAGCGTGGTCTTCCTTTTAGGTTTTCTGATTCGAGATCTTTTCACATTTTGTTGTAATATTTGGCTTTATCTTGTGGAGCTGATCTTTGAAATTTTCTGTTCAACTCTTGTACCTCCTCATTTCTTCCATTTGCTTTAGCATCTCTACGCTGGATAGCAAGTTTCAGTATTTCTTCTGACATTCATTTTGACCTTTTCTTCTTTCTTGTCTTCTTAATGACTTTTTGCTTTCTTCATGTATGATGTTCTTGATGTCATCCCACAATTCTTCTGGTCTTTGGTGTTTAGTGTTTAATGTATCAAATCTGTTCTTCAAATGGTCTCTAAATTCAGGTGGTAAATATTTATGGTCATATTTTGGCTCTCGCGGACTTATTTTCATTTTCTTCAGCTTCAGTTTGAATTTGCGTATGAGCAGTTGATGGCCCCATCCTTGTTTTGACTGATGATCTGGAGCTTTTCCATTATCTCTTTCCGCAGATGTAGTCAATTTGATTTCTATGTATTCCATCTGGAGAGGACCATTTGTATAGTCATCTCTTATGCAGTCTAAAGAAGGTATTTGAAATGAACAAATCTTTGGTTTTGCAGAATTCTACCATATGTTCTCCAGCATCATTTCTATCACTAAGGCCGTATTTTCCAACTACTGATCCTTCATCTTTGCTCCCAACCTTTGCATTCCAATCACAAATAACGATCAATACATCTTGATTGCATGTTTGATGAATTTCAGATTAAGAAGTTGGTAGAATTCTTCTATTTCATCCTCACTGACTTTAGTGGTTGGTACATAAATCTGAATAATTGTGGTATTGACTGGTCTTCCCTTTGTTGTTGTTGTTGTTAGGTGCCATCTAGTCAGTACCGACTCATAGCGACCTTATGCACAGCAGAACGAAACACTGCCCAATGCTGGGCCAACCTCACTACTATTGCCACGCTTGAGTCCATTGATGCTGCCATTTGGCCAATCCTTCTCATTGGGGGTGTTCCTCTTTTTCTCTGACCTTCCACATACCAAACATGATATCCTTCTCTAGCGACTGGTCCCTCCTGGACAGTGAATAAGGAAGATTGTAGAAGAATTGATGTCTTTGAGTTGTGGTGTTGGAGGAGAATACTAAAAATGCCATGGACTGCCAAAAAAACCAATAGATCTATTTTGGAAGAAGTGCAGCCAGAGTGCTCCTAGGAGGCCAGGACGGCTAAGCTTCGTCTCTCATACTTTGGACATATTGTCCGGAGGGAACAGTCACTGGAGAAGGATGCCATGCTGTGTAAGATGGAGGGTCAGAGAAAAAGAGGAAGACCCCCAACAAGATGGATCAGTCAGGTGGCATCATTGATGGCGTCAAGTGTGGCAACAGTGGTGGGGTTGGCCCAGGATCGGACATTGTTTCGTTCTGTTGTGCATGGGGTCGCTATGAGTCGGTTCCGACTCGATGGCACCTGACTACAAAAACAACAACAACAATATCATTGTTAAAGGAGCTCTGGTAGTGAAGTGGTTACAAATCGGGCTGCAAACCTCAGGGTCAGCAGTTCAAAACTACCAGCTGTTTCGAGAGAAAAAATTAGACTTTCTGTTCATGTAAAGATTACAGCCTCAGAAACCCTCTACACAGTCGCTATGAGTCAGAACCGACGACTCCACGGCACATAACTACCACCAATATCATTGTTAAGAAGCTCTGGAAGTGTTGTCAGGTGCCATCGAGTCAGAACCGACTCATAGCGACCCCATCCACAGCAGAACAAAACAATGTCCGATCCTGGGCCAACCTCACTACCGCCTCCATACTTGACGCCATCAATGATGCCACCTGGCTGATCCATCTTGTTGGGGGTCTTCCTCTTTTTCTCTGACCCTCCACCTTACCCAGCATGACATCCTTCTCCAGC
>NW_006408727.1:991178-997242 GCF_000296735.1 Chrysochloris asiatica
GGCAGTGTTTCGTTCTGCTGTGCATAAGGTCGCTATGAGTCGGTACTGACTCAATGGCACCTAACAATAACAACAACTATCATTGTGTTACCTCAGATTTTCAACTCAACTCACTCATTTCCTGCATTCACACCAATTAATCCTTCAAGATCACTCTTATCTAGAACAAGCAGTAACTTTTATTTTGCCAAATCAGTGGTCATATCTTCGTTTTCATTTTGTTTGACCTCTGTGATACATTGAAAGTGTCTCCCAAAATGCTATGTTGAAATCCTAATATAAATATGACCCTGTTTAGAAAGAAAAGGTTTCTTTTGTTATGCTAATTATGCCATACTGGACTGAGTTATTGTTATTAAGTCTCTACTCACAATGACCCTGTGTACAACAGAACGAAACAGTGCCCGGTCCTGCGCCATCTTCACAGTGTGAGCCCATTGCTACTACCTCTGTGGTGATCAAGCTCCTTGGGGGGGCTTCCTCTTTTTTGCTGACCCTCCTCTTTACCTAGGATGATGTATTCCAGGGACTATTCCCTCCTGATAACATGTCCGAAGTATGAGAGACGAAGTCTGGCCATCCTGACTTCTAAGGAGTAGTCTGGCTGTACTTCTTCCTATGCAGATTTCTTTGTTCTTCTGGCAGTCCATGATACTTTTATAATATTGTTCACCAACACCATAATGCAAATGCATCAATTCTTCATTTTTTAGCCTTTTTTGTGGTTGTTGTTAATTTTATTGTGAATTGAGTGAAGGATTACAGAGCAGGTTATCAGTTTTACATTCAACAAATCATGTATTTTGCTTCATTACAATGATTAGAAGTCCCTCCCCATACTGTTACTAACAGTTAACAGTATTTACTTGTATTCACTTGAACTATTGCATTTCTCTCTGTATCTCCTGCTGCCTTCATCTTTCCTCTGCTAACCTCCTTCTTGTTGTATCTAAACTTCCCTGTCCCATGTGGCTACCGTCTAGCCCATGAAAAATTTCCTCTCCCTCCTTCCATGGTAACCAGCATAGATGGTTTATTTTATCAAGAAAACTTTTTTTACAGCATTGATCTCATACAATATTAGTCTTTTTGTGATTGACGTTTTTCACTCAGCATAATGTTCTCCAGGTTCATCCATGTTTTGAGGTGTTTCACAGTTCTACCGTTATTCTTCAACATTGCATATGATTCCATTGTGTGTATGTACCCAACTTTGCTTAACCATTCTTCTGGTGATGGGCATTTAGGCTATCTCTATCTTTTTGGTAAGGAGTTCTGGTAGTGTAGTGATTTATGAATCGGGCTGCGAACCTCAGGGTCAGCAGTGCGAAACTACTAGCTGTTCCGCAGGAGAAAGATGAGGCTTTCTGCTCCTGTAAAGATTTAAAGTCTTGGAAACCTTTACAGGGTCGCTATGAGTTGGAAACCAACTCTTGTACAGGGTCGCTATGAGTTGGAACCGACTCCACGGCACATAACAACAACAACAACACCTTTTTGATATGTCTCTAGTAGACTACATATTGAAGGATCCTCTTTTCTTATCTGTTCTGTTTCTCTGTCTTTTGACTGGTGCACTTAATCCATTTATATTTATTATAATAATTGATAAGTAGATAAGTATGAATTGATTACTGTCATTTTGCTGTGTGTGCGTGTATGCTACTGCTGCTTTCTTTGTTCCACATAATTTTCTGCACTGAATTAATTTTGTTTGTGGGTTTTCTTTTTATTTTCATTTCTGTTGTGTTAATGTTTACTAAATCTTTCTGATTTTCCTCTTTTTTAAAGTTTGATATGCAGATGTATTAATTTTCTTTGAGGTTATCCTGTAATTTGTTAATTTTTCCAAACTTAAAACAATATGTTGGCTTCCCTTTTTGTCCGACATCTTAGCTAGGCTGCAGTTGTAGCTGCTCTCCAAGCTTCGTGATGCCACCCAAGGACGACAAGAAGAAGAAAGATGCTCGAAAATTGGCTGAGAAAGACAAAGATCCAGTGAATAAATCTGGGGGCAAAGCCAAAAAGAATAAGTGGTCCTAAGGGAAAGTCCGGGACAAGCTCAATAACCTGGTCTTGTTTGATAAAGCCACGTATGACAAGCTCTGTAAGGAAGTTCCCAACTATAAACTCATAACACCAGCTGTTGTCTCTGAAAGACTGAAGATTCATGGTTCCCTGGCCAGGGCAGCCCTTCAGGACCTGCTTAGTAAAGGACTTCCCAAGCTGGTTTCAAAACACAGAGCTGAAGTAGTTTACACCAGAAACACAAAGGGAGGGGATGCCCAGCTGCCAGTGAAGATGCATGAACAGGTCCAACCAACTGTACATTTTGGAAAATAAAACTTAATTAAACCGAAAAAAACAAAACAATATGTTTCGACTCTCTGCTTTTCCCCAGTCAACCGAGAGGCAGCCACATCTTCTCTTGCACTCTCAGCAGCATCCCTGAGGCAGGATGATGCAGGGCAGAGTCAAGGGATTTGGTAGTTTTGGGCACCTGGTCACTAGGGCTGCTGTTAATTCTGACAAAGTGGAAGTTGTTGCTATCGACCCCTTCATTGACCTCAACTACGTGGTCTACATGTTGCAGTATGAATCCACCCCCAGCAAGTTCAATGGCACTGACTAGGCTGAGAACAGGAAGCTTGTTATCAATGAGAAGCCCATCTCTAGCTTCCTGGAGTGAGTTCCCACCAACATCAAGTGGGGTGATGCTGGTACTGAGTATGAGTCCACCAGTGTCTTCACAACCTTGGAGAAGGCTGGAGCTCACTTGAAGGGTGGTGCCAAAAGGGTAATCATCTCTGCCCCTTCTGCTGATGCCCCCATGTTCACGATGGGCGTGAACCATGAGAAGTATGGCGACTCCCTCAAGATTGTCAGCAATGTCTCCTGCACCACCAACTGTTTGGCCCCACTGGCCAAGGTCATCCATGACAACTTTGGCATCATGGAGGGACTCATGACCACAGTCCATGCCATCACTGCCACCCAGAAGACTGTGGATGGCCCCTTTGGGAAACTGTGGTGTTATGGCCATGGGGCCCAGAGCATCATCCCTGCATCTATCAGCACTGCCAAGACTGTGGGCAAGGTTACCCCAATGCTGAATGGGAAACTCATTGGCATGGACTTCTGTGTCCCCATTCCCAACGTGCCTGTAGTAGATCTGACCTGTCATCTGGAGAAAGCTGCAAAATATGATGACACCAAGAAGGTGGTGAAGCAGGCATCAGATGGACCCCTAAAAGGCATCCTGGGATACTCTGAAGACCAGTTCATCTCCTGTAATTTTAACAGTGACACCCACTTTTCTACCTTTGATGCTGGGGCTGGCATTACCCTCAATGACCACTTTGTCAATCTCATTTCCTAGCATGACAATGAATTTGGCTACAGCAACAGGGTGTCGGACCTTATGGTTCACATGGCCTCCAAGGAATAAAAGCCCCCTGGACCACCAACCCCAGCAACAGAACTAGAGGAAGAGAGAAGCCCTTAGCTGCTAGGGAGTCCTTACCCCAACTCTACTCCCTACACACTGAGAAGCTTGACACAGTTTCCATACAGACCCCCTAGAGAAGGGAAGGGATTTAGGGAGCCCAGCTTTGTCATGTACCATCAATAAAGTACACTGTAACCAGGCCAAATGTGTATATATATATAACTTCCTTGCCATTTAGAGGTTCTGTATCTTAACTATTCCTTTTTGTTTTGTAGTTGACTTCATTATAAATTGATATCTCTGGTTTCCTATTTTCAGTCTTATAGGCTTATTTTACTTTAAATATTTCTATATCTGGATTGAGTTCTGGGTGGTGCTGTCATGTATAATAATTTCAAGTAGTTATCTGCTATTGTTGGTTCTTAATCCAAAGAACACTCTTTTGCATTTTTTGTAAAGTTGGTCTAGTCATTACAAATTCCTTTAATTTCTGTTTATCAAGAAATGTCCTAACTTCACTGTTATATTTGAGGGAGAAGTTTTCTGGGTACATGATTCTTGATTGTCAATTTTTTTCTTTCAGAGTTTTATAGATGTCTTCCTATTGCACTCTCACCTGCATGGTTTCTGCTGAGAAATCAGAGCTTAGTCTTATAGTCTTATTGGTTCTCCTTTGTAGGTAACTTTTCCTTTTTCTTGAGCTGCTGTCAGGATTCTTTCCTTGTCTTTGGTTTTTGAAAGTTTGATTGTGATATGTCTTGGTGATTTTCTTTTGGGATATATCCCATTTGGGTTTGTTTCATTTTTTCATATGCTAATCTTCTCATATTTCATGACATTTGTTATTGTTGTTATGTGCTGTGAAGTTGGTTCTGACGCATAGCGATCCTGTACAGGGTTTCCGAAGCTGTAAATCTTTACAGGAACAGAAAGCCTCAACTTTCTCCCACAGAACAGCTGGTAGTTTCGAACTGCTGACCTGCATAGGGTCGCTATGAGTTGGTACCTACTCAATGGCACCTAACAACAACAACAAGTGGAGTTTACAATCTACCTCTAAAGGTTGCTTACTAGTCCTTACTGGTAGCATTCTCATTTAAAGTTAGTTTTCCTCCTCCCCATGAACTTCCCCTGTTTCCTGGATGGGTATATTCTTATTTTAAAGTTTGTAGATAGCCAAGCTAGTTTTTTCCTCTTCCCTGACCTACTTTTGTTATGCTAGCCTGTTACCTGGATGGGTATATTCTTATTTTAAAGTTTGTTGTTATTGTTGTCAGGTGCCATCGAGGAACCGACTCATATCGACCCCATGCACAGCAGAACGAAACAATGCTCGATCCTGGGCCAACCTCACCACCGCTGCCACCCCCGAGTCCATCAATGATGCCACCTGGCCGATCCATCTCGTTGGAGGTCTTCTTCTTTTTCTCTGACCCTCCACCCTACCCAGCATGACATCCTTCTCCAATGACTGTTTCCTCCGGACAATATGTCCAAAGTAGGAGAGAGGAAGCTTAGCCATCCTGGCCTCCAAGGAGCACTCTGGCTGCACTATCTGTAGATAGTCAAAATAGTCGTTTTCCTCTTCTCTGAGCTACTTTTGTTATGCTAGCCTATTACCCCCAAGACTCCTATTAGTCCTGAAGATGGACCACCCAAGAGCTATTTCTCACAAACCACAGCTTGGATTTTATTTTTCTTCCTTTAAAAAAAAATTGTGGTGAAATATACACACCAAAACATTCACCAACACAACTTCCACATTTACAACTCAATGACACTGATCCCATTTTTCATGTTATACTCAAATTGTTATGAGTCAGTAACAAGTTGGCACCACCTAACAACAACTATTCAGTGGGGACTCTTTCTTCCCACACACACTGTTAAATTAAACTCCCTCTTGAAAACTTGTAAGCCAGTCACTTTGTGCCTTTATTGCCCCCTCATTTTAGGTAGCCAATGTCTAAGTTGCCCATCCCTATCTACCCTGTGTACAGAGGGGATAACATTGATACTTGATATGAAGACTCCTTCTCTCTATGTTGGTATTTAGAGTTACTACCTCCATGAGGATAAGTCAGATTCATCAAATTGTAACAATTTACCCTTGTTTCCTTTATAAAAAATTGTTTTTGTTTTTATTTTTTTATCTTACTCTAGTCGAGTTCTGATTATCAATCCAATCCATTGAGGCTAGGTCAAATGGGTACAATCTGC
The DNA here is from genome assembly GCF_000296735.1 of Chrysochloris asiatica. NCBI lineage: Eukaryota > Metazoa > Chordata > Mammalia > Afrosoricida > Chrysochloridae > Chrysochloris > Chrysochloris asiatica. Next base: position 996,847 of record NW_006408727.1, read on the forward strand.
AAGGTTGGGTGTTCTTGTGCCTCTCCCCTCACTTCATATCTGCTGGATTCTTCACTCTCAGCTTCAGTCATCTGTGGCTATGTCCTTGTCCATGGGCTCAAGTGTCCCCAGGTCTCACCACACTTTGGACCAACCAGCCCTTCTTCTCTCTCTCATCTCCAGGTCAATGGGAGTCAATGGACCGTGGTTGAACTTAGCCCATTTCTTCATTGCTGCCTTTCCCGCTCTTCCACTCAACAGTAGACCAGTGTGGTCACAAGCAAGCTTACATGCCTGCTCATGTTTTGAGTCTCAGTCTTAGAGGGAGTTTGTCCTGAAGGAACTTGATTACTTGCCTTGATGTCTTGCTGGTGAACAGCTTGCTTATTCTTGCAGTAGCCAGTCATACTGACATTT
>NW_006408727.1:998767-1006824 GCF_000296735.1 Chrysochloris asiatica
TGCTGTATCTATTGAATTGTTTCCTATGCTGTATTTGATTGTTCCTTTAGCACTTTCTTGACTTCTTCCTTATTTTTCTCAACTCCATTTTAAAGTGTTTTGATATATTTTATAATCATTTTTCTGAATTCCTTCTCAGGCATTTCCAAAGCCTGCCCTCCTTACAGTATGGAGTGTAGGTCTACTTCCAGCTCATTTGTCTCAGTCACTTTATCTCATTTCTGGACTTATGCTGATAAGGTTGTCTGTTTCTGCTTTTTGGGCATATTCAGTGGTTAACTATGGCCTTAATACTTAGATGGGTGTGTGTCTTGGTATTTTTTATGCTTTATGGTTTCCTCTAGGTTGATATGATCAGGAAATGGGCTTCCCTTTTCACGAGAAACTTCAAGATGCCACTGTTGGTCATTATGATGTAACTCAGGATTTTATTTTTGGCCCATTTCCTTTTTAGTTTGCCTGTCCTGCTCCACAACCCCCATTTAGTCCTTATTCCTAGTGATAAACAGTTCAGGGCCAGCTGTGGCCATTTTGCACTGTCGTTTGGTTTTAAGTGGAAACTGTCCTGTTAAATTTTGAGGAGATCTTTGCGCATGTGTAATAGAGCCCTCCAGGGGCAGGGGTGGGGTGCCCACTCACTTAATCACCCTAGTCACCAGAATGCATGTGTGCAGACAGCGAGAGGCTAATAAATAGATAGGAAAAAAGAATGTCCACACCTTTATCTCTGCAGTTCTCTCTGGTGTCTGTGGCTGCTCTGATCCTTTCCCCACTTGGTCTATCCCAAGATGGCTGCTCAGGTAGCAGCTGAGCACCTTGGATTAGAAAGCTCTGGATTTCTTGCTTCTTCTACAAACTCCACTGGCTGTAAGCCTTCCAACTTTCTAAATATTCCATTATATGTGATTCAGAGTTCTGGGACCATACCCTGAACTTGTTTGGTTTAGTATTCTATGTTGTTACTGACAGAGCTCCTCATTGCACTTCTACCATCTTGTTTGTTCCACCCATCGTTTGATTTCTTGACTGCTGCTTCCATGAGTGTTGTCGGTTGATCTGAGCAAAATGAAGTCTTTGAAAACTTCAAACTTCTCTCCATTTGTCTTTATGTTATTTAATGGTCCAGTGGTGAGGATTTTATTTTCTTTATAGTGAGGAGCAAACCACACTGAAGGCTGTGGTTTTTAGTCTTCATCAGGAAATATTTAAATCCTTTTTATTTTCAGCAAACAAGGTTGTAGCATCTACACATCCAGGTTGTTAATGAGTCTTCCTCCAATCCTGATGCCACATTCTTCTTCACATAATTCAGTTTCTCAGATTATTTGCTCAGCATACAGATTGAATAAGTGTGGTGAGAGAATGCAACCTTGACACACACCTTTTTGATTTTAAGCTTCTTAGTCTATGTACAGATTCCTCATGAGCACAGTTAAGTGTTCTGAATGGTTAGCCACTGAAAGCTTTGGTAATAATAGCATACCATTAGACTACAGTACTGGAAGATGGTCCCTTCAGGTTGGAAGACACTCAAAATACAACTTGGGAAGAACTGCCTCCTCAAAGTAAAGTTGACCTTAATGTCATAGATGGAGTAAAGCTTTCAAGACCTTCATTTGCTGATGAAGCACATTCAAAGTGTTTGAAAACATCCATTAATAATTGTAGTGGTCATGTACCAAATGTGAATCTAGGAAATTGGAAGTTGTCAAAAATGAAAAGGAACACATAAAGATCAATATAGGAGCCATTAATCAGTTGAAATGGACTGCTGTTGGCCATTTTGAATCTGGTTTACTATGTCGAGAACAACAAACTGAAGAGGAATGGTATCTCATTCATGGTTAAAAAAAAAAAAAAAAAAATTCAAGATCTATCTTGAAGTACTGTGCTGTCTGTGATAGAATACTATACATCTTCCTTAGAAGCCAAGATGGTAAGACTTCATCTCTCATATTTTGGACACATTATTAGGAAGTACCATTCCTGGAGAAGAACATTATGCTTGGTAAAGAGGAAGGTCAGTGAAAAGAGCGAGACTCCCAATGTGATGGATTAGTACAGTGGTGGCAGCAATTGGCTCACATATAACAATTGTGAGGATGGCACAGGACTGGGCAGTATTTAATTCTGTTGTGTATAAGGTTGCTATGAGTTGGAAACTGATGCAATGACACCTAATAACAACATCTTCATTCTTTTCTCCTCCCAAAACTTATCAGGAAAAATTCTATTTGTCTCAGATAAGCAACTAAGAACAGAGACCATACTTATCTTGTTAGCCATATTTAGCACATTTTTCTAGACTGTGATATTTTTTCTTCCATCTGTACTTCTTTAAAAAAAAAAAATCTTCTTATTGTGAATTGAATGAAGGTCTACAGAGCAGATAATCAGCTTTACATTTTTCTTTTAAAAATCATATACTTTGCTTCATTACAGTGATTGTAATCCCCTCCATGTACCATCAGTTAGCAATATTTATCTCTATTCACTTTAACTCTTATATTCTTCCCTGTGTCTCCTGCTACCTCATCATTCCACTTCCAACTTCCCATTTGCCCCTTCACCCATAGGATAATGCACTGGATGGCAAGGTTGGTTTGAACTGCAAGGTGTAAGCAGTTCAAATTCATCAGTTGCTCTTCAGAAATGCTATACAGGGTCACTGTGAGTTGGAACGGTCTCAATGGCACTTAGCAGCAACAACAGCCCTTTAGTCGATGAATAGTTTTTCCTCCCCGTGTCTCTAGGTAACCATCATAGAGTGTCTTTTTTTATCAAGAAAACCTTTCTAATATTTTTAAAACAGCTGTCTCATTTAATATTTGCCCTTTTGTTATTGACTAATTTCACTCAGCATAATGCCCTCTAAGGAGCTCTGGTAGCGTAGTGGTTACAAATCGGGCTGCAAACTGCAAGGTCAGCAGTTCAAAACTACCAGTGGCTCCGTGAGAGAAAGGTGAGGCTTTCTGCTCCAGTAAAGATTTACAGCCTCGGAAACCCTGTTCAGGGTCACTATGAGTTGGAACTGACTCGATGGCACTTAACAACAACAACAAATGCCCTCTAGGTTCACCCATGTTGTGAAGTGTTTTGCAGATTCATTATTCTTCTTTAACAATGTGCAATATTCCATTGTGTGTAGGTACCAAATTTTGTTTAACCATTCTTCTGTTGGTGGGTATTTAGACTGTCTCCATCTTTTTGCTTTTATGAATAGTATTTTGTACATTTTTTGGCATATAACGGGACTAAAATTGTGGAACAAATGGATGAGTGGAAAATACAAATTTTCAAGTTGCACACAGAAACCTAACTTTTTTGTAAGTCCTAATAAAGAAAGTGATCTGCTCTTCATAGGGACAAGTAAGAAATTTCTTAGGTGTATGCAGTACCGTGACGCTGGAATTTACAACTATCAAGGACATTGTCAGTGGTCTTAGCCTATGTCTCAGAGGTTTAAAAGTCAGTTTTGTCAACCTACTAAGACCAGATCCATTTGGCGGGCAGGACAGACAACACTGAAACATGAAATAGTGATGTATGCACCAGAATACCAGTTTATTATTTTATCAAGAGAACTATAATCATCACACAAATTGAAATACTAGTATATAAAGCCAGTCTATAATCAGTGGATACCTATAGAGAAATATTCATAAGAAGTCAATTCAAAATAAGATGGTTGCTTGGAAGTAGAGACTAAAGACACATTACAATTGTATGTTATTCTTTGTCGTTGTTGTTAGGAGTCCTCAAGTCGGTTTTGACTCATAGTGACCCAACATAGAATTTCCAAGGAGCAACTGATGAGTTTAACTGCCTACTTTGTGGTTCACACCGACCTTGCAGTCTGGCGCTTATACTGCAGCACCACACCAGGACCCCGGTGTGTTGTTGTTAGGTGCCATCAAGTTGGTTCTGAGTCATAGTGATTCTGTGCACAACAGAAGACCACACTACTGTGTCCTGAGCCATCCTCACAATAGTTTAAGCCCATTGTTGCAGCTGCAGTTTCAATTCATCTCATTGGGAATCTTCCTTTTTTTGCTGACCCTCACAACTGTATGAGGGTTCCAAAATTAGAGGTGCTTGACTGGTATCAAAATCATCTGCCCAGATCTGAACCCCAATTCTGTGTTAGATTTTATTTCCCTTGCAACCGTTAAACCCTTAGACAAAGTTAGCTACCTAACAAGGAGTTCTTCTTTTAACTGTGAAACTCTTAGGCAGTTTTAAATACATGACAGAAAAACAAAATGGTTTTCCTCTGTGGTTAAACTTAAAGATATGGCAAAATGCTCCTAAGGGAAGATCTTCACATGAGCCCTCTTAACAGAAATTTCCTCAGCTGCCTTCAAAGCCCCACTTGCTCCCTCTAAATTCACCCCACCTTTTGAGTTGTTGTTCTGCCTCTGGTTTCCCTGATCTTGCAACTCCCAGTCAGCATATTCGACCTTTAGTTCTTGATTTTACTTTAAAAACATGTCTCTGTTATTCCACATTTTGGAGTGCTTAGATCAGATATATCCCTGGTTCAAATTGTGTTGAACTTTCAATAATTACCTTTGCTTTTCTTTTAACAGCATACATGTTCTTACTCCTTGACACCAGCCTAGTGATTAGGCTTCAGATAGAATTGACTTTAGGTCCTGAGTCTGCCACTGACTACCATAGTGACCCTGGGCATGTTACTCAATCTCTAAATGTCTTAATTTCCTCATTTGTAAAATGGAGATAATAATAGTCCCTACCTAAGGTCAGCAGTTAAAAACTACCAGCTGTTCCATGGGAGAAAGATGAGAATTTCTGCTCCCATAAACATTTACAGCCTCAGAAACCCTACGCAGGGTTGCAGTGAGTCAAAACCGACTCCATAGCACACCACCACCATAGTAGATATTTTTTGCAAAATCTTCACAGGCCACATTGGTTTACTTACTTTAAGTACACACATCTTCCTTTCCTCTTTCCCTCCTTTCATAAATGTGGGTCTCTAGTATTCCTGATTTTATATTGTGATCTTGTCCTATTTTCCAATGGGAAATGGATAAGGGATGGACCCCTTATTTAGGTGAGACAAATCATGTTCTTGCTCCCAGGAATGTGCAATTTAGACCAATAGATTCTATTCAGTCTAGTCTGTTTGTTTGAATGAACTGATGTATATTTGAGATGGAAGGCTGTTGTTGAAGAATAATAATGCCTGTCTATGTGCTGCCAGAGATAGTCCAAGCTCGTCTGTAGAGACAGAATGAGGAGAATGATGCAAACGTACCCAGAGAAGCAGAGATATAAGTCCAGGAGCCCTGAAAAGAGAATCTGAGGAAGACCTGTCAGTTCCAAGTCCTCCAGATGCTCAGCAGGTTTACTCTTTATGGAGAGATTGCTGTGTTTTCTCATAAAGCTCCTCATTCTTGTTTAAACTACTTACAGTTGGCATCTACCACTTGCCACAAAAGAACCCTGAGCTAGCACACACAGAGCACATATAATGATGGTATTCCTGCCACAGAGCTAGACAGATTGACTCTTTAGTTCAAGGCACCCCCTCTCCATAAGGAAGGATGCCAACTATTGCTTTCTGGGACACTCTTATGTTGTTATCTAGACAGTTTTCATTGGCTAATTTTTGGGAAGGAAATCACCATGCATTTCTTCTTCCCCTGTCTAAGTCTGGAAACTCTGCAGAACCCTTTCCACCATGGGCAACCCTGCTAGTATTTGAAATGCCAATGGTATAGTTCCTGGCATTAAAGCAACATGCAAGCCTCTGTCTATGGCACAAGAAACTGACAAATAGGTGGTGGATATAGACCAGATCCAAATATCAGAGAATAGAGCAAGACAGTGCTGGGAAAACAGTGTAGAACTCGTAATGAAATTGCCCTGAAAAATAGAATAAGATCTAGATTCTTTGAGAGGTTTGCAGAATCTCCATGTCAGGAGAGAGAGTTTATCTTAGGAATTTGTTGACTGTTGCTTCTATCATTCTTGTAAAGAAGAGCCCTGTTCTCCCATTAGCACTGCCTTGGAAGACTTGCCACTGCCACAAATTTTACTACATTAGCTGAAATTTCTTCAGTCACAAGTTCTCCAATGTGAAGGACACTTTTGATGTCAGTACCATTTTGGAGGCTAGAACAAGTTGTTTTCTTACTTGCATGAAAATTACCAGGCTGACAGTGTACAGGCTAAAAATGTTCACATAGCAGGACTTCTATAAATAGATCCAAAATACTAAATTGTGTTGAGTGGGATTTCACAACCACCATCCAGTATCTACATATGGTTTGTACAACTTGTCTTATGGAAAATGTTAACTGTCAACATACTGGGATGTGGAAAGTTGAGAATTTTCCCAAGGTAAACAAAAACAAAGAAAACTTCACCAATAAAAACTTACATTGCTTCACTAAATAAGTGAATTCTGTAAGGGCTACATATTTCTTAGAAGAACAATTTGGAATCTAATTCAGTTATTTTAAGTGTTTTCCAATGCTAAAAGGGACACGTTACTGAAAGAATTTGAACTTTTCAGTTTGTTCATAAAAATGTGAGGGGGAAGACTTTAAAAAGTTTTTGAAAAACGGAATGAAAAGGTAATAAAAATTTTCCATGAATTTTTTGAAGCCCCTTGTATTTACTATGTTGGTCTGTTACTATGTATAGCAGATAAAAAGTTTCTGATGTAGTAAACATCCTGAAAAATTGCAACTCAGTTGCATAATTTTGCTACTTGAACCTGGTCTTCTGCTTCTCTATTATCCTATTACCAGTGTACAAAATACACTATATTTCTAATCAATCTTTAACATAATTAATACATTGGCATTATGCATACTTGGTACAATGTCAGTTATCAATACACAACTCAAGCCAGATTTGTACTTACAGAAAACATGTAAAACATTAAGGTTTTTATTTGGATAGTTCTAACACCAATCGGGCTGTAAACCTCAAGTTCAGCAGTTCAAAACTACCAGCTGTTCTGCGGGAGAAAGATGAGGCTTTCTGCTCCCGTAAAGATTTGCAGCCTCAGAAACCCTGTACAGGGTCGCTATGAGTCGGAACTGACTCCATGGCACATAACAACAACAACAACAACAACAATCTACAGAGACTTGCTGCACACAGCTTAGAAGGATTGGGAACTAAGGATGAATGGAAACAAGAAACCAGGGAGGATGTGGGATAAATGATTTTACATGGAGGGGACTGCACTCATAGAGATGAAACAAAGTGTGTGATTTGTTGAATGTAAAACTGATGATCTGCTCTGTAAACCTTCACTCAATTGATGACAAGAAGTTTAAATAAACAAGATAATTATAACAAACCTCTTTTCAAAATTATCTAGATAATTGACCTAATTCTCTATTTCACTTTGCCATAGATGACTTCACAGAACAATTTATTCATTTTCTTTATAGTATTGTTCCAACTGGCAACAAGGATTAGAAGAAATGTGTATCTTTATGTAGTTTTTGCAGTACCTAGGGAACTACTGTATTTTTTCAATTGCCTTATATGCATGAGAAAGCTGGACAACTAGAAAGGAAGACTGGAGAAGAATTGGTGAATTTGAATTATGGTGGTGGCGAAGAATTTAAATAGTACTATCAACTGCCAAAAGAACAAACCAATCTGTGTTGGAAGAGGTACAATCAGAATGCACCTTAGAATCAAGGATGATGAGATTTCATCTCGCATATTTTGAACTAGTTGTCAGGAGGGACCAGTCCCTGGAGAAGGACATCATACTTAGTAAAGTGGAGAGTCAACATAACAGAGGACACCCTCAAAGCAATAGATTGATATAATGGTAGCAACAATGGGCACAAAGGTAGCAATAACGATGACAACACACCACCAGACAGTGTATTTCATTCTGTTGTGCATAAGATTGCTGAGTTGCAATTGACTCAATGGCATCAAACAACAACAACAATAAGCCCATCCTAATCCATTTACCTGCATTTGCTGATGGGCAACAACTTAAAATGAAGAGAAACAGCTGTAAACAGCCATTGAAAATTGGAACATGGAATGTA
>NW_006408727.1:1009789-1015764 GCF_000296735.1 Chrysochloris asiatica
TTGCAACAATAGTGAGGTTGGCCCAGGACCGGGCAGTGTTTCGTTCTACTGTGCATAAGGTTTCTATGAGTCGGTACCGACTCGATGGCACCTAACAACAACACACAAAAATTGACACATACTTTTGAAGGCTACGTTCTCTCCATGGCAATTGTCTTAACTGTTGGCATCAGAATTCTTCTCAGGGAATCTTTCAAACCTCTTTTGTTTGGGGAAAAAATGTCTCAATAAATGATTGGGATCCTGAGTTTGTTTTGTTTTGAACAATGTCTTATTGTGTGGGGACTCTAAGGTTTTCAATACCAACTGGTGATAACATTTTAGAGAGGGAATTTAAACTGCTTGGTTTGGGAATTTGATCCATAGGAGGAGAGAGAATTCTTGGCTGCTGGAAAAATGATAAGAAGAAAACAAAAGGGGAAAGGGAATCTCAAGAGGGTGAGCATGATCCAAGAGTCATGGCAAGGTTCCAGGAGAAATTCTTGGTGGTAGGTGGCAGAACAATACTCTAGAGAATTTATAAAACAATTCTTTGAGCTGTTATGAGGCAGTGCCTGATGTGACCGCTCCCTGGGGGCTCCTAGCTTTTCAGCGAAGTCTACCACATGCATAATGATTTCCTATATTTGTTTCTAGATAGTGATAGAGTCACAGGAATGAAAGCGCTGGGAGAGAGTCTGGAGGCAAAGGTGAAGACAGAACGTCCATCTCACACTGGGAGCCTACAAAAACTTTCAGGAAAAATTTTGGACTTGTGTTAGGTGTTCACGACAATTTTCTAAATCCTAGGGGGCCAGGTGTCTCCAGCAGGCATCTGAGTATTATGGGAGGGAATGTTTTGTTTCCTTAGTGCAGGGTTGCCAGATAAAGTACAGGATGCCCACTAAAATTAGAACTTTAGATAAACAATGAGTTCTGCTTTGGGGTACGCTCCACAGATACCTCAGCCAGCTGTATCATTGAATTTGGGCCTCACTCTCAAACAATAGACATTCTTGGAAAAGAGACTAAGGACTGAGCCAATGCTGGGATGCCACCTCGCCCACCTACTTCATTTCTTTTGCTCCTTGTTTTCCCTGCACTCTTATTTGGCTTTCACCTGTCACTTCTTGCTGCATTCTGTAAGCCACAGGCAACTCAGGTTGTACTGAGGAAGACATTGAGAAGCAGCATGTAGTTCAGTTTTCTTATCTGTAAAGAGGGATAACTTATGGGTTGTTATGAAAATTAAATGAGTTTCTATTAAGAAGGCTTCAGACCGTTTATGGAAATTTTTCATTATCTTTTCATTCCATTTTTCCATGAACCTTTTGAAACCCCCTCATATTTGTAAAGCACTATGAATAGCAGTGTTTGGTTTTAGGGTCTAGAATCTAGGGTCTAGAGGCCTTTAAATATTGTTGCCAATATAGCTCCAGCTGTTCCTTAAAAACCCTGTTGCTACAGAGTCAGGACCAATTTAACAGCACTTTATTCCAATAACAGTAACAGTCTTGTATCTTTCTAATCCATTCTCCATCCTATAGTGGTTGCGATAGTTAATCACCTTCCAGTTGGCTCTGACTCATGGTAACCTTAGGCATAAAAGAATAAAACAATGCTTTGTCTTATGCCATCTTAATTATCTTTACATTTGAGTACAATGTTTCAGCGAATGTGTAGTGCCTTCCTACCTGAGGGGTTCAACTTTTAGTACTATTTTGGACAATATTTTGTTGCGATCTATGGGGTTTTCACTAGCTAATTTTCCTAAGCAGATTGCCAAGTCTTCCTTCCTAGTCTTACTTGGTCTGGAAGCTCCGCTGAATCCAATCCACAGTAGATGACCGTGCTGGTATGTGAAATACCGGGGACATAGCTTCCAGCATCCTAACAACATGCAAGCCTCCACAGTATGAAGAAACTGACAGGTGGGTGGTGGATACTAAATATATTGTAGTTCATGAAAGTACCCTGGTGTCCCAGCTAAAGTGCTCAGCTGCTCATCTACCAGCTCCTCTGCGGGAGAAAGATGCATCAGTCTCGATTGGTAAAGATTTCATCTTGGAAACCCTATGGAGCAGTTCTACTTGGTTCTATGTCGGGTCACTGTGAGTCAGAATGGACTCCGTGGCATACATTTTTGGTTTTGTTTTTTTTTTGTTTTTTTTTGGTAGTTAGTGATCTCTTAAAAATGCAAATCTTACCAAGTGAGGATTTTGATTTAAAGTCTTCAATGACTTTTGAAACACTCTTGGAATAAAGACCTACTAGTTCTGATGTGCCACTGCAGGATAATGCGCTGGACTGAAAGGTCAATTTGAGTCACAAGGTTGTTAGTTCAAACCCACCAGCCGCTCCTTGGAAACCCTATACAGGGTCGCTATGGGTCAGAACTGACTCGACAGCACTTAGCAACAACAACATGCCCTAGTACAGGAGCACCACTGATGTAGTGGGTTAAACAGTTTACTGCTAACTGAATGATAGCTGATTCAAACCCACCAGATGTTCTGTGGGAAAGGCTGTGGCAGTCAGCTTCCATAAAGATTCTGTCTTTGGAAACCCTATGGGGCAGTTCTGACACATGTGCTGCTTTGAGTTGGAATTGACTTGACAGCAGTGAGGGGTAGGAGAGTTAGGCCTCACTGAGACAGTGGCAGTTTACTGGTAGAATTCTTGCCTTCCATGTGAGAGATCTGGGTTCTATTCCTGGCCAATGTACTTCATGCATAGTCATTCCCCGTCTGTCAGTGGAGGCTTGTGTGTTGATATGATGCCGAACAGGTTTCACTGGAGCTTCCTAAAATGAACCCCAAAGAAAGGCTTGGTGATCTGCTCCCAAAAATCAGTCAATGAAAACTTTATGGATCACAGCATTCCAATATGCATTTAATCATGGGGATGGCGCAGGACCAGACAGAATTTTAGTCCATTGTGCGTAGGCAGCCATCAATCGGGGCAACTTGACAACAGATAACAACAGCAGTGGGGCCTTAATCCTCATGTTTTTGTGTTGACTGGTTTTTCCCATTGACCACTGTCTTTCACTCTGTATTTTCCAAGAAGGTGATATACATGCTGAGTATTCTGCCTGAAATATACATAGTCCTCTGTTCATTTCTCCATGTAGGTTCATACTCATTTTTCAGTCCTTGACACAGAAGAGTTTTTCAGGGAAACCCTCCCTAATTTCCTAGTGTAGATTATAATTCATTTTGTACAGTCCTCTGCACTTTTCTTTCAGAGAATTTATCATTGCATCTAATGATGCATTTGAGTGATTATTATAATGTAAACTCCATGAACACAGGGACCATGTCTATTATCCTTTGCAATCATAGTCCCTAGTCCTAGCATAGGTGTGGCACATACTGGGTCTTCAACCAAAAAAAAAAAAAAAAAAAGGTTTGTTAGTCTAGAGATCAACACACAATGGCAGGGATATTCTGACCCACCACTTTTTTTTTTTTAATGCTTTATTGTGAATTATGTGATAGTTTACATGTGAGGACATCAGCTTCACATTGATCCCGTCGTATATCATTTCCTTGCCAGCCATGGTTACAATCCCTTCCATGCATCATCCATCAAACAAAGGGTATATCCTACAAGTCTGCCCCCCCCTCCCCAGTCATCAGCACACAGCCCCTCTCCCTCTCTGGGTCCAAAGTCTCCAGTTGCTCCATCTCCCCATGTCATCGTCTCTGCCTCCATTCCTGGCATCCCTGCTTCTCTAGGTAGGGTTCCATCCACCACTTGTTTTTGTATGCCCAGCAAGCTAAGCATGATTTTTGCATTTTTTAAATGGCTGGGAAATGAAATTCCATTTCCATGTTCACAAAAAGTATTATAGGAACATGCTGTTGTTAAGTGCCATTGAGTCAGTTCTGACTCATAGTGACTCTGGTGGTGGATATGAACCACTGACCTTGTGACTCAACTTGACCTTGTGGTCCAGCACCTTATCTGGAAGTGCCACACCACAATTCCTAAAGGAGCATAGCCACACTCTTTAATTTATGTATTGTCTACATCCACTTTTATACTCTCCGCGGGAGAAAGATGAGGCTTTCTACTCCCGTAAGGATTTACACCCTCGGAAACCCTGTACAGGGTCGCTATGGGTCGGAACCGACTCGACGGCACTTAACAACAACAACAACAACTTTTATACTACAATGGCAGCATTGAGTAGTTCCTTCAGAGACTAGCTGGCCTGCAAAGCCCAAAATATTTACTATCTGTCCCTTTGTAGAAAAGAATTTGCCAACTCCTGTATCAGACAATAGGCATGCTGGACTCTGGGGTAACTTGTGTTCAAAAGTACCTGCAGGTGGTTTTTCTTAATTGTCAACAGTTTGCTTCTGTCGCTGAAATAAGTCATCTATTTATTTTGTTTACTTGGTAGGATTCACTAAAGAGGGTTTCTTTTGTTCTTTGTTTTTCTGCTTCTCTGTCAATGGACAGAATCCCCAAAGCATATCAGTCATATGGTATATTTCTTTGCCAGTGGAATTATCATGTAACTGTTTCTCCCTCCACACCCTCCCCACCACCACCTTCCCATCGGATTTCCCAATTCTTTGAGTAATTTCTTTCCAAAGTGAAATAATGAGTTGGTAGGTGGTGGCAATACATTTAAATAAAGTGCCTGCATTTTCCACCTTCTTTCCTTCAATTCATAAACTGGGATTGGATTAAAAACTGCTTTTTGTCTTCTTTTAAAGGGACCATATCCTCTTCCAGTTACAAATTCATACTTTCCCAGAACAAAACTTTAAACTACACTTTAAAATCTACCAAGAATTTAAGATGTTTTCAAAGTGATTTCACCACAGTACTTGCTATCCATCCCAAAGGAATCAGCAAACTCTTCATTCCTTTAAATAATTTAAATTTAAAACCTCACCTGAAAAGTAACCTCTGTATAGTATTTTGGCTGCTGGATTCAACAGTTTAACTAGTGAGAGAGTTGTTGTTGTTGTTAAGTACCGTGGAGTCGGTTCGGACTCATAGTGACCCTGCACAGGGTTTCCGAGGCTGTAAATCTTTACGGGAGCAAAACACCTCATCTTTCTCCCGCGGAACCACTGGAAGTTTCAAACTGCTGACCTTGAGGTTAGTAGCCCAATTTGTAACCACTACGCTACCAGAGCTCTTTTAGTGAGAGTAGGCAAAGGGAATTATATCAAATAAATGTTAAATATCGTTGTTGTTGTTGAGTGCCATTGAGTCAGTTTTGACTCATAGCAGCCCTGTGTAGGGTTTTTAAGGAGCAGCTGGTGGGTTTGTGGTTAACAGTCCAGTGCTTATCCTACAGTACCTCAACATGACTCCTAATGCCAGTAATTTCTGAAAAAATGTTTGTGAATAGAAATATTTAAGTTGAACAATGTTCTAAAACCTCCCTGAAGGACTTTCATTAGGTAAATAATTCACGTGTACAGTCAATATCTAACTTTTGATTTATTTATTCTTTGAGTTCACATTTTTGAACATTTATAAGAAGTTCCCTTGTAATGATAAAAGACAGAAGAATACTAATACAAGGGAAGCTTGAACAAGTTCATGGAAAAATTCCATTATTTTTTCATCCCATTTTTCCATGAACTTTTTAAAATCCCCTGGTTTATCAACAGTAAGATACTTAGGACTAAGTTAAGATAGTGATATAATTATTCCACTTATTAGAAATAGTATTAAAATATATAGCTCAGAAACCCTATTAGTCAGTACTGACTCAATGATGCTTAACAACAACAACAACAAATGATCTAAAATAGGTATAGAAATTGAGGCACAACAAGGTAAGTACAGTATTTTATTAATGGAAGATGATCTCATATATGTTACTCATATATCCTTTTTTTTTTTTTTAAGGTTTTTACTGTGGATTAGTAAAAGTTTACAGGGCATATCATCAGTTTTACATTCAACAAATCATACACCTTGTTTCATTACAATGATTATAATCCCCTCCATATACCATCAGT
>NW_006408727.1:1018841-1022296 GCF_000296735.1 Chrysochloris asiatica
GCTTGGTCCTGTATTCTGTATTGTTGCCGGTGGAGCTCCTCACTGCACTTCCACCCGATCCACCATCTTGTTTGTTCCTCATATATCTTTTAAACAAGAAATCAATTATTTGACTCAATTTAGGTGGTATTTCTAGATCTTTACCAAAGCATTCCATTTTCTTCTGTAAAGTTTAGCCATTGTGAACTATAAAGAACTTATATCTTGATTGGTTTGAACTATTGGGGGAGGGGGGGAAAGCACTTTGCATGTATGTAACAAATATTTTTCCATGTACTTTAATATGACTCATATTATCATGATATAAATTTGTGACCTAGGAGAGGCCTATGGCATTGATAGTTACCAGGCACTTACTCCAAAATGTTAGAAGCTTAAAGAATGTATTAATATGGGTGGGGGAAAAAATCCCTACATTTAAATTTTTTGGCTAGTTTATAAACAGTAGGACAACTTTAAAAAGCAAAAACAATGTTTTCTTTAAAAAGTTGTTTGCATCCCAAGAGAAAAGGTAGGTTCTCTATGTGTTGTAATTAAGTGCCATCCATAGCTACTCTGTATAGGGTTCCTGAGGAATGGCTGGTGCATTTGAACCGCCGATCTTGTGGTTAGCTCTCCAGTGTTTACCCTACAGTGCCATACCAGATGCAAAAAGGAATTCAAGAAGCATTTCGCAAGAGCTCCTGAAACAATATGAGTTTCTTTGCATATTCTGGTAGGAAGCCAGAATAATGAGTAATGGCACTGTTCTGAATTGAACTATGTCCCCCCAAAATGTGTGTTGTAAATCCTACTTGGACATTATGCTTGATAAAATTGAGTGTCAGCGAAAAAGAAGAGTACCCACAATGAGATGGATTGACATGGAGGCAGCAACAACGGGCTAAAATATAACAATTGTGAGGAAGGCATAGGATCAGGCAGTGCTCCATTTGCTTGTGCATAGAGTACTTATGAATTGGAACAAACTCAGTGCCACCTAACAACATGCCTGTGATTGTAATTCCACTTGGGAATGGGTTGTCTTTGCAATATTAATGAGGCAGGATTAGTATACTGTGTACATGAAATCATTCTCTTTTAGATATAAAAACGATTAAATGCAATAAGAACTGAGACAGATGTCAAGACACATGGAGAACTCTAAGAAATAGGAAGCAGAAGAGACCTTTCTCCAGAGCTGACAAAGACAGAAAGTCTTTCCCTAGAACCAGCACTCTGAATTCAGACTTCTAGCTCCCCAGATTATGAGAAAATACACTTCTGTTTGTTAAAGCCATTGGTTTAGGATATTCTGTTATAGGTAGGCACTTTAAAGCTTGCTTACAGATAGAGAAAAAGTAATGAAAAGTCAAGAAGGTTGTTATTCCCTGTAGATATTGTGAGGAAAGAAAAGTGAGTAATAGTACCAGTTTTAAGTCATCATTAAAGGCAAGGAAAAGAGGCATTGGATCAAAGAACAGGAAATCCAGAGTGTTCTAGACATATTCTAGACTCAATTGGAAGTCTGTGCACTTTCTTCACTTTAAACTTGTTTATTTCTTATTTTATAAAATAATGGGGAGAATAGATGGAAGATCCGTTATTTTTATTTTTATGCCTTTACTTTGCAAAAAAGAAAGAAAATGTCAGTTCCCAAAGTTTCCTTGGGAATTTTACGAAGCCATGATACAAAAGATGAGGTGTTCTTCTCCTGTAAAGATTTACAGCCGTGGAAACCCTGTACAGGGTCGCTATGGGTCAGAACCGACTTGATGGCACTTAACAACAACAATGATACAAAAAGGTCATGATATGAAAAGGTCTAAGAATTAGTGATATGGACTGGTTGATAAGCTAATTCACAGTGAGATATTAATTAGAATGCTGCTGTAATCAGAATACAATGTTTTCTGATTATAATGCAGCTTACAGAAATAATTAAAGTTGGGGAATAGAGCACAGCCAGAGAAGGTGGCCCAGGAAAAAAAAAAAATCTTCTATTGGGTTTGGATGGGTGCTGGGAGAGTCTGCCAGGTGAATGGGTGGGAACGATTTTTACTGGCAAAAGGAACATGTTTAGAGGCATTGAGACTTGAAAGAGCATGCCATTGATAGGAGAGGAATTGCAAGTATCAAATAAGGGAGCGTCTAGAGAAGAAATTTGAGAGGTAGGCTGGAGTTCGGTTATAAAGGGATTTGTATGTTTTGCTAAAGTGCCTGTACTATGTTCAATGTGTGCCTAAAGATTCTCTGAAGGGTTTTCAAAAGCTGAAAATGAGAAATCTTTAAAAAAAAATCCTTTCTTTCTCAGTAAGTAGCATATACTGAGCATAATTTTTCAGTGATAGTGTTAATGAACTGGCATTCGTTTTCTTTTATGACAACACATGTATTATAAAAACACATTTGAGGATAGAAAGTGGAGACTTTGAATCTCCTCTGTAGAGGAAGAAATGTCTCCTGAAGTTTCTCTATAAAAAATTAAATTACTGGGACTAAGAGCTGCTGGCCAGGAGGCAGAGTTACAGAATGTGCCCTTTGGAGGTGTAAATTATTACATATGCCTGAGTGTTTTTGTTTTTTGTTTTTTTTTAAAAAAGCTAAAGTGAATAGAGAGAAATACTGTTAACTGATGGTACATGGAGGGGATTATAATCATTGTAATGAAACAAGGTGTATGATTTGTTGAATTTAAAACTGATCATCTGCCCTGTAAACTTTCACTCAATCTACAATAAAAACCTTAAAAAAAGAGTTAAATTACTATCCACTTTTCTCTTATTGATGTTAATGAAGGATTGGGGGAAGGGATTTTGGTTGACAGCTTCTGATAATTGGATCTCCCTTAATTTTACTGTGGAAATTTACTGGTTACTAGATATCCACTCATGAGCTTTGAAAGAAACAAAGGATAAAATTGTGCCACTTACGGGTGGAATTTGCAGATTAAATCTAGAGAATAGGGACGCATTCAAGATTTTTCTAATTCTTAAGTCATCACATAATAGTTGCTATGCTGTCCTGGTATGATGCTATGGGTTAATACACTGACCACAAGGTTGGTGGTTCAAGCTCACCAGCTGCTCCAAGGAAACCCTATACAGGGACCGACACACTGTCATTTAACAACATTTAACACACTGTCATTTAACAACAACAATATAAATTTGTAGTGAGCAGAAAAGAATTTGCTATACAAACTGCTCCTTAGAAACCCAATACAGGGTAACTATGTGTTGGAACTGATTTGATGGCACTTAACACAGCCTGACCCAAGCCATGGTATTTTCAATAACCTCATATGCATGCGAAAGCTGGACAGTGAATAAGGAAGACCATAGCAGAAGTGATGCTTTTGAGTTACGGTGTTGGAGGAGAATACTGAAAGTGCCACAGGCTGCCAAAAGAACCAATAGATCCGTTTTTGGAAGAAGTGCCGCCAGAGTGCTCCTTAGAGGCCAAGATGGCCAAAC
>NW_006408727.1:1022668-1045761 GCF_000296735.1 Chrysochloris asiatica
AACAACAACATACATGGCGCTGAGGGCTAATGTGTCAGACTGCAAAGTCATTTGAACCGCAAGGTCGGTGATTCAAGCTCACCAGTTGCTTCTTGGAAACCCTATAAGGGGGTGGCTATAGGTCGGAATCAATTCAATGGCATTTAACAACAACAACATAGAAAGCTAACATTTTTTTCTGAGGGAAAATAATTACTGGCTAAACTAGGGTAATTCTATGAGGGAGTAAATTTGTACATAAACAGGGAAAATAGTAATGTATTTCACTCTTTGAAAGACTTTAATAAAGCTCTATAAAAAAGGGTTAAAGAAGACTTTGGTCATGTTGGTACAATGGGAGTATATTTCTTTTTATGGAGACCTGGCTTAGACATAGGAAACACAATTAGGGAGACAAAGTCCCTCTGAATGGTGAATTGCAAATTCTAAAGTACACTAAGGCTGAAATTAAGATACTGTTCAGAAACACAGAACCTGTTTATAATGACCTGCTTGTTGCAATCTACAGGTTTGCAAATTCTCTAAATTCTTCACAATGAGATACCAATAGGAGTATTAGTATTGTAAGGTTGGATTTGTGAGCTAAAAAGAAATAAATAATCCTACTGTGGGTATCAAAATAGGATCATTTTTGAGTTATGGTGTTGGAGGAGAATATTGAAAGTGCCATGGGCTGCAAAAAGAACCAATAGATCCATTTTGGAAGAAGTGCAGCCAGAGTGCTCCTTAGAGGCCAAGATGGCCAAAGTTCGTCTCTCATACTTTGGACATATTGTCAGGAGGGAGCATTTGCTGGAGAAGGATATCATGTTTGGTAAGGTGGAGGGTCAGAGAAAAAGAGGAAGACCCCCAATGAGATGCCAAGTGGCAGTATCGATGGACTCAAGCATGGCAACAGTAGTGAGGTTGGTCCAGGATTGGACAGTGTTTCGTTTTGCTGTGCATAAGGTCGCTATGAGTCGGTACCGACTTGATGGCACCTAACAACAACACCAACAACATTGTGGGCAAGTGTGAAATATTTAGGGAAAAATAATACCAACTGCACTTGTAAGGTGATTTCAGTGTGTTTGTTTCATGTAAGGAAGAAAATCTAGATGTTTCTGAAGTTATAAGCCCAATATGCCAGTGCAGCAGAACACAGTAATAACACACTGGGTCTAATAAAGCAGATGTTTTATGAAGAATATGAAAAGCTCAACCAGACCTTGAACAAAAGTTGCTGGTGTATAAATACCTGAAAAACTGGATCTCCAGAAGATCATAGTATGAGGGTAAATAAAAAAGTAGTGCTATAAAATCATAGAAAGCTTGCTTAAGCAAAAATATCAAAATATGAAGGTATTGTTTCTCAAGATATCCTCCGTCTAGGTTTATATATTTCTGAAGATGATGTTTCCATTTCTCTAACCCTTTAACCCAAAGAATTCTGTATTCTCCAACTTGCTTGTCAAAAATGGTAGTTTTTGCATCCTCGAGGAATGCAAATTGTTTCTTATAAATGTTCTTTGAGTTTGGGGAAAAAAAAGAAGTTTGAAGTGGCAAGATCAGGACTGTAGGGTGGGTAAGGTTTCCCAGAGAAATTCTATTAAGACAGCTCTCAATACCTTCAAAGAATGAGCAGGTTCATTGTTATGAGGGAAAAAAATTCCTTGATGCAACTTTTTCTGGCCTCTTTTCAATTTTCTGAGAACTTCTTTGTAATAAGTGAACTTTTTTGGTCTTTTGAGAAAATGTAACACGATTATCACTGTGGGGACCCCAAAACAGTTGTTATAACCTTCTTTGCTTTGAATTTATCTGGCTCTGAATATCCTCTTAGAAGCCACTATTTTGATCGGACCTTTTAAAAAAAAAATTTTAATTCTAAGGCACCATAATGAAACCAAAGGAGCTTTGGTAGTGTAGTGGTTATGAGTCAGGCTGCTAACCTCAAGGCCAGCAGTTCGAAACTACCAGTCATTCCTTGGTAGAAAGAAGAGGCTTTCTGTTCCTGTAAAGATTTACAGTCTCAGAAACCCTATGCAAGATTGCTATGAGTTGTAATTGACTCCCTGGCACATTACCATCACCACCTTTCACGACGTCAGCCTTAATTATTGGTAGTCTAGCACCTGTAAAGGTTTACAGCCTCAGAAACCCTATGTAGGGTCGCTATGAGTCGGAACCAGCTCCATGCCATATAACCACCACAATGAGACCAAGACAAGTGTATTCATGAGAGAGCACTTGTCTGTAGCCATCCAGTGAATATGTTATTGTTGTTGTTAGGTGCCATTAAGTCTGTACTCATAATGACCCTATGCACAACAGAATGAAACACTGCTTGCTCCTGGGCCAACTTCACAGTCTTTGCTACACTTAAGCCCATTGTTGATACTACTATGCCATTCCATCTTGTTGAACGTCTTCCCCTTTTCATCTGACCCTCCACTCTACCATACATGATGTCCTTCTCCAGGGACTGGTCCTTCCTGATAATATGTCCGAAGTATGAGAGATGTCGGCCATCCTGACTTCTAAGGAACATTCTGGTTGTACTTTTTCTAAGACAGATTTCTTTGGTCTTCTGGCAGTCCGTGGTACTTTCAACATTCTTCTTCAACACCATAATTTGAAAGCATCAAATTCTATGGTCTTCCTTATTCACTGTCCAACTTTCACATGCCTATGAGGCTACTGAAAATACCATGGCTTAGGTCAGGCGCACGTTAGTCCTCAAACTGATCTCTTTGCTTTTTAATACTTTCAAGAGATCCTTGGCAGCAGATTTGCCTTAATGTCATAAGTCATTTGATTTCTTGACTGCTGCTTCTATTGACAGTTAATCCAAGGAAAATGAAGGTCTTTGATAATTTCAATCTTTTCTCCATTTATCTTGATGCTATTTATTGGTCCAGTGAAAAGGATTTTTGTTTTCTTTACCTGGAGGTCCAACCCATACTAAAGGCTGTGGTCTTTGATCGTCATCAGTAAGTATTTTAAATCCTTTTCACTTTCAGCAAGAAAGGTTGTATCATCTGCATATTGCAGGTTGTTAATGAGTCTTCCTCCAATCCTGATGTCACTTTTTCCTTCATCTAATCCAGTTTCTCGTTTTATTTGTTCAGCATACAGATTTAAGTATGGTGAAAGAATACAACCCTAGGTAGGTAAATCTAAAATTAAATTACCACTCGGTTCACTAGACCAGACCCCGGGATTAGAATCCACAGCATTGCAGCGCCAAATCCATATATACAAGGAGCTCTGGTAGCGTAGTGGTTACGAATCGGGCTGCGAACCTTTAAGGCTAGCAGTTCGAAACTACCAGCTGCTCCGCGGGAGAAAGATGAGGTGTTCTGCTCCCGTAAAGATTTACAGCCTCGGAAACCCTGTACAGGGGTCGCTATGGGTCGGAACCGACTCGACGGCACTTAACTACAACAAATCCAGATACACTGCTAATGTGGAGAACATTTTTATTTTTCTCATCCCTTTTCCGGCTTTCCCCAGTACAAGTTGTGAGAGGAAAACACCTGAATGTAACAACCTACAGCCGTGTAGTCGATTTTGACTTCCGGCTACTTTGTAAGAAACTCTGGTGGCGCAGTGGTTAAGTATTTGGCTGCTAAGCAAGAGGTTGACAGTTCAAACCCACTAGCCCGCTCAGCGGAGAGGGATGTGGAAACCTTGGAAACCTTGTGTGGCAGCTCTGTTTGTCCTATTAGGGGTCCCTGAGTTCACGACCCCTACGGACATTTAATGGAGTCGTGGTGTGGCGCTGCCGGTTAATGCGCAGGACTGCAAGGTCGGTTTGAACTGCAAGATAGGCAGTTCAAACTCACCAGCCACTCCTCGGAAACCCTTTGCAGGGTCGCTATCAGTAGAAACAACAACAACTGACATTAAAGGGAAAGGCGCTTAAAAGAAAGCAAAGTGGGGAGGACTTCGCGTCTGTATACCTCACACCCGTAAAGGGAAAGCGGTAATGGACCAGCTCCTTCCTTGCCCAATCAGCTGCACAGGAAGATGTTCTTTTACCAATAAAAATAAAGTTCGCTTTCCGGAGGCGGGAAGCTAAGCCTTGACTGCCAGTTCTCCAAAGCAACGATACAACAGGGGACAGAGAGTGATGTGAGCTCGGACCAACCCGGGAGGAGGGGCGTGGTCGAGGTGGGAGTACTTCTGAGCGGCGGCCAGCGGGGCCAGTCCTGGACAAGAATGTCTGTTCCTGTTGTAGTGTTTCTCGCCAATCAGGACAGCGAGGGAGTGGGCGGGGCGGCGAAGGGGTGGGTAGAGCTCGCAGTACCGCCGGGCGCCCGTCGGGCTCGGGGAGAGGGAGAGAAATCCGGTTAAAATCAGAGTCGGAGGGAGGTTTAACTACAGATCGGTTCCGATCGGATTATTCCTTAAAGGGGACGCGCCATTGTCAAGACAGCGGAGCTTGGGTCCCGAAGGCGGGGACCGGCGGCGCCTGAGGACGGAGGCAGCCGCGCTAGGACTGGGAACGGGTAGGTGTTGCCTGCGGAAAGGCGCTTCATTTCACTTTCTCTTCCATCCCGGGGGCAGACGCTGGGATGCTCGCCGGCCGACGGCGACGGCCCGGGCGGGAGTCAGGTCGCCGGCCCGGGCTCGGCTGCCCTTCCTGGTGGGAGCCGAGTGGGAGGCGGGCCAGGATGGCTGGCGGGCTGCACCTCCAGGGCCGAGACTCTTAACGGCACCAGCCCTCGGCGCAGCCCCCGCCTCAACCGAAGCCCCGCGGGAGCGACGTGGGTCCGCGGGGAGCGCTGCGCGCCCGGCTCCTTCGGGGGCTCGCGCCCCTCGCGCGCGCGGCGTCCTCGCAGACTCACGGGAGCCGCCCCGCGGGGGAGAAGGCGGCGGCCGGCGGGCAGTGGGAGGCCGCGGGGCTCGCCAAGAGCAAAGTTGGTGCTGCGGCCCGGGGCGGGAGGGGGTGGCGGGGACCTCCGGAGCGCGCGCAGGTCGCCGGCCGGGCCGGGCTTTGTCCCCCCTTTTCTTGCTCTCGTCTCTCCGCCCACTGCGCGCTGCCGTGGGGAGGGGTGCACACGGGGGCGCTGTGCCCGCGCCGCTCTGGGCCGGCAGCGCACCCCCAATCCGGGGTAGATTTCGACCGACGCCGACGGGCGGGACCGTCCTGTAGACAGAGGGAGTCTTTGCTGTTTGCAGGCTGCCTGGGCGCTAAGCCCTTCCTTGCAACTTTTCTCTGCCATTTGATGGAAATTGTTGCTTCTGAACGGCAGGTTCTTTAGCCAGGACCTCGTTTGCTGGGTCCAGAAGCTACTCTACTAGAAGGGCGGAATGATTCTGGATTGGTGCCGATTTTCCCAATTACGTCCCTCCCATTTTAAAATCGCATCTCTTGTGGATTAACAATCATAGAAGCATTAACTTTTTTTTCAGGCCAAGATAACTTGTAACGAGTAAATGGGGTTGGGGGTAGGGACAGAAAAACTAGGTAGAACTGAATTTACCTTGTTTAAACTTTGAACTGTGAAAAGTATGATCTCAATTAGCTGTCGAAGGTTTTTTGGAAGGGTTGGGTGATGAGTGGGGAGAAACAGGTTGCTAGGATCAATAGTAGTTGGGGGAGGAGGGGAGAGAGACTGCTAAGATGAATACGATTGGGGTGGGGTGAGACTTCTGATAGAAATACATTTGACTTTATAAAATGCAGTTGTTTAGCAGTTATCTTCTGCAAAATTGATTTCTACTGCTAAAGTTACAGGCGCTTTAATTAGTAATAGCACCTTTTACTTACTTTTTTATAAAACATGTATGAGGATTTTGTTTGTTTTAAATCTTGAACTCTGTGCAAGTATCTGTCGATACTTGCTGAATGAAGAATATTTAGAAATAGCACACTACTTGTTAAGAGACCGTATTTAGAAAGGGAATGTAATCATAAGCATTCATTTTTGACAGTTTCTTCTTGTGCAATACTTTGTAGAGTACGTACATGTGCAAGTTACAACCCTATAAACAAAGTAGCAGTGGGTATGTTATTCTGTAGTCTTTTTTTTGCTACTCGTTATCAAAAATAGCATTCCATCCTGTTTTCCACTCAGTTACTTTGGGCAATTATATCTCTAGAAAAGTGAATTTTGTTAGAGCACGTGGCCCAGTGCGGTTTTTTTTGTTTTTTTTTAAAAAGTAATACTAACAAATTTTCAAAGTGTTCATGATTAATGTATGGTCTAGTAACTTTCAGAGTAACAACAAAGAAGAAACTATACTTAGGATACTGCAAATCAGCTTTAATATTTAAAATATATACACATTATTTTCCCTCACAGAATTCAGGAAATGCAAACAAACAAAAAGGTAATCTTTTGTAGTAATCTAGATAGTATCTTGCATTCTTACACCTGTTTTCTTCTTTTTTTGGGAATCATTCTCTAGGGCACTGGTCAATTCCTGGGCATAATCTTCCTGTCCATCTCATAATAGAAAGTAGACAGTTAAAAGAGTTTCCAATTTTTTAAAAATCTTTCACTTATTCACTACCTTATTTAAACAATAAAGGAGAGAAATTTCTGAACTTTTAAAAGAGCACATATAGTAGTAGTAAAGAAATTATTTAGGAAGAATTGTCCTTGAAATATCTAGGTTGTGTTTCCTGAAAAAAAAAAAAAAAAAAAAACACCACACATTTTTCCTGTGTGCCTTTTACATTGTTTTTAACACATTGTTTTAGATACACACAATGTCAAGACATTTCTTGAGATATGAAATCGTTGGGGGCACTAGTTGTTATTGTTGTTGTTGTTAGGTGCCATCGAGTCAGTACTGAGTCATAGTGACAACAGAACATAGAACAGCAGAACGAAACACTGCCGGGTCCTGGGCCAGCCTCACAATTGTTGCCATACTTGAGCCCATTGATGCTGCCACTGTGCCAATCAGTCTCACTAGATTACCAAACATGCTACTGTCTCATTGGCTACCAAACATGATATCCTTCTCCAGCGACTGGTGCTTCCTGACCATATGTCTGAAGTAAAGGAGATGAAGTTTGGCCATCCTGGCCTCCAAGGAGCACTCTGGCTGCACTTGTTCAACTCAGATCTGTTGGTTCTTTTGGCAGCCCATGGCACTTTCAGTATTCTCCTTCAACACCATCACTCAAAAGCATTCCTCTTCAATTTGTCATTCCAGGCATAGTAAACCATGTGGTTGTCAGATTCAAAATGGCCAATACCGCCCATTTCAGCTCACTAATGCCTAAGATATAGATGTTTATGCGTTCCATTTCATTGTTTACAATTTTCAATTTACCTAAATTCATACTTGGTACATTCCATATTCCAATTATTAATGGATGTTTACAGCTGTTTCTCTTCATTTTGAGTTGTGCCCCATCAGTAAGGGAAGGTCCTGAGGACTTTACTCCCACGGGCACTACTCCATTCGCTTCATCATGATCCACTCTACTTTGAGGAGGCAGCTCTTCCCCAGTCACATTTTGAGTGCCTTCCAACCTGAGGGGCTCATTTTCTGGCACCATATCTGACAGTGTTTCTCTGCTATTCATAAGATTTTCAGTGACTAAATAAATATTCGGAAGTAGTTCGTCACTGCTTCTTCCTAGTCTATCGTTGTCTGGAAGCTCATCTGAAACCTGTCCACCGTGGGTGACCCTGTTGGTATTTAAAATACCGGTGGCATAGCTTCCAGAATCACAGCAACTTACAAGCCACCACAGTATGACTAACTGACAGATTTACTGTCCTTTAGCAACTTTCTGGTGTCCAGTAGATGTGTTGTTTTAGGTTTTAATGTTTGAGACATAAAGTCCTACCCAAGGCTGCTCAGTATACTTTTTTTTTTTTTTTTACATTAATACCTCTCTGAGAAAATTTGCATCCAAGAACAGTAATTGGTTTGATGACTTGGGGAAGACATGTTAATCTAGATAGTCTTTGTCTTGTGTATAAAGTTGTGTTTTAATTGTTTTAGCATATCCTTTACTAATGTTGTTGTTGTTAAGTTGGTTCCGACTCCTAGCAACCCTGCATAGGGTTTCTGAGGAATGACTGGTGGGTTTGAACCATGGACCATGCGGTTCAGAACAACCTTGTGGTCCAGTGCTTATCCTATGGCGCCACATCAAGACTCCCTCCTGTAGTTTTTGTTGAGTATTTGTTGTTGTTGTTGTTAAGTGCCATTGGTTCCGACCTATAGCGACCCTGAACAGGGTTTCCAAGGCTGTAAATCTTTATGGGAGCAGAGAGCCTCATCTCTCTCCTGCAGAGCAACTGGTAGTTTTGAACTGCTGACCTCATATCTCTCTTGCGGAGCAGCTGGTGGTTTTGAACTGCTGACTTTACGGAGTATTACAGGAAGATAAAGTAGAAATGGATGACAGTCATTGCTTTCAAAGGTATACCGTTTACTGTTGTTGTTAAGCGCTATTGATTGGGTTCCGACTCATAGCGGCCCTGTACAGGGCTTCCACGAAGTGGCTGGTGGTTCAAACTGACCAGTCCAGTGCTTTATAACACAGTGCCACACCAGGACTAGTAATGATGTTATTGTTGTTATGTGCCGTGGAGTTGGTTCCGACTCATAGCTACCCTGTACAGGGTTTCTGAGGCTGTAAATGTTTATGGGAGCAGAAAGCCTCATCTTTCTCCCATGGAACAGCTGGTAGTTTCGAACTGCTGGCCTTAAGGTTCGCAGCCCGATTCGTAACCACTGCGCTACCTGAGCTCCTTAGGACTAGTAATATGATGGTGCAAAATTATCATTCACAGGAAGAAGACAGTACGTATCTCAACACAGTAGCAAGTGCAAACTAACAGTGGCATGGATGGTATAGTGCTGTAATAGAAGAAAGTCAGATGCGGTGGAAACTTGTTCATGACTTTAGCAGAATATAGAAACAGCTTTTTTGCGTTTGGGTTGGGTGTATGTGCTCTATTTGAACTATTTTTATCTATAAAAGAGATTTTTTTTTTTGGTGTTGGGGGTTAGAGCATGTGCTCTGAATTTCAAGGACTCTCAATGAGAGGATCATCTAGCTAGCCCTGCTCAAATGTCATTTTGTCTGTAAGCTCTTCTTCTGTTCTAATCAGAAGTAATTGTTCTTTCCCCTTGCTCCTGTAAAACTCTTAGTAGAAACCATGGTCTGACTCGTATTATGGTATGTATATTTACTTCATTAGATTGTGGACTTTGGTCAAAGCTATTAACAAATGTTGGGGCCCTTTCTTTTTTATAGTTGGGTCACCATGAGTCGGAATTGATTTGCGGGGGTCCTGGTGTGGTGCTGTAGGACAAGTTGCTAACTGCAAGATCAGCGGTTCAAACCTGCTAGTCGCGCCTCAGAAGTCTTATACAGGGTTGCTAAGAATCAGTTTTAAGTTAGTTGCTAAGGTGGGTTTGAACTGCAGGACAACCTTAAACTATCTACTGGTACATGAAAAAAAATTATTTTTTTTTCATTTTATAAAACTATTGTGAATTGAGTGAAGGTTTACAGAGCAGATCAGTTTTACATTCAACAAATTATATACTTTGCTTCATTTACAATGATTGCAATCCCCTTCATGTACCATCACCTTCATCTTTCCTTTGCTAATAACCTCATTCTTGTTGTATATTGCCTGCCCCATCACCCAAGTTAACATATTGCAGTGCTGTAGGATAGAGCATTGGACTGCAAGGTCAGTTTGAACCACAAGGTTAGTGATTCAAACTTACCAGCTGCTCCATGGGAACCCTATACCGGGTTGCTATGAGTTGGAACCGACTCGATGACACTTAACAACAACAACAACAATGTCTTCTACCCCATAAATAGTTTTCCCTCCTCACACTCCCCCTTCAACCTGTAACCATCATAAAATGTTTCTTTTATCAAGAAAACCTGAACTTTTTACAACAATAGTCTAATATAATAATATTTGCCCTTTTGTAAAGGAGCTCTGGTAGCGTAGTGGTTATGAATCAGGCTGCTAATCTCACTGTCAGCAGTTCAAAACTTACATGAGTCTTTCTGCTCTCATAAAGATTTACAGCCTCAGAAACCCTGTACAGGGTTGCTATGGGTCAGAACCGACTTAACAGCACATAACAACAACAACAGTTTCACTCAGCATAATGTCCTTCAGGTTCATCCTTGTTGTGAGGTGTTTTACAAATTCTTCATTATTCAACTTTCCATTAATTCTGCAGTAACAATGATATGTCATTGTTGCTTTGATTTATTCTGATTTTGATTCATAATGATTGTGAGCATTTTTTTTCATGTTTGTTTGCTGCCTGAATGTGTTCTTTGGTGAAGTCCTCTGCCCATTTTTAAATTGGATTATTTGTACTCTTCCTGTTGAGACGTTGAAGTATTTTGTAAGTTTTAGAGAGTAGTCCTTTGTCTGAGATGTCATTGCTAGTCATTTTTTTTTCTCCCCAGTCTAGGTTCCCTTTTCATTCTTTTGATACACATATAAATGTCTAATTTTTAGGAGGTCCTGCTCATCTATTGTAGCTTCTGCTATTTGTAAGTTTTCAGTTTTCTTGATAGTGTGTTTATGCTATGTACATGAACAATTTTAATGAGTAAGTTTTGTTTACTAGGAATGGAGAAAAGTAATTAATTTTTACATACTTCTAAGATTATTAATTTCTCCAGACTCATTAATTCTGCTTTCTTTTACTGTGTCTTAGGCTGCAGGTCTATCTGTGTTCTATATTATGGCTTCAAAATTGGTTAAAAAATTGATCAAAACCTATTTGCCTGAACAGTTTACATGACTTTACACTAAAATATTTTTGGAGTACTTACTCTAAGCGTATATTTGCCTTACCTCTTGACTTTTCTCATCTCTAGGAGAGCAGGAGTCTTTCAGGAAAGTGAGGCGTGGTGCTGTGAGTTAATGTGCCAGACTGCAAAGCCGTTTGAACTGCAAGGCTGCTGGTTCAAGCTCACCAGCTGCTTCTTGGAAACCCTATACAGGGTCACTATGGGTCGGAATCACCTCGATGGCACTTAACCACCACCACAACTAGGCGAGCATTATGAATTGCTCTGAGATGTCTGACAGGCACTCTTCATACTACTTCAAGGAGGAATACAGAAAGTCATTTGTTTATGATCTAGTCACATAGGGAAATGGTACTAAAATCTTAAATTGCCCATTCTGAAAAAGGGGAACTACTCCAGCAGAGGTAATTGAAGTAGATGAGAAGATTCTATAGCTTTAGGCACTTCTTTGAAGCTTTTTTAGAGGAGGGGAAAAGGCTTTCTAAAAGATTCTGAATAAAGTTCAGTGGCAAGCGCTGAGTTGGTTTGCTTTAGCCAGCTGAAAAAACATCCATTCATTCAATACATTTTTACTGTGGACCGTATCTGCTGAAGTCCTGGTGTGGGCACTGTAGGATAAGCGCAGGACCGCAAGGTTGGTTTGAATCACCAGGTTGGTGGTTCACAGTCACCAGCTGCTCTTCAGACATCCTATACTGGTTCTCTATGAGCCAGACACTTACCAACAATAGCAACAACATGTCTGCGGTGTAAGGAGTTTTGGTAGAGTGGTGGTGTACTAGTTGGGCTGCTAAACTCAAGGTCAAGCGGTTTGAATCAACAAGCGGCTCCTGTGGGAGAAAGATGAGGTTTTCTGTTCCTGTAAAGATTTGCAGCCTTGGAAATCCTATACAGGGTCACTATGAGTTGGAACTGACTTACAGCCGCCCCCAACCCCACTTCTGTGTAGGAATTGAAGATGATAGGATTAAGTCTGTCTCTGTTAAGTTATGAACATATTTCAGGATGCTTAAATGGACAAATACAGAATGGTACATGCAGATCAAAGATAGCTTAAATAATGTGCACCCATAGTTAGGTGGTTTAGAGTCCATTGTTATTGTTAGGTGCCATCGAGTCGGTACCGACTCATAGCAACCTTATGCACAGCAGAATGGAACACTGCCTGATCCTGGGCCAACCTCACTATTGTTGCCACGCTTGAGCCCATTAATGCTGCCACTTTGCCAATCCATCTCATTGGGAGTCTTCCTCTTGTTCTCTGACACTCCACTTTACCAAACATGATATCCTTCTCCGGTGACTGGTCCTTCCTGACAATATGTCCAAAATATGAAAGACAAGTTTGGCCATCCTGGCCTCCAAGGAGCATTCCAGCTGCACTTCTTCCAACACAGATGTGTTGGTTCTTTTGGCAGCCCATGGCACTTTCAATATTCTCCTCCAACACCATAACTCAAATGCATCAATTCTTCTATGGTCTTCCTTATTCATTGTCCAGCTTTCGCATGTATATGAGGTTATTGAAAATACCATGGCTTGGGTCAGGCGCACCTTAGTCCTCAAGCTGACGTCTTTGCTCTTCAACACTTTAAAAAGGTCTTGTGCAACAGATTTGCCTAATACAATATGTCATTTGATTTCTTGACAGCTGTTTCCATAAGTGTTATAGTTGATCCGAGAAGAATGAAGTCCTTGACAACTTCAATCTTTTCTCCATTGATAAGAATGTTGTTTATTGGGCCAGTGGTAAGGATTTTTGTTTTCTTTACATTGAGATACAATCCATATTGAAGGCTGTGCTCTTTGATCTTCATCAGTAAATGTTTCAAGTCCTCTTCACTTTCAGCAAGCAAGGTTGTATCATCTGTATAGCGCAGGTTGTTAATGAGTCTTCCTCCAATCCTGATGCCACGTTTTTCTTGATATAACCCGGCTTCTGGGATTATTAGCTCAGCATACAGGTTGAATAAGTATGTTAAAAGAATACAACCTTGTCGCACACCTTTCTTAATTTTGAACCATTCAGTGTTCCCATGCTCTGTTCAAACAACTGCCTTTTGGTCCATGTACAGATTCCTCATGAGCACAATTAAGTGTTCAGGAATACTCATACTGCATAATCTTGTCCATAGCTTGTCATGATCCACACAATCAAAAGCCTTTGTGTAGTCAATAAAGCACAGGTAAACATTTTTCTGATAGTCTCTGCTTTCAGCCAAGATCCATTGAACATCAGCAATGATATCCCTTATACCATGGCTTCTTCTGAATCCAATTTGAACCTCTGGAAGTTAGTTCTCTGTCAATGTATGCTTGCAGCCATCTATGTTTTACCTGTAATAAAACTTTACTTGCATGGGATATCAAAGATATTGTCCTATGATTTCCGTTTTCCATTGGGTCACCTCTCTTTGGAATAGGCACAAATACGGATCTCTTCCAATCAGTCAGCCAGATAGTTGTCTTCCAAATTTCTTGGCAGAGATGAATGAGTGCCTCCAGTGCTGCCTGACTTTTTTGAAAGATTTCAATTTCAATTCAATCAGTTCCTGGTGCCTTGTTCTTTGCCAATTCCTTCAGTGTACCTTGGACTTCCTCTTTCAGTATCATTGGCTCTTGATCATATACTACCACTTGAAACGGTTGAACATCAACCATTTCCTTTTGGTACAGTGAGTCTGTGTAATCCTTCCATCTTCTTTTGATGCTTTTTGCCAATAGAGTAGTAGCACATTTTTAAAAGCCAAGAATACTGTACCAAAAAGTTGCCTTCACTAATATTTTTTTGTGTAATGAAAATAGTTATTTAACAAAAAAAAACCCAATCCATTTTTATTAAAATGCAGTGTAGAGTATTTCTAACTTTCCTCCCTGCTCCTTCTTTGTATCTTTGTGAATATAATTGGGTTAAGAGTTATACTTTGTATAAGACTGCCAGTTATGGGGTCAACAAGAACATCTGATTATGGAATAGGTCCTGTGGAGTTTGACCAAAATGTAGCAATTTTGATTTGTTAAAGTTTTGTGAAGAATTCATTTGTAAAAAAGAAAATTTATTAAAAAATAGCTTTATTGGGATATAATTCACATAGAATACATTTCAACTAGAGTCCTGGTGTGATGCTGTGGCTTAATGTGCCAGATTGCAAAGCTGTGTGAACTGCAAGGTCTGCAGTTCAAGCTCACTACCTGCTCCTTGGAAACCCTATACAGGGGGTCCTTATGGGTTGGAACTGACTAGATGACACTAAACGACAACCACATTTCAACTGTATAATGAATATGAATATAAGTCACCTGATATTAGTATACAGGATTATATAGTCATCACCACAATCAACTGTAGAACTTTTAAAGTCGCGTGTCATTCCCGCCTCTTAGCCTTTGTTGTTTGTTGTTAGTTATCATAGAGCTGATTATATTAACGTGTTGTTGTACAGAGCCTCTGAGTCTATATAGGGTTTCCATGGAGTGGCTCGTAAGTTTGAACCTCTGACCTTGTGGTTCCAATGCTTTATCCCACAATGCCACACTAGGACTCTAGCATTAACACATACTAAATATATTAGATGTTGTTGTTAGGTTGGAACTGTGGAGTCAGTTCCAATTCAGAGTGACCCTGTAACAACAGAAAGGACAGTCTGATTCCGTGTCACCCGCATAGTTGTTACGATTGAATTTGCTGCTGCCACTGTGCTAACTGTCTCGTTGGGGGTCTTCCTCTTTTTGGGTGATAAGATGAGAAATCATTGCCAGTGTGGCGGTGTTGCTGTCAAGTTGATTTTGACTACAGTGATCCCAGTGTGTAGAGGAGAACTGCTGCCTAGATTTTTCAAGGCGGTCATATTTTAGAACAGATCTTAGCTCTGTCTTCCAAGGTGACTTAACAACAACAGTCATCTATTAAAATGTAGCTCTTTGTTTTGATGAAATATCCAGATTAGGCAAATTAATAAAAACAGAATGTAGATTGTTAGTTACCTAGGGTTGAGGGGCTCTAATAGTGTAAGGGTTACGAGTCAGGCTGCTAAGTTGGGTTTGAACTGCCAACCTTTGTGCTTAGTAGTTTGAACCACCCAGGAATTCTCTCAATCTTTGTTTCTGTTGTTAAGTGCCATCAAGTCAGTCCGACCCATAGCGACCCTGCTTCCAGGGGTAACTGCATTAAACGACAACGCCACACCAAGACTCCCCCTCAATCCTGGTGGTGGTGATGGTGGTGTGCCGTGGAGTTGGTTCCACCTCACAGCGTCCCTTCATAGGGTTTCCAAGGCTGTAAATCTTTACAGGAGCAGAAAACCTCACTCATCTTTCTCCCTGAAACAGCTGGTAGTTTTGAACTGCAGAGCTTGAGGTTAACAGCCTGACTCGTAACCATTAAATATGCCATTTTGACTATTTTTAAGTGTACAGTCCAGTGTTGTTAATTACTTTGGCAAGGTTGTGCAGCCTTACCCCACTGTCTGTTTCCAAAACGTTTTCATTACTCTGGTGTGGTGCTGTAAGATCAGCACTGGACTTGGAACCACAAGATCTGCTGCTCCTCGGAAACCCTATACAGGGTTGCTATGGGTCGGAACCGACTCTTAAGAACAACAAAAACATAACGGCAATTCTGTACCCATTATACAATCATTCCCCCTTTGCCCCTCCCTCAGCTCCTGGTAGCCTCTAATCTATGCTCTGTCTGTATAAATTTGCCTCTTTAAGATATTTTATGTAAGTGGACTCCAATACCTTTTTTTTTCCGTTTGTGTCTGACTTCACATATTCAGATTCATCAGTGTCATAGCAGCATGTATTGGAGTAGCATTCATTTCTATGTTGTTGGTAAGTGCAGCTGGTGGACTTGAATTGCCGACCTCGTGGTTCACAGTCCAGTACTGATCCTACAGTGCCACACCAGAAGTCGAAGGCTGTAAAACATAGAAGAATTGATGCATTTGAGTTATGGTGTTGAAAGAGAATTTTCAAAGTGCCATGCTCTGCCTAAAGAGCAAACAAATTTGTGTTGGAAGAAGTACAGCCCGAGTGCTCCTTGGAGGCCAGGATGGCCAAACTTCATCTCTCATACTTCAGAACATATTGTCAGGAGGGACCATTCACTGGAGAAGGATATCATGTTTGGTAAGGTGGAGGGTCAGAGAAAAAGAGGAAGACCCCCAGCGAGATGGATTGGCAAAGTGTAGCATCAATGGGGTCAAGCGTGGCAATAATTGTGAGGCTGGCCCAGGACCAGGCAGTTTTTTGTTCTTGTGTATGTAGGGTTGCTATGAGTTAGTACTGACTCGATGGCACCTAACAACAACAAAAATGTGCAGTTATGTTTTGTTGTCCAAATGAATTTTGGTATACTATTTCAACTCATTCTTAGTATTCCGATCATTTGGCATTGTTCTTTGGTTTCTATTTGATATGTCTATTTCTTGGTAAATTAGAGGTGATTTAACTTAGTTCAGAAGATAATAAATGCAATTTGTGATTTTATTTTCTATCTTAAAGCTTAAGATGGGCCCTGCTTCCTTTAATACTGGTAATATGCATGTGGTGGTACCATTTATGTTTCTAGGGTGTGTCAGTACATTCATAACAGTGTATTTGCAGAAGAAGTTTTGACCCTTTGAAGTTCTCTTTCATCAGTATACATACAGACGGTACTGTATTTTAAGGCTTTGGTATTAAAACCATTCCTTTAAACATTATGCTTGGTCTGGGGGTTGATTTGCTTATTACTTTGCTCTCAGGTCTTTGTTTGCCCGTCGTAGTTCTCATCTCTTTCTAATATGATATTTTCAGTGCTATGGAAACAGAACTGATGACTGCGCTATTCGATAGTGGATAAAAATTGCTCCCAGGCTCTGAATGAAGATCCAAAGGCCTTCCTGTGCAGGGAGCTTTAGTGTCCAGGCCTTGCTGTTATTATTACTTTCTTTAAAACTTATTTTATTGTATTTTAGGTGAAAGTTTACAAAGCAAATTAGTTTTATACAGATTGTTCCATGATATTGGCTGCAGTCTCCACAACGTCAGCATTCTCCCCATTTTCACCTTGGGTTCCTGGTTTCTGTTTGCTCAGGTTCCTGCCTTCTTGACTTTGCTTTTGGGTGACTGCTGCCCGCTTCGTCTGCTATATTTGATTGCTCTGTGGAGCATGTTCTTCCTGTGTGTTACTGTTCGCTTTCTAGGCCTGTCTTTTATGTGGTTGACAGGTGCCACATATTATTTGAGGGTGCCACCAATTAGTTCTCTTGGGGATTCTAGTCTTTCTCAGACCAGTAAGTCTGATCTTTTTTATATGCATTTGAATTTTGTTCAACCTTTTTCTCCTACTCTAGCCGGTATCTTTGTTGTGGTGTCGGTCAGAGTGATGGTGGTGGTAGCTGGGCACCATGTAGTTCTTCTGGTCTCAGGTTAGTGGAGGTTCTGGTCCATGTGCTCCATTGGTCCTTTATATGAACTGTTTCCTTGCACCTTTGGTTTTCGCCCCTCTTTTGCTCTGGATGGAAGGAGACAAATAATTGTAAGTTAGATGGCTGCTTACAAGCTTTTAAGTCCCCATTCTCTGCTCACCCAAGTATGATGTTTGGTAGTGTTGTTAAGTGCCGCGGATTCACTTCCAACCCATAGCGACATTGGATAGGGTTTCTAAGGAGCGGCTGCTGAGCTTGAACCACTGACCTTGCAGTTCAAGCCAGCGTTGCAGTCCAGCACATTAACCCACAGCGCCACACCAGGACTCCACAAGTATGATGTAGAACCTTGTTTTTATTGGCTGTATTATGCAGAACATTGTTTTTATGGATTGTATTATGCAAATTGACTTAGATATACCCTGAGACCATGGTCCCTAACCCTGAAGCCCAGTATCTTCGTGCTGGGAGATATTTGGTTATAGCTAAGAGGTTTTCATAACTTTCCCCTTGTGCTTTGTCATATACATGAGTATATTTGTAGCATAAGCAAATATTTATGTAGGAATATCTGATGGCACATGGGTGTATTCCCAACAGCCTCCTACCCTTCTATAGTGTATGTAGCTGCCTGTGTGTCCACTTGTCCATGATTGTGTGTGTTGTTACTGTTGTTTCAGGGCGGTGTATGTAGCAGTATGTATTATT
This sequence comes from Chrysochloris asiatica, assembly GCF_000296735.1. Lineage (NCBI taxonomy): Eukaryota > Metazoa > Chordata > Mammalia > Afrosoricida > Chrysochloridae > Chrysochloris > Chrysochloris asiatica. The sequence goes on from NW_006408727.1 coordinate 1,040,552, forward strand.
GTTGCATTTTACTCTTGCATACCTTTCAGTTTCTTTTTTTGTTTGGTTATGTTGTGCTGATTTCCCCATATTGTGTGCTGTCTTTCCTGTTACTAAAGTTAGCGCATGTGTGCCTTCTAGTTAGTGGTTTTCCCTCCCACCCCTTCCCATGCCTGGTAACCATTAAAGAATGTGTCTTTTCTTGCCTTTTCATAAAAGTGGTCTCATACAGTATTTGTTCTTTTGTGATTGACTTATTGCACTCATTGTAATGTCCACTAGGTTCATCCATGTTGTGAGACATTTTGTGGATTCGTCTTGATTCTTTAAAGTTGCGTAGTATTCCATTATGCCATGCACCACAGTTGTTGAGAATACTAGGTTGTTTCCATCTTTTTTCTATTGGAAGTAATGCTGTGATGAACGTATGTCTGTTTGTTTCATGACTCGTATTTCTCTAGAATATACACCTAGAAGTGGTATTGTGAATCATATGCTATTATCTGTTGATAGCTTTTTTAGGAAGCACCAGACCATTTTCCATAATGGTTGTACCATTTCCCATTCCCACCAGAAGTATATGAGAAAGTTCCAATTTCCCCACAACTTTGACACCTTTTGTTGCTGCGTTTTTTTTGTTTTGTTTTGTTTTGTTCTACTTTGCTTTAAATGTGTCACTTTTGATGATAAGAGATGGTGGCTTACAATTTTGATTTGCATCTTTCCAATGGCTAATGATTGCAAGTTATCTCTACATGTATTTTTGGCCATTTAATTGTCGTCTTTGGTGAATTGTCTGTTAATAGCCTTTGCCCTTTTAAAAAAATTAGACTTTTTTTTTGTAGTTGAGATGTTGGAGTTTTCTTTACATGATGAGACTTCGAAAAGTTTGTGGGGAAATTCCATTTTTCCAGGAACTTTTTGAAGACCACGTATAGTTCAGAGATTAGACCCTTGCTGTGTATGTCATTGCAAAAACTTTTTTTTTACGTTTGAATTCTCTTTTTTGTCTTCCGGAGAAGTCTTTTGATGAGCATAAATGTTTGATTTTTAGGAGGTCCCAGTTGTGTAGTTTCTAATCCTGTATTGTTTGTGCGTTTTTAGTTGTTTGATAGTCTATATATGCGTCTACTTCTGTGCTCTTTATAGTTTTAGGTTTTAAATTTAGGTCTTTGGTCCATCTTGGATTAGTTTTTGTATATGGTGTGAGGTATGGAGCCAGCTTTATTTTGATGCAAATGGATATCCACTTTTGCCAGCACCACTTGTTAAAGGTACTGTCTCTTCCTCATGTAATGGATGATCTTCAACAGTTTGTTGAAGATCAGCCGTCCAGAGATGGATAGATTACCTGAATTCTCAGATCTGTTCCATTGGTTTGTGTGTCTGTTGTACCAACACTAGGCTACTTTTTACTACTGTGGCTGTATAGTAGATTCTGAGATTAGAAGTGTGATTTATTTATAGCGCCTTTCTTTTCCATATAAATTGGTAACTAGCTTTTCCATCTCATAAAGAATATTGATGGAATTTAGATTAGGATTGCCCTGTATCTGTATTGACTCTGGACGGTATTGACATTTTCAGAACTTGACCATGTTCGAAGTGCAAGGCGACTGGTGGTTGCCTGTAGTGCACTTGGGTGGGCAATCAGTTACTTCATGTGTCCCACCTACCTTAATGGGCAGGGACTGTAGTACTTGAATAAACCTCATTCTGGATCCTAGCTCTGTTCCTGCTCTGGGGACTACAGAATCCCTGTAACTTTCGCCCTCCTTCCTGTGCTTTCTCACCTTGATCATGTTCCATTCATCTTGCTTCCCTTCAACTGTGGTGCTCACTTTCCTTTTTTTTTTTTTTATTGGAGATGCCATGAAGTTGCCTTCCTGTGTTCTTATCTGAGATCAGTGCTTGCTTTGTCTCAAGATGGTCGAGCTGAGCCTGCCTGGATGGCTGGCAGAGTTCCTCCACTGTGTATTGCTGTGTTCCTTCAATTTTTTCTTCCAGTCGGTGTTCGATACAATCCTTTGTCCTTTTGATGATGAAAGTTCCATCTGCTTCATTTGGTTTTCCAAATGGGCTTTGCTGTAGAGGGACAGCGTGATGTGTCTGATTAAGTTGCCGTCTTGGCTCTGGGTGCTATGTTGGCTTTTACTGCTTAAAGGACTTTTGCTTCTTTCTGAGTTTAGACTGTTTTAGGTAGCTTGTGCTTCTGGATAGTAGAGGGTGGTGTTAGTGAGGAATAATTACCTTGTGGATATTTAACTTTTACAACAGCCTCTTCAAATTCTACCTTAGAAACCTAACTCAAGTGGAAGAGGACTCCTGGTGTGGCGCTGTAAGATCAACACTGGACTGCAAACCACAAGGTCAGTGGTTGAAACTCATTAGCTGCTCCTTGGAGACTCTGTACATAGTATCACCACTATGAGTTGGATCCGACTCGATGGCACTTAACAACAACATGTTCTTATGCCACCACCTGTCTGTCAGTTTGTTGTACTGTGGTGGCCTGTGTGTTGCTGTGATGCTGGAAGCTATATGCCATCAGCATTTCAAATACCAGAAGGGTCCCCCATGGTGGGCGGGCTTCAGTGGAACTTTCAGACCATGATAGGCCAACGGGACCAAGAAGCAGTATCTTGATAAGTGGAGAAAATACCGACGTTGTCAAGGATTTCATTTTACTTGACTCTACAATCATGGAAACAGCAGTCAAGAAATCAGATGACGTATTGCATAGTACAAATCTACTGCAAAAATTCCCAAGATAAGAAAAAGCCAAGAAGTGTCACTTTGAGGACTAAGATGTACCTGACCCAAGTCACGATATTTTCAGTCACCTCTTATGTATGTGAAAGCTGGCCAGTGAATAAGGAAGACTGGAGAAGAATGGACACCTCTGAATTGGACTGCCAGAAAAACAAACATTTGCCTTGGAAGAAGAACAACGAAAATGCCCCTTAGCCGTAAGGATATGTACTTTGGACATGCTGTTTGAAGGGACCAGTCCCTGGAGAAGGATATTATGCTTGGTAAAGTCTGGGGTCAGCAAAAAAGAGGAAGACCCTTGATAAGATGGTTGGCACACTGGCTGCCACAGTAGGCTCAAAATAGCAATGATTGTGAAAATGACGCAGGACCGGGCAGAGTTTCATTCTGTTGTACGTGGGATCTGCCTGAGTGGGAAATGACTCCATGACACTTAACAATATCATGGGCTGATAATGACTTAGACCATGCTTTGTAATTTTCTGGGCATTACTCAAGCCAAAGTATGTTGTTAGGTGCTGGCCAATTGGTTCTAACTCATACAACACCAAGCCATGGTATACATTCAATAAATGCTTGTTTGAGTTTTAGTAATAACATTTAAAAAAAAAAAAAGTTGTTTAACATTTTCCTGTAGTAGAACCCATGAGTCATAATATTTTAGATCTGGAATAGTCTTAAGAATGATGTAGTATAATTCCTACTTTTTGTCAAAGAGAATAAGATTGTGACTTAAATTGTGAATAGAATTGAGTTCTTTTGATTTTTCATCCAGTGTTTCCCTACTCTAAAATAATGCTTCCCCACATGAAAAATTTAAGGCATGGGATGTTGCCTGAGATTTTTTGTCCTGTAAAATAAAGGAATGCAAAAAGTTTTTGTCCCATCAGCATCAATGTAAAAAATGGAGCCTGCATTCCCAGTGTATGTGTGTGTTTACTTATTGTAAGCCATCAGTCTGTCAGTTTGGTGGTTTGCTTGTTGCTGTGAAGCTATGCCACTGGCATTTCAAATGATAGCAGGATTACCTGGGGTTTCAGCCGAGCTGTCAGACTAAGATAGACTCGGAAGTAGACAGTGACAATCCTGTGGCTCACAACAGTCTGTTGTTCTTGTAGTACTCTTCCACTAGGTTTGGAAGGCACTCAGAAAGCACAGTGGCTGCAGCACATAGACTGGAGCACACCAGCAGTCAGGGAGATGGCAGACAAGCAGGCACCATTGTGTTCTTTGGTACATAGGGCCACTTGTTCATAGGTACAGAGCTGACTTGTTGTTGTTGTTGGTAAGTGCCGTCGAGTTGGTTCCGACCCATAGCGACCCTGTACAGGGTTTCTGAGGCTGTAAATCTTTACGGGAGTAGAAAGCTTCATCTTTCTCCCGCAGAACAGCTGGTAGTTTCGAGCTGCTGACCTTAAGGTTCGCAACCCGATTCGTAACCACTACGCTACCAGAGCTCCTTACAGAGCCGACTTAACAGCAATGAATTGTTGTTGTTAAGTGCTGGCTGTCAATATTATGTACACAATGCAGTTGTTTAAACAGAACAGAGAGATACCGAGTGGTTTAAGATTGGGAAAGGTGTGTGTCAGAGTTGTATCCTCACACCATAATTATTCAGTTTATATGCTGAGCCGATAATCCCAGAATCTGAACTGTATGAAGAACGTGGCATCACGATTGGAGGAAGACTCATTACCAACCTACGATGTGCAGATAATACAACTTTACTTGCTGAAAGGGAACTCGGAGCATTTATTGATGAAGATAAAAGACTACTTACAGCCTTCTGTATGGATAACAGCTCAATATAAACAAAACAGAAATCCTCACAATTAGACCTATAAACAGCATCATACTAAACAGAACAGATCGAAGTTGTCAAGAGTTGAATTTTACTTGGATCCACCATCGATGCCTATGGAAAGAGCAGTCAAGAAATGAAACGACTTATTACATTGAACAGATCTGCTGCAGAGGTCCTCTATAAAGCGTTAAAGAGCAAAGATGTGACTTTGAGGCCTAGTGGGTTTGACCCAAGCCAGGGTATTTTCATTCACCTCATATGTATGTGAAAGCTGGACAATGAATAAGGCAGACTGGAGAAGCAGTGATTCATTTGAACTATAGCATTGGTGAGGAACATTGGAAGTACCATGGGCTATCAGAAGAACAACCAGATGTGTCTTGGAAGAGGTACAGCCCAAATACCCCTTGGAGAAGAGGATGTTGAGACTTCAACTCATGAGCCTTGGACATGTTATTAGGAGGGACTTACTGTTGTTAGGTACCATCGAGTCAGTACTGGCTCATAGCGACCCTATGCCCAACCAAATGAAACAATGCCCGGTCCTGGGCTAGCCTCACAATTGTTGCCACATGTGAGCCCATTGTTGCTGCCACTTTCCCAATCTATCTCGTTGGGGGTCTTCCTCTTTTTCTCTGACCCTCCACCTTAC